>NC_141058.1:37696614-38036614 GCF_041138505.1 Cibotium barometz
AGGAGATGGAAAACGCGACGCTGGAGAACGGGTACACTCTTCCAGAGCCAAGATCTGCGCGTTCTCCTCGTCCAACTTGGTTGTCTGGTCTGCGATTGCTCGCATCATCTGCTGGAACATATATGTAACACTCAAGCTTGGTGCCCTAGCTGGGCTGCCTGGTGCACTTTGGTCCCATGGTTCTTGGTCTCTCTCGTCGTCGAAGTTGCCATAGCAGAAAAATGCACTTCCTTTCCGAAATGCAATCTGACCATCCACTATCTGTGTGGGAGATGTCCGGAGGCTTTCGGAGGCTGAAAAACCAACCGTCCTTCGAGGAACAGGAGTCACTCCGAAAAGGGTAGTCCACCGGCGACTGAAAACCAACCACACGAGAAAGAAAAAATTCTGGTTTCTTTGCTGAATCTTTGCACTTGAAGTAGGCTCTGATACCACTGTAACATGCGGAAGCTTCGGAGATGATCAGTAACTTCAAAGCTCAGAAAACAACACTCTTTTCGCGACGGAATTAACGCACAAACTAAATGAAGATGTGCTGAAAATAGAGGGAGGGAGAGATGGAGAGGACACAGTATTGGGTCCCAAATACCCTCTGTAGGGCCCCCCCACCACGGATGGTGTATTTGCTTTATTAGAATGATGTAAATCTGAAAAGAAAATACAGAAATCTTGACCTTTCTTGGCTGAGAAAATCCCTGCCCTTGAACTACAGTCCTTCACCCCTTTGCTTAGCACCTTCTTGGCTTGTCTAGCCCCTTTTATGCTTGAGCTCTTGGTGAGAAATGAGATAAACTAATGGGCTTGTGGGCTCACCCTTTTATACTACTCCAACAATAGCAGTCGGCCAGCTGAAGTCCAGGCGGCCAGCAATAAATGTCCCACGATTGAGTACTTCAGCATTTAATGCTGAAAAAATCCACATAAATTCCATAAAATGCTGCGCATTGTTCCATATATGGCTGGGCATCATGCGCCTTATTCAGGATGGGCTGGACACTGTTTTGCAAACAGTCTAGGGGCTGGGCAGCCTGTATGGGCTGCCCCGTACCTGCCCTACAGCCATACAAAGACTATCTCCTGAGTGTTTGCCCTTAGGGCTGTCCTACAGCCCCTCCATGGCTGGTGGGTTCAGCCAGGGCCTTCCTAGCCCTCATGGGGGTGGTTTCACACTATCCCCATGCCCACACAAAGACCCGGGGTAGCCCTATGGGCTGGCCCCTTGTTCTAAAAGCAAACCCTAACTAACTACTCAGTGATATGGCATCGGGTACCATACCAAATACACAGAATCACTGACATCATTCCAGAGGGAGACTTACAGCGCGGACGAGCACTGTTTCATGTGCAGGAGGACAGTGCACACCTGACCTTGGACTCATGTGTAGGACAATGCACACCTGACATCGGCTGACTGAGATGGATCCCTGGCTGACTCGTCCCATACTAGGCTCACATGGGACCAGTTCACCATCCCAGGTCCTGCACACCTTCTGTACAGATATGTCTACGTGGCATCCAAGTGCAAGATGCACGTGACACTCTCAAAGAGCGGCAAGTGCTTGACTCAAAGCTCCTCTTAGGAGAGTTGTGTTCGTGAAACTCTCTCGCTGTTCTTATCCTTCGTGGCCTTATAGTTCCTTCATTTGGAGCCTTCAACTACTAGATTTTCTACTAGATTCTAGACTTGGAACACTTTTAGAGGATAGTAGCCATTTGTTTCGCGTTCTAACAGATCATGTGGATGGAGTACATGCATATCTGTGTGGAGAGGACAATTTCAAACCATCCACAAAAGACTCAACTTGCTTCGAATGTGCAGAAGCATGAGCTACAACAAACGGGCTAGGTAGTTGGTTGGCTGCTCGCCCAACCTCTGGGCAAAGCACTCTCATTGCCACTTTAACTCATGGTGATAGTCCACAGAAACAAACTGCTTTAGAACATCCCAATAGGTCATGGCATGATACCTTAGGTGGTCTCCCCCTTGCCTGACCTAAAATTGTCTACAACTAACACACATGCAATGGGATAACGCAAACCTAGCAGTGGGCTGCCCTATGCAACCTAGCACTTTGATACCAATGTAACATGCTTTGCAGATGTGTGGCCTAATTAGCATTAATTAGCTATTAACCAATATTTAATTAGTGTTAATCAAGTCACACTTCCACAAGCATGTTACATTTTACTATCCATGCCCCAACATGCTTCTAAATTTAATGCCTAGTGTCCAATGTCCCAATTGCCCACTCCAAGCAGACCGTTCGTGATGGAGGCTACTCACCTTATGTTGGATGTGACAATGCTTGTGAATGGAGTATGTTGGTGAATGGGCAATTGATATCTGTGTCATCGCGCGAGAATCCGTCAAACTGAGACACTCAACCAGTTTTAAATTCATTCACCGCCTTGCCCTTGGCAAAGGCTCAAGTGAAACACCAATGAGCATTCTTGTCAATGGCCTCTTGCACTTAGGCATATCAACATACATTTCATTTGCCCAAAGAACTCTCACAGCTAAGAATAGAATCATTGTTTCGCCTACATCGTGTACCTAAAACACATGATTCTTACCAATATTTCATCAATGAATCCTCGAGATTTAAGAGCTGTTGCATAATTTTTAGGTCTGAAATTAGGGTTTGCAGACCCTAATTCTTAGAAAGCAACACCTCTCTATGTGGGCAACACGCACAATCAAAAAGACACCGAGCAGCAACTAAAAAGAGCCAACAATGGGCTATAAAACAGTTTTCCAGCATAAAGAGATAAAAATTGCTCCCCATCAAGAGTAGGATGAAGATAATGATTGTAGTAGACTATAGAGGAGAGCAAGCTATAGCTCTAGGGTTTTTCAGCACTTCAAACCAGTTTTTACTTCATAAGATATGAGCAACAACTCTCAAAATCAGTTTTCTTAGCCAAAAAAAAAAAGAGATACGAATTTTTTTCTTTTCTCTAGAGAGGAGAGAGAATATGAAGTGGTGGTAGCATGAGGTGACCTGGTATGGGAAGCAGTGCCATGTGTCCCCTGAGTTGGCCCCCTGAACCTACGCCCAAAGCCCAATTTTTGGGGCTTATGAGTTTTATCTACCAGGGAGGATGGACATCTGGTGTCCGCCCAAAAATGTAGTGTTGTGCGAACTGACAACCATTCATTATGAATTAAGGTTCTAAACTAAATACTTACCCCTTGCAAAACCCATCAAATGTCTCGTTAGGCAAACAAGTGATGCAACACGCTTGTCCATCAAGGCGTTCCAATCGTCTGGACATCACAGGCTTTTGAGCCAGGCATTCAAAACCATACATACAAATCAAAATCAAATTCACAAGCACTTATGCTTTCAATTTGAGTTCATCAAGGAAAGAAGTCCCATCTACTAATGACGCCTAAAAATACATCCTGCCATGTCAATGGGCTCCCCAGGATCCATCCATAGTACATGTCAACAGACACCTGGCATGCCACGCGCACATGTCAAATGGTGACCCATCCATGGCCATGTACATGCACAGGGTTTAATCTTAAGCCTACAAAATTATAGATTTGTGACATTCCCTTCTACAACACACACACACACCCTCCTTCTAAAGAAAAGAGAAAGCTGCCTCTGTGTCCCCATCGAACTGCCCCTGCTCTCACTACAAACTGTAGAACCAGTCCCTTGCAGCTGTGCAACTTGGGCAACCAGAGCTACGCCACCATACTGAGAGGTGTGCTGCTGCTCTGAGACTGTTGTATCGACAGGTGTACACTGATTGCTAGCAGCAGTACAGACAAGTCCATGACTGTTCAGCCAGCAGTGTGCTGCTCTACAGCTGAGTTGCACTGTTGTACAGACAGCTACTATGAGATCTAAATTTCTAATAGCAGAATGGTGTGTGTGGTGATCAAAGACACCGAAGACCCGCTTAACTCTAGTTGTTTATGAGATAACAACTCGGTCACACTAGAGGACCAAGACCATCCTATCCAACTACCCGTATTTGGTATGTTTGATTGTGTGCAATACAGTGTGCCTCTGCAAAGCATTGTACCCCATCCCCCCCTTCCCATTTTGTCATACGGTCTTCATTCCAGACCTCAGCCTCATCTCAAAAGAAATCAGTGGCCTACCCAAAAACGGCAATACTCACTGGATCAGCCAAAGGCGCTTACTGAGGTATGATGCCGAAAGCAACACCCTTAACCTTAGAAGCATTGACATACTTTTTTATTAGCAGTAGTGGCTATGGCCTGGTCATTCTTCCGAGAGAAACTTCACGCACTGCTAAAAGCATGACCCTATGTCTACTCTCCTAAGGTAAGTGAGCCTAGTTGATCACAGGGCTATGTTCATCTTTTTAAAAAACTTTGCACGAACAATTACTCAGTCGGTGTGAGCTACCTTCAGACTCAGCCTCCTTAGGTCCAACATCCAATGTCGGGCATGCTACTATGATATCCGTTTCGCTGGTCGGCCTGCTCGCCTTCCTACTGTAAATAAACTCCTGTATCACCACATCAGCTAGGATCAGATTCAAGCTACATGGATACAAACTATTAGCTTCAACAAAAATTCCCCCCAATTCAACATGACCCACCTCGGCATCTTCAGCATTTTCAACCAATTCAAGGCCCTCAGTCAAGATGGACCATTTTGGATCAAACATTTGCCTAAGGCATGGTCCCACAATCAGCGTCTTTCCAGGTCTTGACTTCAGATCGCAGCTGTTCTTGATGGTGGACACCAACATATTTACAATTCCTGGTCCTTCAACCGGGATAGAAACATAGGGAAGAGCCATTGAATAATTCGAAGACGAGAAAAACTCCTGAAAAGATCTAAATGTAAGCAAGTTTCCTGGTTTACAGGTACCACAAAACCTTTGTCTAGATGTTTTAGAAGTACCTTGAGTGTCGTAAGCACAGCAAAATTGCCGTCGCTTATTGCATCATGAGAGAGATCCTCTGACCGTAACTGTGCATTGCAGCCGATTGTGAGCACCACTACCACTAATCATATTGTTATTCCAGCACAGCACCTACATGAATTTCTCCCTTAGACTATAGGTAAGGATTTAAATGGCCCATTTGCCAGAAAAGAAGGCACCTGATTGCCAATAAAAGCTACAACTGCGTCCACCGTTTCCTCTCCTCTACCATGAGAGGCACACTGTCAATAACCATTCCAATTAGAGCCCATTTAAAGAACCTTATACTAGCATCTCATAAAAGAGAACCTGAAACTAGTATCAAGAAAATACTTTTGAAAAAAGAGAGTCTTTCATCTTACCAGCAAACTTGACCAGCCTAACTTTTGCATAAGAGTGTCCAATAGAGTTAGGGGTGTAAAAACCCGATAATCCACAGCACCTTGGGTCTGCAACCCAAAGGATCTACAAGGTTGCAAAAGTCAGCTTAAGTATATATCGCATTGCTACTCCAAAAAGCCTCTGTCATAAGGTCAATCAGAAAAAAGAGAGAAAGGGCAACATGGACACACAAAAACTGCCCAGATATCTATGTCACAATATACCATAGCATCCACATGACACAATAGAAAAGCTGAAATCTCCATAAGATCGTGGTGAAGCAAATTTCCAATTAGCATTGTTGGAAAGCAGATGTGCACGAAAGTCATCCATGTTAAAACAAGGCATCTACAGTATTACAACAGAGCAAACATCTATGTCATCCGTGCGATGTTATGGCAAAGCAGACATCTGTGTGATATAAAGGCAAAGCAGACATCTATGTGATGTCATGGCATTGCGCTAAACTAGACATCTGTGGCAAAGCAGACATCTGTGTGACATTGTAACATCTATGAAGTATCATGGAAGAGAAGACACCCATATGAAATTATGTCATCTATATGATGTAATGGCAAAGAACACATCTATGAGGCATTAGCAGAAGTCAATGTTATGTTACGGCAAAGCACGCATCTAAGTGACATTATGGTAAAGCAGACGTCTCTGTGATATTAGGTTGAAAAAGCATGCACAATCTTAATTCTAAATTGGCCCCAATCAGAATAAGAAACCCTGATCAGAGAGAAGACCAGCGCATTATTTAGGAGCTTTCTGAGAAACAGAAAATTGATCTTGCAAAATCCTAAACACAATCTTTTTGAGTATCTGAAACAGTCCTAAAAGCCAGAAGTGATTCTTGTGCGTCTGAAACAAAACAAGATCCAGAAGAATCGAACCTGTGATCAGACCAGATAAAAGCCGGTGCCGTGAGAGACGAAGCAGTTGCGGGCGAGAAGCCATGGCAGACCAACGCGAGGGCGAGCAAGTATGGGACGAAGGATGCCATGGACGCTGACCTCAGTACCTCACTTCGTATACCTATCAATGGCATGGTGGTACATAGAATTTTGTTTACCATGTTTTGTATCTTATACCCATTGAGTTCATAGCTACTCGAGAAAAAAAGCTCTAATTTGAAGTTTCCTTCAAAGCTTTTTAGGGCAAAAAATGAAGTGTGTGTGTGTGCGCGCGCGCTGTGGGGGGGTGTGTGTGTGTGTGTGTGTGTGTGTGAGAGAGAGAGAGAGAGAGAGAGGAAGGGAAAGAGAGGATTGCTTCTTGTTGTTTGAGAGATTGAACAAAAGCTTAGAGCAAAGAGAGAGAGAGAGGAAGGGAAAGAGAGGATTGCTTCTTGTTGTTTGAGAGATTGAACAAAAGCTTAGAGCAAAGAGAGAGACTAGCAAAGAATATGGGATGTGTGTGTGTGTGTGAGAGAGAGAGAGAGAGAGATTTATATCAATTTATACGCCACTGTTATTGCTTTGGGTAGCCTAACATCCTTGCAAAAAAGCAAGCAAAGATATAAGTCCACGTGGCATGCAATAAAATGAAAAGAAACGTAAAAATAGAAGTCCACGTGCAAATGCAATAAAATAAACACCTTTAGAATAGCGTGAGCGTTTTAGAATAGCGTGAGCGTAAGAAAAGCTCTCTCACTCATGCACGAGGAATTTTGAGTGATTGTGAGGAAGCAAAGTGGTTTCGAGTGACTATGAGAAAGCAAAGTGGCTATGGCGACAAAGTCTCTTTCTGAGGTGGAGCACGACTCAGAGGCCCTTTAATGATCAAAACAACTCCTCCCAGCAAGCCGTACACATCCTCATCCTCTTCTCCCATCGTAGTGTAAATATCAAAATATATTATTCAATACTTCAGCGCAAAGTCTACTTGTACCTAAGGCCATGTGGGAGTTGGCCCTGGAAGGTGGTGTAGCCGTGGGTGGCATTGTAAAGGTGGGGGGTCTACACAGCAGGGAAGCCTCAAAGCACAGGGAGAGGCCTAGCCCTTGGAAGTTGTGGTAGACATAGGCTAGGCGGCTGCCTAGGGTGCCAAACACATCCTTGGAGGTCAGGGCGATGGTGCCTCAGCCCACGGTCTGCAAGAAGTGGGCAATTCTCGGGTCATCCTCCCGACAGCCATGCGCATGTGTGTGGAGAGGGGTGTGGGGAAGGGAATGAGGGGGGCTCCTTGTCATGCAACAACTTATGCTTGACCAATATCGTCTGTAGGATGCAAATGCACGGAGCCGATCCTATTTCCCCTCTACGGGTATACGCAATGCTCCCCCATGTTGTGTGTACTCTTAATTGCGACTTATATAGCCTTGACTTTAAAGTACAGGCGGGATCAGGTGCTTTTCTTGCGCTTGAAGGATCCAAACAACTCCTCCTCTCGCAGAATCTTAACAATCGTGCTGGATCAGGTGATCTCTCTCTCTCTCTGCTTGCTACAATGCATCCTTCTCTCTCTCTCTCTCTCTCTCTCTCTCTCTCTCTCTCTCTCTCTCTCTCTCTCTCTCTCTCTCTCTCTCAATGCAGAGCTATATCAATACACTTCCTTCCTTTTAGCCTAATTTATCGTCCTTCCTTGTTTGCCCTTGTACATCTAGTATCACCTGTTTATGAGCTTGCTCATGTACCCCAGGGGGAAAATGAGCGAGCCCAAGCCTCCATGTGTGTTGGCATGGTGCTTGCAGAGAGGGCCATACCTAGATCCAATAGTAGGTGGTTTCGTGCCGAGGAAGCCAACCTGGGCCTCCTTAGAAGCAAGAATCACCTATTGCGCTCTACCCAAGACGATGGTACCAAAGTCTCTTAGCTATTGATGGTGGCAACAGAGAGAGAGAGAGAGAGAGAGAGAGAGAGAGAGAGAGAGAGAGAGAGAGAGAGAGAGAGAGAGAGTTGCGCATGTATATCTATGGTATGTTACGTGTGTTACCATATTATAGTAGTGATGTGTGTGAACACACTTAGGACCGCCGGGGCACTTTTTCCCTCACTAGGAGGTTTTTTCCCCCGTGCATTGTATATACGCCCATTATCTTCTAGGGCTTGTTATCTTTCATTTTTGGCACTCATAATACACTACTGTGTTGTGCTCAAGCTTCCTCATCTTCTTGAAGTTGTGTGTGCATTCCTGCAACCCTAATTCCAACAATTGGTATCAGAGCAGGCTTCCTCCTCCCGGGCAGCATCACCGGCACCTGCCGCTTCATCTCCTCCGATTGCGACGAGATTTCACGAGCGTCTGCAGGTTAGTATATGCCGTGGGATAGCCCGTAGGGCTTGGTCATTTTAGAATTTTGATCTGAGGTCATTTTGCCCTCCGTTTTTGCATTCCAAGTACTGCGCAGGCAATATCGTCCTACTGTGCAGATTTTCTGTCAAGATTGAAATCTGCAGGACAGGTGCCCATTCGTCTGTTTTGGGCTGTGCTACATAGCACAGGTCGATTTTATACAGGTTTACCTCTTACAGACAGCATTTACATCCAGTAGTACAGTCATTGGCCATGGCTGACAACAATGATGTATTCCGCATGTTGGCTGCTGAGGATAAGTTGGATGGCACCAACTATCCATTGTGGGCATATATGATGCGACATGTATTGGTAGCAAAGGGGTTATGGAACATTGTGCAGGGTATTGATGCACGTCCTATTGTGGCTGGGAATGCTGCAAACACATCAGAAACAGGTACTGTTGATGATGGTGCAGGCACAAGTGCTGTAGCAGCTGTTCGAGAACCACCACTTTCAGCAGAGCAGATTCGTTGGGATGGTAGAGATGCGCAGGCTCATGCCTTGATTGCGCTGTCTGTCAAACGTACCATTATCCCACATATTCGCTCCTGCAGGACTTCTAAGGATGCTTGGGATGTACTTGCCACATTGTATCAGGCAAGAAATGAGGCTCGTGTTGCTTACCTCCGAAAACAGTTGGAGAGTGAGCATATGAACGAAGGTGATTCTATGGATAGCTTTTTGACAAAGATCAAGGATTTCAAAGAGCAGCTCATTTCTGCAGATGAAATCCTGTCAGACAGTTCACTTGTGCAGACTGTTTTGAATGGTCTACCAGATTCTTATCAGGGTTTTGCTTCCACTCTTCGCTTGATGATGAAAGGCAATCCCAATGCCTTATCATTTGAGGAGTTAGTTTCTGTTTTGCTGCAAGAAGACCAGTCAAGGCAAAACAGGAATATTATGCGTGTCGCAGATCAAGCTTTCGTTGCTGGTCAGAGAAGCGGGAAAGGTAAAGCTGGCTTTTCTTCTAGTAAGCAGAAATCTGCAAATGCTGCGCAACCAAAGAAGGAAGACAAAGATGAGAAGAAGGGTGACAAACAGAAAACATTTTGCAAGTACTGTAAAGGAAATGATCATGTCATCAAAGCGTGTCCTAAGCTGGCTGCGAAAGAGGCTAAGAAGAAAGAGGCTGGTATGGCTGTTGCAGATGCCTCTCCTTCTAACAATGAATCTGCTAATGTTGTGCTAGATACAGAATGGGCATTCAATGCGCAGTGCAGTTATGACCCATCTTTGCATGACACATGTATGTCTGCAGTAGATTCAGATGTATGGTACTTTGACAGTGGTGCCACTAAGCATATCACCTCGCAGCGCAGTTTATTCACTTTCCTTGAGTCTGCTCCCACAGGGAATACTGTCACTTGTGCCAATAACTCCTCTTATCCCGTTAAAGGAGTTGGACAGATTGTGCTGAATGTTGCAAATGGCAACACCTTTACACTTTTTGATGCATTGTATGTGCCAGGGATCAAAAAGAATCTGCTGTCAGTCTCCGCATTTGCCAAAACAGGTTTGGTTATAAAATTTGTGGATGACAGATGTACTGTTCATGATCTCTCTTGTGGTGACATCATTGTAGCATCTGGTTCACTATGTCGAGGGCTGTATAAGCTCAATATGGATGGCAAATGTGTAGAGGATTCAGCATGTGCTATTATGGATACGCAGGCTATTTCAAATGCAAAACTGTGGCATGCACGTTTTGGTCATCTGAATTTTGCAAGTTTGCTGCGCCTGCAGAAATCTGAAATGGTGTCTTCTTTGCCTAAGCTTGAGGCACCTGTCAAGCATGTTTGTGAGGGCTGCATATTGGGCAAAATGCAGCGTGCTTCCTTTCCCAAAGATGGATCAGTGAGAGCTGAACGCAGATTACAGCTTGTTCACAGTGATGTTTGTGGTCCCATGCAAACTCCATCATTTGGAAACTACCTTTACTTCGTGACTTTCATTGATGATTTTACCAGGCATGCATGGGTATATCCTTTGAAGGCAAAGTCCGAAGTGTTTTTGTGCTTCAAACAGTTTTTGGTTATGGCTGAAAATGTGTCAGAAAGTAAGATGGGCACCCTCCGTTCAGATCGAGGGGGGGAGTATATGTCTTCAGAATTTAATGCATTTCTGGCTGAGCGTGGGATAAAACACCAATGTACAGTGCCGTATACACCACAGCAAAATGGTGTGGCTGAGAGAAAAAACAGGTCTCTCATGGAAATGGCAAGATGTATGGTTAAGAGTCAAAGTCTACCACATGGTTTTTGGCTTGAGGCTGTCATGTGTGCCACTTATGTACTAAACAGGTGTCCCACCAAAGCATTACAGGTTGTCACTCCATATGAGGCTTGGCATGGCCGCAAGCCATCTGTTGGCCATTTACGTGTTTTTGGTTGCCTGGCATATGCATTAGTGCCTGTGCAACATCGCAGAAAATTGGATGACAAAGCTGTCAAATGTATTTTTGTTGGATATAGTGCTGAGAGCAAAGGCTATCGTTTGTATCATCCACAGACAAAGCGCATTTTGGTTAGCCGTGATGTTGTATTTGTGGAAGATGCAGTTCAGCCCTTGGTTTCATGTACTAAGGAGACAGATATCAGCTCACGTGATGTCTATGATACATTGTTGCCTCTTTTCAGTGGTGCACAGTCAAGTGCAATACCTCATGAGGCAGTTTTTCAGCCTATGCAGGTTTTAAATGATGGCACAGATCAGCCTATATCTGATGCAGATGTGCATGATGCACTTGAGGATGAGAGACAAGAGATTGAGGGCTCTAGAAACATGCCTAGATGGCTGGTGCAAACTTTGCGTGACAGCAAGTTGGATGCCCCTTTGTCTAGTCGCACTCGTTCTAACTCTCATGGTGCCTCTTATGCGTCAGATTGTTATGCATTGGCTGTTTCTAGTCTGTGCGATGAAAGTGAGCCTGTTTCATTTGATGAGGCACAAAGTTCATTGGCACTAAGTGGGTATACAAATTGAAGCGTAAGCCTGATGGCACAGTGGATCGCCATAAGGCTAGGCTTGTTGCAAAAGGTTATGCTCAAGAGAAGGGCATTGATTTTGATGAGACTTTTGCTCCCACATGTCGTATGACCACTGTTCGTAGCATCTGTGCATTAGCAGCTCATAATGGTTGGAATGTACATCAGCTGGACATAAAGACTGCGTTCTTAAATGGAGATTTGCATGAGGAGGTGTATGTATCGCAGCCTCGTGGTTTTGTTCAAAGAGGGCAGGAAAACAAAGTGTGCAGGTTAAAAAAGGCTTTATATGGTTTAAAGCAAGCTCCACGAGCTTGGTATGAAAAAATTCATGCATATTTGACTGCACATGGGTTTCAGAATAGTCCAACAGAAAGCACTTTGTATGCTAAACGTGTGGATGGTGTACATCTAATCATTGCTCTCTATGTCGATGACATGCTGCTCACAGGACCAAATGAGAGTCATATTGCTGATTTTAAGGCTGATTTGAATGCCTCTTTTGAGATGTCAGATTTGGGGCATTTGCATCATTATTTGGGGATACAATTTAAGCAGTGTGATGGAGGTATTGCTTTGTGTCAGACAAAGTATATTGAAACATTGTTGCGGAGATTTGGCCTTGAAGACTGCAAGCCTATTGCTACTCCAATGGAGACAGGTTTGAAGTTGAGTCTTCATGATGCTGGAGATCACTTTGATGTCACACTCTATCAGACAGCTGTTGGTTGCCTCATTTATGTATGCATTACGAGGCCAGACATTCAGTTTGCAGTCTCACAGGTGAGCAGATTTATGCATAGCCCAGGCATTAAGCATTGGCAGGCAGTGAAGCGTATCTTTCGCTATTTGAGTGGTACTCGGCATCTTGGGTTGTTTTATCCCAAGGGGGGATCATTGCCGCCAGATTTACATGCTTTTTCAGATTCTGACTGGGCTGGTTGTTATGACACACGCGTGTCCACGAGTGGTTTTTGCTTCATGCTTGGAAGCTCATGCATATCATGGTTGAGCAAGAAGCAGCCTACTGTGGCCACTTCTAGTTGTGAAGCTGAGTACAGGGCAGCTTTCACAGCTACGGTTGAGTGTGTGTGGCTCAGACGCCTTATGGCTGATTTGGGTGTTGGGCAGCCATCTGCCACCACCATCTTCACTGACAGTCAGAGCGCATTAGCAGTTGCGCGGAACCCAGTGTTCCATGCTCGTACGAAGCACATTGAGGTGCACTACCATTATGTCAGGGAGAGACTCTCTGCAGGAGAGATCAGTTTGGCTTATGTGCCAACACAGGATAACCTTGCAGACCTTTTCACAAAGGCTCTGCCTCGTGAGAAGTTCGAAGCTTTTCGCAAAGCTTTGGGCTTACTCCCTTTTGTGGATTCGTCCACATAGCTAGACACTTCCCTATACATGAGTGCTAGCTCTTGTTCACCGCATCACTCCAGGGGGGATTTGTTACCATATTATAGTAGTGATGTGTGTGAACACACTTAGGACCGCCGGGGCACTTTTTCCCTCACTAGGAGGTTTTTTCCCCCGTGCATTGTATATACGCCCATTATCTTCTAGGGCTTGTTATCTTTCATTTTTGGCACTCATAATACACTACTGTGTTGTGCTCAAGCTTCCTCATCTTCTTGAAGTTGTGTGTGCATTCCTGCAACCCTAATTCCAACAACGTGTAGTCGGCGAAACGCCCAATGGTGCTAAGTGGAGGGGCGCATTAAAAACGGCTATGATAACAACCAGAAGCTTCTCCTTATCCATGACATCAAACTAGACTGACATCCGCAATCAACGAGCTTGAAGCCTATTCTTATGTTTGATAAGGATTCAAAAGTACCTCGCAATTTAGAAAATTACAAATTCATTACCACATTTGAAAATGAGTTCTGTATCATGAATCAATATGTAGGACTAATGCCGCCTTTAACATTGAAGGTGTTTTGGTCCACTTTCGATATCGAAAGTGCTATTTGGGAAATGGGGGAAGGGCATGTTCTCCTATGTTTATAAAATTTTAGGGAGGATTGTGCCAACTCCCCACCATACTTTATGTATGATTATTATTTTTTACTTCACTCACACAAAAAAGCATGAAAATCCTATGACTTGATGAATGACATGTAACTCTGATTCAAATGTGGTAATGAATTTGGAATTATCAACCTTGCGATATACCCTGAGATCTCTGTCAATGTCCATCAATTCCTCACATCGAATATAATCATAGCCTTGATGTTCATGTTCATTTGAGCTCTATAAGTTGTTCATATAAACTTGAGAAAGACACGCATACGAAGAGGACATGCTGCAGAAATGGTATGGGTTGCAGTGTTCATCTTCATTCAAGCGCTTCAAGATGTTATACGTGAACAGGACACACGTTCTTTCAAAGTACGTTGATAATGCACAAGTGCAAGCAATCAAGAGGATAAGGGTACCCAAGCATTCTAGTTGTTGCTTCAAAATACATTTTTGCAATGTGTAGCTGTGGTGGTAAGTTACTACACAAACACACATTCATAAAAGCTTTAGCTAGCCTTAAAACGTATCAAGAGTATTCTCCAGTTTTTTAATGGATAAAATAATTTATTTCATTGTACCACCAATAATTACAATTGTATAGCCATTCATATCCATATTTATGATAAAATAGTTTCATCGAATAAGCAATCAATAAAATCACAAAATTGAACCACAATTGAGAAGAGCATGCCGTTAACTTGAGAAGAGCATGCCGTTAACTTGATTGATTGAGTGTGTGTGTGTGTGTGTATACAAAAGCATACGCTTGGGCTTTCTTAAATAGCCCTCACATGGGAATGTCAAAGGTCTTAACCTTTGGAGCATCCATACAACTCTTGATATCCCATATCCAATGCATAATAATCACCAAATATGGACATTAACCTTAGTCATAACCATACAACTAAATTAACATCTATAGGTCAATGAGAATGAACATTATCCTTCAAATATCCCCCTAAATGATTAAGTTATTCTCAAACATGAGCTTTCTAAGTGGCTTTGTGAAAATATCAACTATTTGTGCTTCAATAGAGCAATAGACAAGTTCCACTTCTTGTCACGACAACAGCAGTTATGGGAGCCTAGAGGGCTCAACCGGGGTTCAGTGGGAGCCTAGAGGGCTCAACCATCCAGACAAGGTACGGGCGGGGTTTAGTGGGAGCCAGCATGGCCCAGCTAGAGGACACATGGTGGTGCGCACTAGGGAAGTGTTCACACACATTTAAAGGGCAGTTGGCTAAGTGTTGCCAAGTAGCCTAGAATAGCAAAAAGGAGGTGTCTAAGTGTTCACACACATTTAAAGGGCAGTTGGCTAAGTGTTGCCAAGTAGCCTAGAATAGCAAAAAGGAGGTGTCTAAGGATAGCTTTGATGAAGGAGTCCTGTAGATGGCATGGTTGGGTGGAGAATAGAGAAGCTCTCGATTGTAAGGTTCCTCCTCAACCCCTAAAAGATGTATAAGTTCTCCTCTCAGTCCCCTGTAATCATCCCCCTATTTCAGAATGTAAGAAAACATTGTTTTCCTTTGTTTTTGGTCTAGAGAGAGAAAATATTATAGAGAGAGATAATACAGTTTTGAGATATCTTTGGATATAAAGTTATCCCTTTTATTCAAGATGAATTCCCCTGAAACACAAGTTTAAAGAGTTTTCTAATATGCATTAGAAATTAAATGAAATTTGCATTAGACACCTTAGCCTAAGGGTCCACATTTTCAAAAAATTATGGATTAAGGTCCAAAGAGTGTTCTCAAGGGCCAATGGGGTTAATCCAAGTGTTGGGATGAGAAAAATACAAGAATAAAAGAAAATCTCCCAAAAAGGAGTAAATTCTCACATAAGATGAAGAGTTGACTAGTATAGGTACTTAATAGTTAAAAAATGAGGATTTATTAGTAAAAATTTAAATTTTTGACACCTCATGAGCTCATGAAGGAGACACCTAGAATCTCATCATTGCTTCCAGTTTTTAATTCAAAAAAATGAGATATTTCATCTCTCCTCTCTCCTCTTTCAAACTGGATAAAAAAAAGTGAGCTAAACTGGTCCAAAACTTGTCCAAATTGGATCAAACTGAAGCTAGAAGCCTCTAGATCCCAGTTGGACTTGGTTGGTGGATTCCCTCTCCTATAAAAAGAACCTTATTCCTTTGTATTTTCATATGGGAGTAACTCTATGCTAGTGTAATTTTCAGTATTAGTGTATTTCTATTATCTCTCTACCTTGCCTCTCCTTTGTGGAGCTTTGGAACTTCAGCAATCCTCACCTTCTCTTGGAGATTACCCTCTCCATCTTGGTGTCCAAGCTTCCTCTTGTGGGCTTCACTTCTCTCTAAAAAATCAAACCAAAAACCAAGGGTAAGCCTAAAACAATGGTGTTTTTTCTCTCTTTTTGAATGTTAACCTTCTTCCCGACCTCTCTAATGCTTGGGAAGCATTTCAATCCATGGTTTCTTCTTAAAACCATGCTTTTATTTATTTTTATTGTTTAAATGGATTAATGCTAATCTTTTATGTTTAAATATAATATTTTTGATTTGTAAATCTCTCTTTTTATAGGAATACTCACCTTGATGGATTGATCCTTCTTGGAAGGATGGATCTTAGTCCTAATCTCATTTTCTTATCCAAAACTCTAGGCCTAACAAGCTAGAGATGGAGATTAAGCTTTCTTTTGTGATTTTTAATCTATTTAAAATGAGGATTAATTCATTTAAGCTTTCTTTTATGATTTTTAATCTATTTAAAATGAGGATTAATTCATTTAAGCTTGTTTTAAGTTAAGAAAATTCATAATTATTCATTCTAAGTTGAAAGAGAGCTTATGCTAACATTCTTATAATTATTTTCATATAGAAGTCATATTTGGGTATTATTCTAAAATAAATAAGGTGCTTAAATGTAATTATGTTTATGTTAAGCTTAAGTTTATGCATAAACTAATTTTTATGTAATAAATTTTATTCTAAAAGTGTAATTTTAAGTATTCTCATTTCATAGAAAATGCGGGGAAACTATGGTATAATTTTTATCATTAGAAAAATAAATTTTATGCATAATAAATTTTATTCTAAAAGTGTAATTTTAAGTATTCTCATTTCATAGAAAATGCGAGAAAACTATGATAGAATTTTTATCATTAGAAAAATGAATTTTATGCATAATAAATTTTATTCTAAAAGTGTAATTTTAAGTATTCTCATTTCATAGAAAATGTAGGGAAACTATGGTAGAATTTTTATTATTAGAAAAATGAATTTTATGTATAATTAATTTTTTATGCTAAAAGTGGAATTTTAAGCATTCTCATTTCATAGAAAATAGGGAAAAGTTATGGTAAAATCTTTATTATTATAAAATGAAATTCATGCATAAAAATCTAGATGTAAAAAGAGGAATTTTCACCACATTCTATGCACAAACATTTTGAATATTAAAAGAGAAATTTTTGTCATATTTTAAAATAGGTTTATTCATGGTATGTATATACATAGGTATTTTTATTTATTTATCAAAAGAGGAATTTTTATCATATTATTTAATTAAGAAAATACATAAATTAATTTTGGTATCAAAAGAGAAAGTTTCACCACTTTTCGATATAGATAAATTATGGCATGTTGATGCCTATGTCCAATTGGAGAAAAGAATATTTTAGTATAATTTTATGTGAATATTTTAAATAAATGATGTATGCATATTCATTAAAAGAATCATTGGAAAAAGAAATATCCTTGTTAATTCCCATTACTCACAAATAGAATTATTTATAGTTCTATTATGTCCAAGAAGGAATGAATTTTCATAATTTTGATATTTGTCTTTATGATTAGAAATCACAGTTAATTTATCAGATAAATGGAGAATTATCTTTAGGAAATATCCTTAGGAATAAATTCGAGTAATTCAGTGCTAGACCATGACCACGTGAGAAGGTGGGTCAATAAGATGATTGCCCATCTCTTGAATCAGACATTAAGCCAAGTCTTGTGACCAATCCCATTTCTTCAGTACGAAGAATGGATAACTGGTTGATTTAGAGAAGTTTTCCCTAAGACCCAAAATCGTCTAGAAATAAGTTAGAAAATCATTGTAATTGATAGACGGATCACCAAGATACAAGATTCGTGATTTTCATTAAGAAAGTCCGTTCTTTTGAAATCAACTCAATGGAAAATTCTTACTTGCATAGAAACTCTGTTTTTGTAAAAGATTATCTTATGCCAGAATGCTAGAGGAAGCATTTGGCTTATCGTTAAACTAAGCAGAGTTAATGTTGCAAACAGTTTGCGCGGAGTCATCGAAGGATGTCTCTACGGCAAAGCCTGCCAAGGTTTTGACCAGCCTTGGTACGGTTGAAAATGGTGTGCTTCTGGTGTACGATGGGCAAGGGCCGACGAAGCGGTCCCTAAGTGAAGTTCTAGGACACCTAAGGAGGATTCTAGAGGGTTCTGACCAGGTGATGCACGGGCTCGCGGCTACTAGGACACCAATACATATGTCGAGGAAGATATTCATGGATTGGTGAGAATTATTTAAGTGAATTGGAAACTATGGAATTGGATCTCGTTGGTTGACTAGCTAGTCTTCAACGGAGAGTCCACATGAGACTTGTTTGTAAACAATGGAACTGGAATATTGAGGATTATAATGGAAACACTATGGTTTTATTATAATTCTGTCTTAAAGATAGTTGAATCTGAGAAAAAAGAAATTTCATATTGGTTGTGTAAGTGGTGTGTCTATTTAATATAATTGTATGAGTGCCGGCTAGGGGGCCTGGGAACTCTTTTTCCTGGTACCCGCCGGGACAAACACAACCTAATTTTTATAAAAAGGGATCCCACCAATACAGTGGTTGGGGGGTTGGCTAACCCATGGGTCGGTTGGCTATAACAAAATTCAATTAGGTTTAAGTAACGATAGTTAAAGTAAGTCCCAGCAGGGAGATTCTTGTTCTATGGGAAAGAATCAACGGTTGTGCCTTGCTTCAGGGGAAAAAAGCGATGATTTCTATGAACCAAGTGCAAGTCCCTTCCTTGATTCGGCCATGTGACCTACGGGTTCGGTCAGAATAGAAAGGACAGTCAAGGCTCTCGACCCCGTTAGATAAATTTTACTTAGAAGATTTTCTTGGTGGAATCGCCCGTGCCTTCTGGGCAAGGAAAGTTTTTCCGGTCCCCGCCGGACTAGTCCCTTGCCCCCGGACATCTGTGGGCGAGGCGAGTGGGAAGCCCTATCCTATGCAAGAGGTGGCTACTTCCGCTGCTAGCACTCCTGAGTCGACGCGCAGACGGGGCAGGGGTCTCACAGTTGGTATTAGAGCTTTGTTGAAAGCTCAAGAATCGAAGATGAATTTTGTCAAAAATTTATAATAAAATCATAGAAAGATGTATTCATATGCTGTATTTTCATTTAATATAGGCTTCATTGATGAAGACTTATAATTGATAAATTGGATTTTATAGATGGGCACTTCGTATTTATCTGGTATCCCCAACCTCACCCAGAATCAGGATATGACTGCCTTAGCTTTTGAGCATATCCTCTCCTCTGCCACCCACAGGACTTGAACGAGTAAGGCGAGTCTTGCTAATCATTTCGAGGAGCTATATTTTCTGGATCCAGTGGAGAGACGACTACACATGTGGTTCTCAGGAGGATATATCCACGCCTATTGCAATCAGCTCTAGAGGCTGAGATAGAATGTCTCTCTAGCCATGGTTTTGATGAGACTAGGAGTGGTTCGTGGTGTTATACTTTATCAACCCACACCTCGAGATTTTAGGGTCACTTGCCATATTTACAGGCTTCTCAGCCGTTTTATCCCGAGGAGTAGGATTGTAGCACCGCTGGCAATGAGGACATGCACGTATCGCGGCTTGCCCACAGCACAATATCACCACTACATGCGTATGCAATTGAGGCATTGACTTTTGGAGCCATGATGTTCTATGTATATATTACAAACCTTATGTAAATAAAGAATGTTTTTTGAAGATTCCAGTTTTCTAAGTGATTATGAGCTCCAGACATTGAGTTTAAAGAAATAAGTTCTATTTTCTCAGGACATATGTCATGGATCTATAGTAGAATGATCACCTTGTTGAATGAATTAATTTTGAACTTCTTAAGTCTTAGAATCTCGAAACGAAGCTGAATAGAAAATTTAACGATGTATCGTTTTGGCATAATCATGAGACGTGTGAATCGTGGTAAACAGCCAGATCCTCAAACATATGAGGATGAGCTTGACCCTGAAATTCGCAACAGTCAGGTCTCAGCCAGGTCCCTTCAAGGGCGAAGGGGAACACTTAAGTGAGGCTGTAGAAAAGTGGACCGAAGCGATGGAAGAATACTTCGATGTCACTGGTTACAATATAAAAAGTAAAGTGGCAGGCTGAAGATTGTTGAAACAGCCAGAGTAGCATGGAGAAACCACTGCGAGACAAACCGCTTGGATCGGAACACCCAGACGTGGGATGATCTCAAAGCATACCTCAGGAAGAGATTTTGTCCTCCCAGCTTCTTAGAAACAAAGATGAATGAGTTCCTAGAACTAACCCAGGGAAGCCGTACCACGAAGGAATATCACTAGGCATTCGCTCTTCTCCTCAAATACTCTCCCCACTGCTGGATGAGGAATAGTTGATGGCCAAGTTCATTCGAGGAATGAACGAACCTTTGGATACCATGGTAAAGAATGCTAAACCAGTTTCAATGGCCGAAGCAGTGCGGATGGCGAAGGATTTCACCAAGGCCTTTGTTGTCAAGGTCCCGCCAAAGCCAGCTCCCTCGTCCTTCAAAAGATTCTAAACTCCAAGAAGCATTTCCAACTTTCCACCTCCTAAGAGACATTAAGGTCCTAATCAGAACCAGGAGACGGAAAGTTTCAGAATGGAAGGAAGGCCTTTTCCTCGGAGCACATTTTCTAGAACTCCGGCTCTTTCCAGGATGTAAAAGGATGAACTTCCAAGTGAGAACAGGTGTTTTGGACACCATGTTAGATTCCTCCCTCCAACTTTTGAGGTGTGCAGGTGTAAGTACCTCCCCTTATGATCTTAAAATTATTCCCCTCTCAGAAATAAAAGAAAGATCTTGTTTTACCCAGTTTTGACCTGGCGAGAGAAAATGTCTAGAGGGAGGTAATTCAAAATTGAGATATTTTTTGATATAAAAAACCTCCTAGTGTCTAAAATGATTTCCCTTGAAACAAAAATTCAAAAAGAACTTTCCAATGTGCAATTGGAATTAATTGAAAATAGGTAAAAAGGACCTTCCAGATTTTCAAAAAAATTTGGATTATGGTCCAATTAAGTTCCTATGGACCAATAAGATTAATCCAAATGTAGGGAGGAGATAAATTGAAGAATAAAAGAAAAACCCCCAAAAAATGAGTAAATGCTCACATAAGAGTTGACTGAGTACAAGGTTTATTAGTTAAAAATTAAGAGATATTTAGAGGAAATGATGCATTTTTTACACCTCAGTGTGGGGATCTCCCCTCATGAAGGAGGCGCCTATTTCACATGTGTGGAGGAGTTTTAAACTCAACAATAATGAGATATTTTCATCTCTCCTGTTTCAACTAGATCGCCAAAAAGTAAGCTAAACTGACCTAAAAATGGTCAAAAATTGACCAAACTGATCTGAAAAATTCTAGAATCAATTTGCTTGGTTAGAGGCTCACTGTTTCCTATAAATAGAAGCCTCCCCCTTTGTAAAAGCTTAATGGTGTTTTATACACTATTACTCTACTCCTACCCAGAGCCATTTACATTGAATTTTCTTGATAATTCAAGTGTTTTTGGCTTAATTCTCTCCAAAGCAATCGGTAGCCACTCTTGCTTCAAACAAGAGTAGAACCCTCAATCCCTCAAGCCAAAGGAAAGCTTACAACTCCATGTAAGCTAAATTTTTCATACTTTTTAAATTTTAATATATGGTTTTCTTGATTTTCTTGTTTATTTAGTTGATTAAAGTAAATTCTAATGCTATGCCTTGATGAAAAGGCCATCCCCTTCTCTTCTTTACAATTCAGCCTTTCTTTATCCTAGAATGTTTAACAAAAAGATTAATTAAACTTTTCTTATTGTTTACTCTCTTGGAAATTAAAATTTGTGTAGATTAGAGTCCTTTACATCTAATTGGGGTTAATTTAAATTGAAAATAGAATGTTAAAAATGAGAAATGGTCAGCCATACAAAGGAGGTTATGGTAAAATTTTCTAGAATTTTGTGGAAAAGAAAGTTTATTTTTATGTTATTCCAAAAGAGTAATTCCCACCGTTTGTGCATTCTAAAAGAAATATTCTAATTTACTCCATGTACATATTCACTTATGAATATGTATGGATATCACTGATATTAATTATTGAATTTAATTTCTATGCATAGAAAGATGCCTAATGGAAATATTTTTATTATAAAAGTGTTGTTTTCATTGAATTTAATTTCTATGCATAGAAAGGTGCATAATGGAGATTTTTATTATAAAAGTGTTCTTTTCATTGAATTTAATTTCTATGCATAGAAAGGTGCATAATGAAAATTTTTATTATAAAAGTGTTGTTTTCATTGAATTTAATTTCTATGCATAGAAAGGTGCATAATGGAAATTTTATTATAAAAGTGTTGTTTTCATTGAATTTAATTTCTATGCATAGAAAGGTGCATAATGGAATTTTTTTTATTATAAAAGTGTTATTTTCATTGAATTTAATTTCTATGCATAGAAAGATGCATAATGGAAATTGTTTTATTATAAAAGTGTTATTTTTCTTAAATTTAAATTTATGCATAGAAAGATGTATAAAGGATTTATTTTTATTTCAAAAGTGTTATTCTCATTAAAATTGATTTTATGCATAGAAAGATGCATAAAAGATTTATTTTTATTTCAAAAGTGTTATTTTCCTTAAATTTGAATTTATGCATAAATTGATACATAAAAGGATTTTTATAAAAGTGTTATTCCCATTGAAGTTGATTTTTATGCATAAATAGATGCGTAAAGAATCTTTATATCAAAATTAGAATTCTCTTAAATTCTATGAAATAAATGAGATGTGATGTGAATCAGATAGATGTGAATGAATTGGATGGATGGATGTGATGTGATGTGAATAGAGGTGATGAGATGTGAGGTGAATAGATGTGATGAGATGTGATGTGAATCAGATAAATGCGAATGAATGGATGGATGGATGTGATGATGTGATGAGATGTGAGGTAAATAGATGTGATGTGAATCAGATAAATGTGAATGAATGGATGGATGGATGTGATGTGAATAGAGGTGATGAGATGTGAGGTGAATAGATGTGATGAGACGTAATGTGAATAGATGTGATGAGACGTGATGTGAATCAGATGGATGTGAATGAATGGATGGATGGATGTGATGTGAATAGAGGTGTTGAGATGTGAGGTGAATAGACGTGATGAGATGTGATGTGAATCAGATGGATGTGAATGAATGGATGGATGGATGTGATGTATAGAGGTGATGAGATGTGAGGTGAATAGATGTGATGTGATGTGAATCAGATAGATGTGAATGAATGGATGAGATGTGATGTCATGTGAATCACGATGTAAATGAATGATATGGGATGTGAGTGGATATATGTGAATGAGTATGTGAAAGAATGGATGTGGATATGTATGTGAAATAATGGATGTGGATGTATGTGAAAGAATTGATGTGGATGTGTATGTGAAAGAATGGATATGGATGTATGTGAAAGAATGGATGTGGATGTGTATGTGAAAGAATGGATGTAGATGAGTATGTGAAAGAATGTGATGTGATGTGACATGAATATATGTGGATGTGAAGTGATAGATATGAATGTATGAATAGATGTGGGTAGTCGTATAGGTGAACAATTAGATGGATGTGGATGAATGAGATGGATGTGTATGAATGAGATATGATGTGGATAGATGTGATTAGATGTTATGTGGATAGAATGTATGTGATGGGATGGTGATGAGAATGAATGTGATGGATATGAATGAATGTGATGTGAATAAATGAGATGTGATGTGAATAAATGAGATGTGATGTCATGTGAATTGAGATGTGAATGAATGTGATGTGAATGAGATGTGGAGATGGGTAGATGAATGGATGTGATGTGATGAGATGTGGAGATGGGTAGATGCAAATGGATGAGATCTGATGAGGATAAATAAGGAAAGATGCGATGAGATGAAAATGATGCAGTTGGATGAGAATGGGAATACATATGAAATGGATGTGATTTAAATAATGTGGATTGATGAGGAACAATGTGAAAAGACGAGCGTTCATTATAGAAACTGTATTTATGACCTGTTTTTAAATGACTGTTTTATGTCAAGAATGTTGGGGAAGCATCTTGACCGTCTTGTGAATGAGGTCGTGGGACACCTAATCTGATAAAGTTGCAACAGCTGATGGAGAATCAATGGAGGACGTCTCGCGTAGCAAGGTCAGCCGAGGTCTTGACCAGCCTCGGTTTGATTATTAAAATGGTAAGCTTCTGGTACGATGGATGAGGGACCAAAAGGAAGCGGCCTATGAGAAGCGCTAGGTCACCTGCGAAGGATACTAGAGGGTGCTGACCATACAGTGCTCGAGCTCTGGGTCGCCGAAGATACCCACACGTGTGTCGTGGAAGATATTGGAACAAGGAGTAAGAGTTATTTTCTGAATTCGGGCATGGATCTGGTTGATTGACCTTGCTGGTCCTCAATGGATGAGTCCATGGTTCTTTTATATGGATCTGTTGGTTGATCTTACTGATCTTCAATGGAGATTCCATTTCGATATGTAAATATATTGCCGAATACTACGAGCTAGGAACCATCGAAAAGGCCCCTGAGTGGACAGGTGGTGAGCGTTCTGGTTGCCAATGATGCCACAGGTACACCGATGAAGGAATGATTAGAAATAAGGATTCAACCAGAGATTTTGAGGATTATGATCAGTGACACTATGATTTCATTAAATGATTTTTTTAAAGACAATTGACTCTGTGAAAAAGGCAATTTCATATTGGGTGTGTAAGTGGTGTGACTAGTTTTAAGTTTGCATGAATATCTGGTAGGGGGCCTGGGAACTCTTTTCCCTGGTACCCGAGACAAAACCTAACCAAATTCCTAATTGGATCCCATCACTACAGTGGTTGGGCGGTTGGCTAACCCACAAGACTGGATGGGGTTAGGTTGGACTGATGGATCCCTAAAATGAGACTCAATTCTGTTATGGTACGATAGATGAAGTAAATCCCAGATAAAAATTGTTCTATGGAAAAGAATCAACGGCTGTGCCTCTCAATGAGGAAAAAAGCGTTGGTCTCTATGATCCAAGTGCAATCTTTTCCTTGATCTAACTATGGGACTTACGAGTTCGGTCAGATCAGTTCAGTTAGTTAAGGCTTTTGACTACGTTAGAGTAAAAATTATCCTGGAGGAATCGCCCGTGCTTTCCGGGCGAGGGAAGTTTTTCCGGGCTCGATTTTGGAAGAACCAAGGGATTAGTCTCTTGTCCAGATATCCGTGGGCGAGGTCCTGAGTGAGGGACCCTGCCCCATGCAAGAAGTGCTACTTCCACTGCTAGTACCCCTGAATTTGTTGCGCGGAGGGGACAACGATATTTCACACCAACTCAAGGATTGCCCAACTCCTTCTATGATAATGGGCCAAGGAAGCCAAGGTCCTAGAATGCTAAGACCGACTCCTTCGTAGTATCAATCAAATCAAGGTCCCTCTCACCAAAATCAAGGCAATCCCAGAAGAGTGCCAGCTCAGAATGCAGCCTCAATGCAAAAAGTAGTCTCAGATCCCCTCCCAGAATTGGAGAAGCCAGAGAGAGAGAATCCCACCCCACACAGTAGCAGCCAGAGCTGTCACAATAGCTGATTGCAGTGGAGGAAGAAAGAGGAAATATTTATGCCGCCATTGAACATCAAGGGCAGAATCGTCAGACTCCAATAGAGTACAAGGGTAAGCACTTTAACCTTTTGATTGATTCAGGTAGTACACATTCTTTTATTTCCCCAGGATGCTTGCGTAAGTTAGTCCTACATTAGAAAACAGGGAAACCTATGCAAGTAGAATTGGCCAATGGGAAGATTCTTTTCACACACCATGAGACAGACTGTATTCAGTTTAATCTAGATGGGAATGCGACAGACTACCAGTTCACAGTCCTACCCTTAGGAATCTATTCTGGAATTCTTGGAATGGATTGGCTCCATAAGAATCAGGCTGACATTCACTGTCACAATGGAACCATCTCGTTCCTCGACCTTCACGGGAATCAAGTTCAAGTAACTGGAATTTTCGGATCATCAGTTCTGCAATTAGTAAAAGCTTCTAAATTGCTGAAGGGACTCAGAAAGAAGCAAGCTGTCTATATCGTTAAAATGAATCCAGCAGATAGAAAATGCAAGCCTAAGAAACCAGAATGGCTAAGTGAATATGCTGATGTATTCCCAGAAGAGCTGACTGAGATGCCTCCAACTCATGAAGTAGATCATGAGATAGAACTAACCCCCGGAGCTCAGCCGATAGCCTAGCGTGCATACAAGATGCCAGTTCCAGAAGCCATAGAACTTAAAGATCAGTTAAGACAACTGCTAAAGCAAGGATTCAGAAGACCCAGTGTTTCACCTTGGGGTGCGCCCGTTCTCTTTCAAAAAAAGAAAGATAGAACATTAAGACTCTGTATGAGGATTAAATCATTTGACAGTAAAAAATAAATATCATATTCCTATGATTGATGAACTTTTGGATCGGTTAAGTGGAACCCAAATGTTCACAAAGATAGATCTCAAATCTAGATATTACTAGATCAGGATTAAAGATCAAGATATCCCCAAGACAGCCATCAATACTCGATATGGGCATTATGCATTTACAATCGTGCCATTCGGATTGACAAATGCCCCAGCAATATTTAATCGCCTCATGCAAGACATCCTCAGAGAATACTTGGATGAATTTTTTCTTGTCTTCTTTGATGACATCCTGGTATACTCCAAGAATGCAGCTAATCATGAAGATCATGTGCACAAAGTCTTGGAGATCCTAAGGAAGCTCCAACTCTTTGCAAAGAAGAGCAAGTCCACTTTCTCTACTGAGACCATGTTGAATACTTGGAATTTATAGTATCTAAGGATGGGATTTCTCCTGACCCCGCTAAAATCCAAGCAGTCGTGGATTGGCCAGAACCCAAGACCGTGAAAGAAGTCAGAGGATTCCTAGGATTAACCGGGTGGTATAGAATCTTTATACCCAGGTATGCTCAAATAGCATCCCCTTTGACTAACCTTCTCAAGAAGAGCACCCTATTTCATTGGACCGCTATGTGTTAGAGTGCTTTTGATAAGCTGAAGATAGCTTTAGTAACCAACCCTGTCCTAAAATTGCCAGATTCTTCCTTACCCTTTGAGGTAATGATAGATGCTAGTGGTTTTGCCCTAGGAGGTGCACTTATGCAGGAAGGTCATGCAGTAGCCTATGAATCCAGAAAACTCAGAACGCATGAGAGGAATTATGATGTCCATGACTTGGAGTTACTCTCAGTAGTTTATGCTCTAAAGTTGAGAAATTATCTCTTGGGACATAGATTCACCTTGATGATAGATCATCAAAGTCTGAAGTAGATTCTCACCCAAAGGGATCTCAACATGCATCAAAGAAGGTGGATGCAGACCCTGTAGGAATTTGACTTTGAGATAAAGTACCGACCACCACGAAAAGAAAATGTGGTAGTCGATGCGCCCTGTAGGAAAGCCTCCGTGCTTGCAATAACATTGGTGTCAAATCCATTGATCAATGAAGCAACACAGAGAAGATCATGCAGGACACATTCTTGTCCCTATTGCTACCCTACTGATGTAGGAAAGGAGGACTCCTTAGGAAATGAGTCGGATACAAATTGGACGAAGGATGCATGTATTCACAATCGGCTATGCATCCCCAATGATGAGGAAACAAAGGGGAAAATTCTGAGAGAAGCCTATGATAGCCCGATAGCTAGACATTCAGGGTTCATAAAGACCTACATGTCTGTAAAGAAGAGCTTCTTCTGGCCAAGACTCAAAAGGGATGTACTCAATTATGTACGTTAGTGCTTAACATGTCAAAGAGTTAAGATGCCAGGAAAGCTGCATCCCTTAGACATTCCACAAATGAAGTGGGAATGTATTAGTGTGGATTTTGTTGCTGGATTACCGTCAGTGCAATCAAGTTACAACTCCATTTTTGTGGTAGTTGACAGATTAACCAAGGTTGCCCATCTGATTCCAGTAAAAGAAACCTACTCTGCAGTGGATGTTGCCAGAGTCTTCCTTAAGGAGATTTTCAGGCTGCTGCATGGCTTACCCAGAAGAATAGTGAGAGCGGTAGAGATTGTAAGTTCACATCAAGGTTTTGGACTGCATTCTTCAAAGTAGTAGAAACTTCCTTAGATCTCAGTATAGCTTATCATCTCGAGACAGATGGCCAAACTGAAAGAGTAAACCAAGTAATTGAAGATATTCTTCGGTCATGCTGTGGTAGGGAACCCAGAAAGTGGTTAATTGAAGATATTCTTCGGTCATGCTGTGGTAGGGAACCCAGAAAGTGGTTAAGCTACTTACATCTAGTTGAGTTTGCTTACAATGCCTCTTATCACTGAAGTATCGAGATGAGCCCATTCAAAGCTCTGTACATACAAGATTGCCTCACACCATTAACTTGGTCCGACCCATTGAACAGGGTCGAGATGTCCAGACAGATGATTGATGATATGGAGCAGCAAATGCAGGCAATCCGCAAAGATATTAAGGTTGCCCAAGACAGACAAAAGCAGTATGTAGAAAAGAAAAGAACAGAGAGTGTTTGAAGAATCAGATATGGTCTTTATTTGTGTACGACCAAAGAGGATTTCTTTATCTCTAGGGAAGAACAAAAAGCTGTCTCCAAGATACTGTGGGCCATACGCCGTTACTAAGAAAGTAGGAGATCTAGCTTATGAACTTCTTCTACCTCCCCATCTCAAGGTGCATAATGTGTTCCATGTCAGTTTACTTAAAAAGTATGTACCCAACCCGAGTCATGTGCTGCATGATGAACAGTTGACTTCTTAGACTCAAGGCCAGATGGAACTCCAACCCGATCTCAAGGTGCATAATGTGTTCCATGTCAGTTTACTTAAAAAGTATGTACCCAACCCGAGTCATGTGCTGGATGATGAACAGTTGACTTCTTAGACTCAAGGCCAGATGGGCCGTA
The DNA here is from genome assembly GCF_041138505.1 of Cibotium barometz. NCBI lineage: Eukaryota > Viridiplantae > Streptophyta > Polypodiopsida > Cyatheales > Cibotiaceae > Cibotium > Cibotium barometz. The sequence goes on from NC_141058.1 coordinate 37,725,496, forward strand.
CGCCGTTACTAAGAAAGTAGGAGATCTAGCTTATGAACTTCTTCTACCTCCCCATCTCAAGGTGCATAATGTGTTCCATACATGTCAGTTTACTTAAAAAGTATGTACCCAACCCGAGTCATGTGCTGGATGATGAACAGTTGACTTCTTAGACTCAAGGCCAGATGGAACTCCAACCCGAAGAAATCTTTGATGTTCGGGAGAAGGTTCTCAGGAACAGAGTCCTTATGGTCAAGTGTAAGTTCTATCCTTTAGAGGATGCCACTTGGGAGAAAGAAGGACTACCCCCACTTTGGGAGAAAGAAGGACTACCCCCACTTTGCAAGATGAGGACATCTCGCATTTTTCAAGTGGGAGAGGATGTAAGGTTCCTCCTCAGCGGCCCCTAAAAGATGTATAAGTTCTCCTCTCAGTCCCCTGTAATCATCCCCTATTTCAAAATGCAAGAAACCATTGTTTTCCTTTGTTTTTGGTCTAGAGAGAGGTAATACAGTTTTGAGATATTTTTGGATATAAAGTTATCCCTTTTATTTAAGATGAATTCCCCTGAAACAGAAGTTTAAAAAGAGTTTTCTAATATGCATTAGAAATTAAATGAAATGTGCATTAGACACCTTAGCCTAAGGGTCCACATTTTCAGAAAATTAGCCTAAGGGTCCACATTTTCAGAAAATTATGGATTAAGGTCCAAAGAGTGTTCTAAAGAGCCAATGGGGTTAATCCAAGTGTTGGGATGAGAAAAATACAAGAATAAAAGAAAATCTCCCAAAAGGAGTAAATTCTCACATAAGATGAAGAGTTGACTAGTACAAGTACTTAATAGTACAGGTACTTAATAGTAAAAAAATGAGGATTCATTAGTAAAAATTTAAATTTTCGACACCTCAAGAGCTCATGAAGGAGGCACCTAGAATCTCATCATTGCTTCCAATTTTTAATTCAAAAAATGAGATATTTCATCTCTCCTCTCTCCTCTTTCAAACTGGATAAAAAAAAGTGAGCTAAATTAGTCCAAAACTTGTCCAAATCGGATCAAACTGAAGCTGGAAGGCTCTAGATCCCAGTTGGACTTGGTTGGTGGCCTCCCTCTCCTATAAATAGAACCCCATTCCTTTGTATTTTCATATGGGAGTAACTCTATGCTAGTGTAATTTTCAGTATTAGTGTATTTCTATTATCTCTCTACCTTTGCCTCTCCTTCTTGGTGTCCAAGCTTCCTCTTGTGGGCTTCACTTCTCTCTAAAGAATCAAGCCAAAAACCAAGCGTAAGCCTAAAACAATGGTGTTTTTTCTCTCGTTTTGAATGTTAACCTTCTTCCCAACGTAAGCCTAAAACAATGGTGTTTTTTCTCTCGTTTTGAATGTTAACCTTCTCGTTTTGTAGACACCTTAGCCTAAGGGTCCACATTTTCAGAAAATTAGCCTAAGGGTCCACATTTTCAGAAAATTATGGATTAAGGTCCAAAGAGTGTTCTAAAGGGCCAATGGGATTAATCCAAGTGTTGGGATGAGAAAAATACAAGAATAAAAGAAAATCTCCCAAAAGGAGTAAATTCTCACATAAGATGAAGAGTTGACTAGTACAGGTACTTAATAGTACAGGTACTTAATAGTAAAAAAATGAGGATTCATTAGTAAAAATTTAAATTTTCGACACCTCAAGAGCTCATGAAGGAGGCACCTAGAATCTCATCATTGCTTCCAATTTTTAATTCAAAAAAATGAGATATTTCATCTCTCCTCTCTCCTCTTTCAAATTGGATAAAAAAAGTGAGCTAAATTAGTCCAAAACTTGTCCAAATTGGATCAAACTGAAGCTGGAAGCCTCTAGATCCCAGTTGGACTTGGTTGGTGGCCTCCCTCTCCTATAAATAGAATCCCATTCCTTTGTATTTTCATATGGGAGTAACTCTATGCTAGTGTAATTTTCAGTATTAGTGTATTTCTATTATCTCTCTACCTTTGCCTCTCCTTCTTGGTGTCCAAGCTTCCTCTTGTGGGCTTCACTTCTCTCTAAAGAATCAAGCCAAAAACCAAGCGTAAGCCTAAAACAATGGTGTTTTTTCTCTCGTTTTGAATGTTAACCTTCTTCCCAACGTAAGCCTAAAACAATGGTGTTTTTTCTCTCGTTTTGAATGTTAACCTTCTCGTTTTGTAGACACCTTAGCCTAAGGGTCCACATTTTCAGAAAATTAGCCTAAGGGTCCACATTTTCAGAAAATTATGGATTAAGGTCCAAAGAGTGTTCTAAAGGGCCAATGGGGTTAATCCAAGTGTTGGGATGAGAAAAATACAAGAATAAAAGAAAATCTCCCAAAAGGAGTAAATTCTCACATAAGATGAAGAGTTGACTAGTACAGGTACTTAATAGTACAGGTACTTAATAGTAAAAAAATGAGGATTCATTAGTAAAAATTTAAATTTTCGACACCTCAAGAGCTCATGAAGGAGGCACCTAGAATCTCATCATTGCTTCCAATTTTTAATTCAAAAAAATGAGATATTTCATCTCTCCTCTCTCCTCTTTCAAACTGGATAAAAAAAGTGAGCTAAATTAGTCCAAAACTTGTCCAAATCGGATCAAACTGAAGCTGGAAGCCTCTAGATCCCAGTTGGACTTGGTTGGTGGCCTCCCTCTCCTATAAATAGAACCCCATTCCTTTGTATTTTCATATGGGAGTAACTCTATGCTAGTGTAATTTTCAGTATTAGTGTATTTCTATTATCTCTCTACCTTTGCCTCTCCTTCTTGGTGTCCAAGCTTCCTCTTGTGGGCTTCACTTCTCTCTAAAGAATCAAGCCAAAAACCAAGCGTAAGCCTAAAACAATGGTGTTTTTTCTCTCGTTTTGAATGTTAACCTTCTTTCCAACGTAAGCCTAAAACAATGTTGTTTTTTCTCTCGTTTTGAATGTTAACCTTCTCGTTTTGTAGACACCTTAGCCTAAGGGTCCACATTTTCAGAAAATTAGCCTAAGGGTCCACATTTTCAGAAAATTATGGATTAAGGTCCAAAGAGTGTTCTAAAGGGCCAATGGGGTTAATCCAAGTGTTGGGATGAGAAAAATACAAGAATAAAAGAAAATCTCCCAAAAGGAGTAAATTCTCACATAAGATGAAGAGTTGACTAGTACAGGTACTTAATAGTACAGGTACTTAATAGTAAAAAAATGAGGATTCATTAGTAAAAATTTAAATTTTCGACACCTCAAGAGCTCATGAAGGAGGCACCTAGAATCTCATCATTGCTTCCAATTTTTAATTCAAAAAAATGAGATATTTCATCTCTCCTCTCTCCTCTTTCAAACTGGATAAAAAAAGTGAGCTAAATTAGTCCAAAACTTGTCCAAATTGGATCAAACTGAAGCTGGAAGCCTCTAGATCCCAGTTGGACTTGGTTGGTGGCCTCCCTCTCCTATAAATAGAACCCCATTCCTTTGTATTTTCATATGGGAGTAACTCTATGCTAGTGTAATTTTCAGTATTAGTGTATTTCTATTATCTCTCTACCTTTGCCTCTCCTTCTTGGTGTCCAAGCTTCCTCTTGTGGGCTTCACTTCTCTCTAAAGAATCAAGCCAAAAACCAAGCATAAGCCTAAAACAATGGTGTTTTTTCTCTCGTTTTGAATGTTAACCTTCTTCCCAACGTAAGCCTAAAACAATGGTGTTTTTTCTCTCGTTTTGAATGTTAACCTTCTCGTTTTGTAGACACCTTAGCCTAAGGGTCCACATTTTTAGAAAATTAGCCTAAGGGTCCACATTTTCAGAAAATTATGGATTAAGGTCCAAAGAGTGTTCTAAAGGGCCAATGGGGTTAATCTAAGTGTTGGGATGAGAAAAATACAAGAATAAAAGAAAATCTCCCAAAAGGAGTAAATTCTCATATAAGATGAAGAGTTGACTAGTACAGGTACTTAATAGTACAGGTACTTAATAGTAAAAAAATGAGGATTCATTAGTAAAAATTTAAATTTTTGACACCTCAAGAGCTCATGAAGGAGGCACCTAGAATCTCATCATTGCTTCCAGTTTTTAATTCAAAAAAATGAGATATTTCATCTCTCCTCTCTCCTCTTTCAAACTGGATAAAAAAAGTGAGCTAAATTAGTCCAAAACTTGTCCAAATTGGATCAAACTGAAGCTGGAAGCCTCTAGATCCCAGTTGGACTTGGTTGGTGGCCTCCCTCGGACATCTCGCGTTTTTTAAGTGGAGTAGAATGTAAGATTCCTCCCCCAACCCCCTTTTTGATGTCTAGTATCTTCCCCTGTAATCAATCCCTCTTCAGAAATATAAAGACCTTGTTTCTAACTGTTTTAACCTAGAGAGAGAAAATATTCTAGAGAGAGAATATTCAGATTTTGAATATTTTTGGATAGAAAAATATCTCATATAATTAAGATGAATTCCCCTGAAACAGAAATTCAAAAAGAAATTTCAAATGTGCAATTGGAATTAATTGGAAATAGGTATAAAGAACCTTAGTCTAAGGGTCTAGATTTTCAGAAATCTTTAGACTATGGTCTAATTAAGGTTCCTATGGGCCAATAGCATCAATACATGTGTAGGGAGGAGATAAATCCAATTTGTAAAAAGAAGATACCCAAAAATGAGTAAATGCTCACATAAGATGAAGAGTTGAAAATGTACAAGGTTTATTAGTTAAAAAAAAACACATATGTAAGGAAGGGGAGTTCTTTAAAGGAGGTGCATATTTCACATAAGATGAAGAGTTGAAAATGTACAAGGTTTATTAGTTTAAAAAAAACTATGACACATATGTAAGGAAGAGGAGTTCTTTAAAGGAGGTGCATATTTCACATAAGATGAAGAGTTGAAAATGTACAAGGTTTATTAGTTAAAAAAAAACACATATGTAAGGAAGGGGAGTTCTTTAAAGGAGGTGCATATTTCACATAAGATGAAGAGTTGAAAATGTACAAGGTTTATTAGTTTAAAAAAAACTATGACACATATGTAAGGAAGAGGAGTTCTTTAAAGGAGGTGCATATTTCACATAAGATGAAGAGTTGAAAATGTACAAGGTTTATTAGTAAAAAACTATGAGCAATATTAAAAATATGAGATATTTTGGGTATCCAAAAATGAGTAAATGCTCACATAAGATGAATAGTTGAAAATGTACAAGGTTTATTAGTAAAAAAAAAACACATATGTAAGGAAGGGAAGTTCTTTAAAGGAGGTGCATATTTCACATAAGATGAAGAGTTGAAAATGTACAAGGTTTATTAGTAAAAAAAAACTATGACACATATGTAAGGAAGGAGAGTTCTTTAAAGGAGATGCATATTTCACATGCTTGAATGAGTTTTAAACTCATAAAAATTGAGATATTTTATCTCTCCTCTCTCCTCATTCAAGTCTAGTTCCAAAAAGTTAGCTTAACTGACCTAAAAATGGTCAAAAAGTGACTTAACTGACTTGGAAAATTCTAGAATTAGTTTGTTTGGTTAGGAGCTCAAATTTTCCTATAAATAGAAGCCTCCCCTTGTTGAAAAAAATATAATGTCTTATGCATTGTTACTCTACTCTACCTAAGCCAAGAACTGTGAATTCTTTAATAATTCACTAGTTTTTGATACTTCTCTCTTTCTTCAATCCCCATTGGTGGCTCCATCAACATACTAAACCAATTGATTGGTTGGGGGCCTCTACCGTGAACAAAGAATCAAGCAAATTATAAGATAAGTATAGTGAATTATGATCTTTTCTATAATTTCTCAATGATTCTCTCTTCTCAACCCCTCTCAAGCTTGAGAAGCTTAATTGGTATGGTTTTTGAAATGCTATTGAAGTTAATTAATTAATGATAGTAAAGAATTACATAAAATTCTATTTATATTTAATTCTAATGGTTTTTCTCTCTTTCTCACTTAAGAAATGGTCATACTCATGACCCTCTTCAATCCAAATGAAGCTTTTCATAAGGCTTTTCCTTAATCCAAGATTAAGCTATGCTTGAGGCCAAATTAATGGCTTTTTTCTATGCTTTTAGTTTATGTATATTGATGATTCAATCCATTATGGTATGGATGTGGATGCATGAATGTGCATGTAGATGTGGATGTGAAAATAGATGTGGATGTATGGATGTGAATGTGGATGTGGATGTAGATATATGTATGGATGTGAATATATGATATGTGATGTGAAGGAATCTGAAGTGATGAGATGGAAAATGATGTGATGGGATGAGTACACATATAACTGGAATGTGGAATAAGCAATGTGGATTGATGAGGGATAATGTGGAAAAATGAGAGTTAATATAGAAACTGTATTTTGTGACTGTTTGTAAATGCTGTTTGTAAATGACTGTTTTATGTCAAGATTGCTGGGAAAGCATTGTGACCATCTTGTGATTAAGGTCGTGGAGACCTAACTGAAAAAGTTGCAACTGCTGACGGAGAGTCAATGAAGGACGTCTCGCGTAGCAAGGTCGGCCGAGGTCTTGACCAGCCTCGGTGCGATTAAAATGGTGAGCTTCCGGTACGGTGGATGAGGGGCCAAGGAAGCGGCCTATGAGTGAAGCGCTAGGTCACCTGCGAAGGATCCTAGAGGGTGCTGACCATACGGTGCTCGGGCTCTGGGTCGCCTAGGATACCCACGCGTGCGTCGAGGAAGATATTAGAACAGAGTTGGAGTTGTTTTCTGAAATCGGGCATGGATCTGGTTGATTGACCTTGCTGGTCTTCAATGGATGAGTCCATGGCTCTTTATATGGATTTGTTGGTTGATCTTGCTGATCTTCAACGAGAGTCCATCTTGATAAGTTATTATATTGCCGAGTATTATGGGCTAGGGATTAGGAAACGGCCCCTGATCGAGTGGATAGGTGGTGAGCGTCCTAGTTGCCAATGATGCCATAGATACTCTGATGAAGGAATGATGGAAAAATTAAGAATCAACTGGATAAATTGGAAGATGGTGATCAGTGATACTATGGTTTTATTAAAGGATTGTTTTAAACTGGTTGAATCTGTGAAAAGGCAATTTCATATTGGGTGTGTGAGTGGTGTGACTAGTTTTATTTTGCATGAACATCCGGCTAGGGGGCCTTGAAACTCTTTTCCTTGGTACCCGGGACAAAACCTAACCAAATAATTAATTGGATCCCATCACTACAGTGGTTGGGCGGTTGGCTAACCCATGGGATCGGATGGGGTTAGGCTGGACTGATGGATCCGTAAATCGAGACTCAAACTTTTGTTTTTACGATAGATAAAATAAATCCCGGACAGTAACTGTTCTATGGATAGGAATCAACAGCTGTGCCTCTTGAATGGGAAAAAAGGCGTTGATCCCAATGATCCAAGTGCAAGTTTCTTCCTTGATCTGACCAAGTATCATATAGATGCAATTGGATCAGCTCGATCAGAAATGATCTTGACTACGTTAGAGTAAAAAGTTATCCTGGTGGAATCGCCCGTGCTTTCCGGTAAAGGAAGTTTTTCCGGGTTCGGTTTTGGAACAATCGACGGATTAGTCTCTTATCCGGATATCCGTGGGTGAGGCCCCGAATGTGGGACCCCTGTCCCGCGCGAGAAGTGCTACTTCCGCTGCCAGTATCCTGAATCCGTTGCTCGGTGGGAACAGGGATCTTACAAATATGGTAGGAAGTCCTCTTTTAGCATTATGCATAAAAATAAGATATGTATTATTTCTAAAAAATTTACCATAGCTTCGCTTCTGCTATTATTGATAATTCTCATTTTTTCCTAAAGAATAAAAGCTTGTAATGAAAATATGATAGAAGTTCTTCTTTTATGCTTAAGATCAAACTATGTATTCAAATCATAATTTTAACCATAACTATAAACATAATTATGATTATTCCACTAGATTAAGTTAATTTAGACATTCTTATTTTCCCAATTTACTAGGATAATCCTTTTCTCATTTAGAATGAATTAAAGTAATATTTATTTACTCATCATAAACAACCTAAAAAAGATTAACCATTATTTTCACTAATCCAAAATCATGAAAATATCAATTCTTATCCTCTAGCTCATCGAGCCTAGAGTTTAGATTTGAATTAAGAGACTATCATTGAGAAGCATCCTTTTCCAAGAGATTTAGCCATAAAGATGGCTACTCTTTTAGAGAGAGAGATTTACTTTAAAAAGCATTATAATTAAGCATAAAGATTAACTTAATGCTAATTAAACATTAAGAAACTTAGGGAAAGCTTGATTTGAATAAAAACTAGCATTTTGAAACCTTCTCAAGCTTGAGAGGGGTTGAGAAGAAGAAAGCCATTGAGATAATTTGAAAAACCATATAAATCAATTTTACCTCAAGTTTGGCTTGATTCTTTAATAATAGCAGTGAAGCCCCCAACCAATCAATTAGTCCACCAAGAGGAGAAGAGCAACTTCAAGAGTTATTGGAAAGAAAAGCTCCAAGCTCCCAAGACATAGAAAAATTTAAGGGATAATAGAAATATGATTATTTTAAGATAATACTAGCATGGTATAGCTCCAATATGAAAATACAAAGGAATGAAGGTCTATTTATAGGTGAGAGAGGCCACTAACCAAGTCCAACTGGGTTCTAGAATTTTCCAGTTTCATTTTGACTCAATTTGGAAAAGATTTTGACCACCAGTTTGGGTCCCTTTTTGATTTAGTTTGATCTAGGAGAGAGGAGAGAGAAAAATATCACATTTTTTTAAAATTAGAAAACCCATCCACGCATGTGAAAAAGGTGCCTACCTCAAAGGTCCACCTCTCCTTACCAAGGTGTCAAAAATGCATCATTTCTCCAAAATATCTCATTTTTTTAAAGTAATATCTCTTAATTTTTAACTAATAAACCTTGTACTCAGTCAACTCTTCATCTTATGTGAGCATTTACTCATTTTTGGGTATTTTCTTTTATTCTTTGGGTTTATCTCATCCCAACACTTGGATTAATCCAATTGGCCCATTGGAACCTTAATTGGAACATAATCTAAATTTTTTTAAAAATCTGGACCCTTAGGCTAAGGTCCCTTATACCATTTTCAATTAATTCCTAATGCACATTGGAAAGTTCATTTTGAACTTTTGTTTCAGGGGAATCCATTTTAGACACTAGGAGAATTTTTGTATCCAAAGATATCTCAATTTTGAATTATCTCTCTCTAAGCCAAAATAGGGTAAAACAAGATCTTTCTTCCATTTCAGAGAGGGCATGATTACAAGACCAGAAGGGGAGGTCCTTACACCTTTACATCTCAAAAGCTGGAGGGAGGAATCTTACAATCACACCACGCAACTCTCCCCCCCATAGGTGACCTGGCCCTCACATCGGATAGAAGGTGATGATAGAGTACAGAATCCTCAGGCTTCATGTCCAAAGCCTCAAAGCGAGGCATGCTCTCTTGGCAAAACAAAGCTGCAACCATCCCACGCCCCCGTGTTATGAACATCATATAGGTACAATACTGCAAAGGACACAAGAAGACACTGTAAACATTTTCCAATCATGCAAAGTTGACTATGCAAAAAAGTGACCCATGGAAAAGTAATTACCTTGGTGCGTAGTCTCGAGGTCTCGTAATAGCCATATGGGGAGGGATACATCATAAGAACTCTCCTTGATATCTCCAAGTCAGAGACATGACAATAGCGCTCCACCCAACCAATAGTATCTCCTATTCAATGGAAGGGAATGTTTGCTGCTCTTGTGCAAATTTGAAAATTTCCCCTTTACCCTTTTGAGGTTAATTCTCAGTAACATATTCAGCCCATGACATATAAGTGCATTTTTTAGCCATGCATAACAAGTTTCTTGATTTGTATCAATGATGTCCATTAATGTTACCTTAGATTTTTAAGTGGAGTATCGGCAATTAATGTTATCTTAGTTTTTTTAGTGGAGTGTTGGCAATTGTATATCAAATGAATTTGCATGGTCTTGAATTTTAGTATGGTAAAGTCATAGGTCTTTTGGTATAGGCATGTAATTGCATAAACTAGTCTCTATGTTGAATCTTTTATATGAAGTGGTCTTGGTTAATTGTTTGCAGCATGATCTCCAATCATGTGTGTCTTATTATGTTCTCTTGTAATAAAATATAGCCTTGCTCCCTACCATGAAAGTGATTGATTTTAGTATTTCAAGGGACTTTCAATGTGTGTGGGGACATAGATAATATAACTTTGAAACAAGAAGCCTATGAATGGAGTGCTTCAAATTCCAAGAGAAATGAATTGCAACATGAAAATTGTTTTGGGCCATGAGAAGAACGTGGTGAACTTTGGGCTGCGTAGTATAGTTTATATAAGTGATGGTCCCGATTTTGGATCAAACTCGATTCCCTGCCTATTAAAAATGACGATTTAGCTATTAAAACACCCATTTTTTAGAAATACAATGTTATTATATATAGGCAACATTATTTCAAGGCCAAAATTCCCAAAAATAGGCATGACAACCGTCAAAAACTTCTTTAGAACATGTTTCTCATAACAAAATAAGATGCTAAAAAATTAAGTCAATGAAGGAGACCATTTTACAAAAGGCTATTGCAATTTCCTTAACCTTATTGAAAACCTTTTCACTAAGTCTATACTAGGTTATAGACTTTCTTTAAAGAGACATACCATTGATTGATCAACATATTTTCATAAGCCAAGGTTTAAGTATTGCTAAGCAAACAACTACTCTTGAAGGCATGCATCATGACTTCTGAATATTGTTGAGTATCAAAGACATCCAACAACTGAAAATGTACAAAAGAAGCTTCCATCGCCCTCACAACATGGCAAATGAAACCAGGAATCGTGGGCAATTTCATACACAAGGGGGGTAAGGTAAGTAGGCACCTTGTAAACAGACTCGATGTTTGTAGCACCTGCCATGCATATTAAACTACCAAAGTCATTAAACTTGATGTCTTTGTCATCCCTGAAGAAGCCCGATATTGTTCATTGACATATCGGAGGAAGCGCCAATGCTGATACTCTTCCCTCCAGCAGCTAGGAGGCCTCTCGACCACCATCACCCACTCATGTGAAGCTCCATGTGTATGAGATGAAGACAATGGTAGCAACTCCCAAACTCCAAATTTTAAGAAGTCCCGCTCTGAATGAGGCTCTTGCTCGAGGGTTTTCGCTGACTTAGGCATTATCATTGTTGCAAGAAAAATCCTCCCATTATATTTGAATGGGTACACCCAACGGAGCCCAATGAATTGAGGGTACGGCACACCCAAACCATGCTCCGCTCATCCGAGGCCACATTGTAGGCAAGAAGTGCATCTCCTTTTGATTTGATAGAAAGCACATCCCCAACTTTAACATTGCTAGTAAACATGGGAGAAACTAAATAGTTGCCTGTACCATCGTCCAAGCACCACTTTGTGAGTTGTAAACTTCTAAGTAGGTTAAAAATTCAGTATAGATGAGAATGTTCAAAGCATTGGAGGCAGGAGGATCGATCACACACATAGACCAAAAAAAGCCTTCAAGAAAAGGCATGTATTGGGGGGAGGGTGCTTGAGGCTCTCGATGAAGAGGCACATGAGGCCTTGGGCTCCTGACCAAGCAGGACGAGGCTGAGCGATTGGATATTAGAAGGAACCAGTAGGGATTGTCATCCCAGACGTCGTATATAATCGGTCAGCTTCGCCTACTATTTTGCTTTTATCCTAGTGCTGCCTCTTGAAGCTTTCAGATAATCAGTCATCACTGCACAAGCTTATATTGATCAGTGACCCTCAGATACTTTCAACCATAGCTTGCACTGATTGTAATTCTCTCTCTCTCTCTCTTTGCTATCATGCACCCCTCTCTTCTTAATTCCAGTGCGTATTTGTACCTTGGATATGCCTTATAGGCTTTGTTATTTATGATTGCCTTGTATATGCCTTATATGCTTTGTTATTTATGATTGCCTCGTATTAGAGACTTTATAAAGGGAGAAGAGAACCTTAAATCACATTCCATAGCTATTGTGAGAAGATCTTTGCACTCTTACATTGGTAATGCATTGCAGCACAATTGCAAATATGGAGGTGCAGCTCCTTTTGTGAGCATATCAACATATGATATTATAACATGGGAATAGTGTGTGATCTATGGGTAATTTAATGTAAGAATCTGTCATACATAAATTAGCTATGGGTGATTCAGTCTAAACATACATCTTTTGGCATTTTCAACCTAAGGAGAGATCCACAAATGCTAATTAGCTCTCACCAAAGCTATTGAGTTCTTAAGAATGCTAAGCTGCGGAGAGAATGATCAATGCATTACAAAGAGAGGGAGAATTCTTTTGAAGAGCAGAGTGTAGGAAGCTTCTAAAGCTGGTATGGTCAAAGCAAAGGTAACAATATTAAAGGAAGCTTATATGGACATTGCAAAAGCTTTGCACTAGTTGGTTATGTCATTAGCTCACATTCCAAGAGACAAGTTTTAGCTATCACATAAAAGAGGAGAGTATTTTTGTTTTCTTTTAGTTTATTAGGCCATCCCAATTAAGGGCAGCAGAAAATGAAATGAAAAGCACTAGCCTACCATAATAACATTGAAGTTTTTCTTTCCTTTCATATATAAAATGTGATTATTTAATTTGCATTAAAATAATTAGACGTAAAATGATGCACCCCACCGGAACGGCCACCATGGAACCTTTGCTTACTTGGTGTAGCCACCATTAGGGAAAATTTGGACTCACTTTTGGGCCTTTTAAGCTCTTTGAGATTCTAGGGAATATTCCATAAGGACCAATGAGGGTTAGGCTTCTGTTTACGGAACTTTTGAGGTTACTTTTTGGTGGGGGGAGGCCATAACTTGAGCATAAAAACTCCAAATTTGTCAAAGGTTGGTGCGTTAGAACCCTCTCATGAAGATCTTTCCAATGATATGATACATGATATAGTTTTGAGGTACTATGGATAGAGTTATCCATGATCCCCCTTTTCATAATAGAATGATGACTTGGCATTTCTTAGAGGGCCCAAAAATTAGTCCACATTTTCCCTAATGAGGATGATGCGGATTTTGTCTTTGTGGCTGGCATTACAATGACGTTATGTGCCACGCCAGTTTTACACATGCTATCTCTCGTGGCATTTTTTGCCAGGTCAGCGAGTCCATATTTTCTGCTCACACGTGCTGTTTGTCGTTATTTTTTGTGCCAGGTGCATAATGAGGCATGAGTGCCCTACTTACACAAGCAGTTAGAGTTTGAGCATATGAATGATGGATAAGGATCAAAGATCTTAGAGAGTAGCTTACATATATTGATGAGGCCTATCTAGACAATTCTTCATTGTTGTCTATTGTAAGGGCGAGTGACTTCATCGAAGGCATATTCAAAGGATGAATGTCGCTTCAATTAATCACATGAGGAACTGAGAAACAAAATCTCGTTCTGATGATTTTGTCTACGTTCCTTCAGATCCTTCCTTCTCTTCTCCCCCATCATTAACATCTTTTAGTTTCCCAACTAACAAAAATCACAAATATAACATTTCTTATTATTTCTAAAAAAACAAGTGAGTAAAAAATATTTTTAAAAAAACATGCTCACAATAATATAAAAATGCAATCATTCACAAAAACCCCACCTCCCTTCTGCTGAGTAGCCTCTTCTTTCACTAGTTGAGGACATTCCCACTTCATGTCTTCTTTTCTGCCACAATGAAAGCATTTACTTTGCTCTTGATATTCTTTAAGTTTTTGTGGACTCAAATGAGTTGATTAATTCTTACTCCCTGGCTTCTTTTTGTCAAACCCTTGCTTCTTTGGTTCTTTCTCTCCTCCTTTAGCGCTCTTGATTTGCCCTTTGTTTAGCTTTGTATAAGCTAAACTCTTGCTTTCTATGGGTGCCCTTAGTATGAAATTTTTCAGCTATCATTGCTGACTCCATCATATGCTGTAAAGTGCTATTAGGTTAGAGTTTGAGGCTCATCCTAACTTTGTAAATTGGTCAGATCAACAACACTTTATAAAGGTAAGTCATGGAAGATTGTAACTTGATCAGATTAACAAAATTATTATTGAACCTATCATAACTTGATCAGATCAACAACAATCTATAAAGGTAAGTTATGAAAGATTGTAACTTGATCAAATTACCAAAATTATTATTGAACCTATCATAATCATAAGTAGTTCTCTTCTCTGCTTGTGATCCTGTCACCTTCATATGGTCTTCAATGGAAAATAATTCTCCAATAAAACTTGAAATTGCTGAGTTCTATCTCCTCCTTAAAATCCTCAATCTATGTGGACATGGAAGAACATTACACTTTATATTATTTCAAACAAGTGCATCTTTAATCACCACAAAAATTGCTTCATATCCTTGACAACTAACATTGGCATTGTCACATGCCATATGCAATTCATCCACTTCTGTAATAAAGTAGGAACTTTAGTTAGGGCATGGGCATGGGCTCAACTATACATGGATCTTCATTTGTATCTTTTGATCATATGAATTTTGGAATGTACATTGGAGCCTAAAGCCACCATACCTTGCCTTATGGAAGGCTATTTTCATCCTTTGGGGGAAAGGCTAAATCACTTAAACATTGTGTATGATTTCTTGCTAATTGTATGTTAATCAACATAATGATTTGTCCCCCAAATCTCACCTTATGGTCACTCCATTTCATTTGGTATCAAAGCTCTTATGTTTTGATCCATGGTTCCATTGATTTTTACCAAGTTTTTGGTTAGACTATGGTTCTTGGACCAAATCTAAGTACTGGAACAAACCTTTTGAGGTTGTGGACCAAATTTGAACTAAGTGGGAGTGATTAGTGTTTTTTTAATAATTACATTTTTTTCCTTCTATTCCATTTTTCCTCAAGCTTTCCACAGCTAGGTTTCATCACACAATAGCCGTTTGCAAACACATCCTTGGGGTTTTGGTCGAGGACATTCTTACACATAGAGCACCATTTTGACCTATTTTTGAAGCATGTATTCTCTGATTTTCTCCCTCTTCCCATATGTTCAAGAAACCCTAGAAATGGTGATCTCAAGCTTCTACGGGGTTCAAGATCCATCATACACATTATCTACTAGCCTTAGAGCACATTAGTGAGCCTAGTTAGTGTGTATTTCTTCTCTAAAACCCCTAGGAAGCTGGCAGTGATTTTCAGCCCGGGAGGGAATTTTGTTTTGTTCAATCACTTGCTAGTTGCAAGATTTGATGGCTTCCATAGTTTAGCAATGGTATTGGGAGGTTAAAGAAGACATTCTTGGTATTTTTCTTGAAGATCTTGGAGACTTTGGAGCTCTCTTGAAGTGGAAAAACTAGAGAAAAGTTCTTCACAAATCCACACAAAGAGAGGGAACATCTTCATCAAGTCCGAGTATTGGTGTTTCTTATAAGGGCCATTGGTGAGTTGCTATTGACAAATCTTGATTTCTTGGAATATTCAATGGCATTTAGGGATTTCTTCAAGAAACCCTAATTTCTTAGAAATTGGCCTTCCCTCTTGTTAGGAACTCATTGAGGCTATTGGAAGCATTGCTTATGCCATAATGCTTGCATAGGCTTTTATTTTGGACATTTGGCCAAGATTGGGCTTATTGTGGCATCATTGAATGGAATTTCAAGCTTATGGATTGCCAATTGCATAAGTAATGATGTGTTAAATTACAATACATGCTATGGATGCACTATTGATGCTTTGGATTGTATATTGAAGCCATTTACATGCTTATGGAATCAGTCATGGCCATCTTCATGCCATAGTGGTTTCATAGAGTTGAGAGGGCATTCAACGAAGCTTCTACACTCATTGGATGCCTTGGAATGCTATTAGGCTTATATGCATGAAGAAATTCATGGTAATATACTCATATTTGGCATGAGTTGTGGTTGTTGGTTGTGGTTTTAATGTTTCGGAGAGCTACTATGGACAATGGAAGGAAGCATGAGTCCATGATAATTTGATTAATGATATGAAATTATGGCATGAGTTCAAGCTCAACTCATTGTAAGAATATCTACCTACATTTGAGATTTATATACACCACCACTACACATTGTACTCACACATTACATTTTCTAGAATACTGGAGATGTGTGAGGGTACCTTGGCATATGACGGAGAGGCCAAGGGAAGCATGTCTTGAACTGACCGCGCCATGAGTTCTTTGGTAAAGTGATAGGAGAGGGGATTAGGTACATTATCATGAAGACTTGGCCCCAACTCTTGCCTTGGATATAAACTTGGTAAGAGGGTGGGAAGTGCTTGGCTAACTCTTGCCTTGGATATAAACTTGGTAAGAGGGTGGGAAGTGCTTGGCTGGGAGATCGGCAAGCATTAACGCGCTCCTGTGACACTTGAAGACTTTAAAGGAAACTTGCATGAGGGAAATGGGGCCCATATTGTGGACACATTGACACTTGGATTGGTTAAAAAGTTATATTAAGTGATGCCAATTGATGTATGCCATGTGGGCAAGTGCAAGTGGTTGATTAAATATTGGATTAGATACATTAGGAAATTTGAGATTTGGTTCCAAGTGCAAAGGAGACCATGTCAAAAATTTTCCAAGATTCTATGCACATAAGGTATTGAAAGTAAATATGGTGATGATGATGTGCTTTGGAATGCTTATAATGATTATGATGCCATGGAGAATGACCTAGTGCAATTGGAAGCCATTTGGAGTCACTTTGACAATTTCTATAGAAATTGAAAACCCTAATTCAGTCCGTGTACAATTGGATTGAGGTTTGGGAATTTACATACTCTCAAAGTACTCCCTTAGATCTTCCTATCAAGCTATCAACTTGTCAAATTGGGCACCGTTTGGCTCTCCAAATTGCCAAACTTAACGGGAAGGCAATCTTTGGCCTAGTAAAAAACAACTTGTTGTTTGCGGCATTTGACATCGTGAAATGATTGTACAACCTTAGGGCTCTCCAACAAATGAAAGTACACCCAATTCTGATGTCATGTGGATGGTCAAATCTCTAGGGTTGACCTTGACCTAAAAGTCAAAATAGCGAATGGTTGCACATTGACCAGGGTCAACCCTTTATTCCATTGTTTAGTACACTCCTATAGCATTTTCAAGAGCTAAGAATCTTTCAATTATGATAATTTTTAAGGATTTTAGGAGTAAATCTTCATTTTTAACTATATTCATGTTAACCCTAAAACAAAGTATACTAGGGCACATCTAATTTCCACTGTTTTTGAGGATTTTAGGAGCAAATCTTCATTTTCAGCTATATTCATGTTAAGCCTAAAACAAAGAATACTAGGGCACATCCAATTTCCACTATTTTTTAGGATTTTAGGAGCAAATATTCATTTCAGCTATATTCATGTTAACCCTAAAATAAAGAATACTAGGGCACATCTAATTTCCATTGTTTTTCCATAGATGGATAGGGCATCTCAAGAGATTTTAGATCACCTCAGCTGACGTCTCTACTCTAGTTTATCATCCAAAAGATGCATGGCTAAGTGAGTTAGGATCGTTCATGGCCATATGAGTTTTGAGCGTACATGGTCAGGTCCCAAGATTTGCAAACATGCATTCATAATACTAGGAATGTGTGTGGGGAACTAGGAATGTGCATGGCCTGGAATGTGTGTGGGGAACTAGGAACGTGCATGGCTTGGAATGTGTGTGGGGAACTAGGAATGTGCATGGCCTAGAATGATTTGTGATTGTACATGGTGGTGAAATGTCAACTGACTTATAAACATGCATTCACAAGTGAGAACATGTGTTGCTAGTTTGGCACATATGTATAGAATACTGATAGGTCTCTACACTTGTAGTGCTAGAAGTCAAGACCACATTTTTTTTCATTATAACCATTTACGGGAAGAATATTATTTGACCATTCTTAAATGAGAATACTATGCAAATCTTCCCTGTTAGACTCAAGAACATGCATTCCCTCCTGCAAGAGCATGTGTACTCAAAAAATATTACAAATACAAGAAAGGACTGCCAAAATCAAAGGAAATTGAATCGAACACTCTTGTAATCATGCAACTCGATCCTGGAGGATTGCTTCATGCTCTACTGCATCAAGGTAGCCAAAATAAACCATAAACCCACAATAAACAAAAATTAAACCGGTGGATTTGCACTCCAACCGAGCTATGTCAATGCTCCAAATGCAAAGTATAGTAAGGGAGTCCTAAGCAAAGACATTTCCCTGCTCTGGCAGTGGTGCTAAAGATGTTTATCAATCGAGAACATTTGAGACTTATAAGATAGAGATAAGGAGAACAGAATGCAAGGGTCTTACTGGTTTGCACCTCAAGCCACTCTCTTGGTAAAGTAACTCTCTTGTAGAGAGCTAGGATCCTCAACCTTGCCTCCATCATTGTCACCACAAAGAAGCTTTGCAAATGGGTACGGAGCAAAGAGAGAGAGGGCTATGGAGATCTCAACCTCTACTTTGATACCACGGTGAGTGTGGGAGCATGAGAGAGTAGACAAGAGAAGAAGAGAGGGAGAAGAGAACATACATCAACACCATCACTCACCCACACAATCCTTAAGCATGCATGCAATAAGGAGAAGAGAAATCATACAACTACAAGAGCAAGAAGACTCAAACTCAATTGTGAGAATGGGATTATGTGTTTTCTCATTAGTCTAAAAATGTCTTATATACAAGACTCATTTGTATAATGCCCCACTAACCAAATGATGTCCGAGGGTCCAATAAGTTAGTCTAGGCTAATTTCCTAGTTTAAATATTACACAAGTTGTAATCTTAGAGATGTACCATAATCATTTTACATAAAGTGCATTACACATTACAAAAATATGGCTTAAAGATGTTATCGCACATTTTGGAGTAATGTTAGCCAATGTGGTTAACAAAAACAAGAAAAATCATTATAAAATAATTTTTAGAGATTTATTATACATTAGGAGAACCAACTAGCCTACTATTGGGGATTTTAGCCTAGACTACAATAGTAGAAGGAAAGAGAAACCCTAAACCTAGGCTATAACCTAATCCCTAATACCATGTTAAATTTCATGATGTGGGTGGTAGTGTGGGAAGAGAAATTAGTAACATATTTGCCATGTGTAAAGAGCAATCAAAGAGTAGTAGTGGCATCATCTTATGTATTTACCTCTAGTTTTATGATTCAGTTATATTAAACTTGCAATGATGTGACTCCAATGGACTAGATAGCTTATTACAACTTTGCCCCACTACAAATGATGAGCCAGCTGGTCCTTGAAGTTGTGCCACTACGGCACATTATTGGATATAAAAACCAAATATAAACACTTAATTGATGCCTTAATTATTCTTCATCACATCACGAAAACTTCAAAGAAGGATCCATTAGAAAACTGCAAATAATATAGTGAAAAAATCTAAAAAGATACTACGTAAAGATAAAAAGTTACATACTTGCTTCATTTCTTCATTAAAATATTGGGTGGGTACACACTTGTATCTGTGAAAAGCTTAGTGTTCTACTCCAATGGCATTGAAATAGGCTTACAACATATCATACCATACTTGGATAAACATGTCTAAGCCATACTCTATCTGTAATAGAAAAATTCCATGAAGTGACCTCACCACCTCTATACTAAGAAAATACTGCAACTCACCAAAATCTTGCATCTCAAACTTATGCTTCAAAAGCATTTGGCCATCATGTATGTCAACATCACTATCACCAGTGATAATAAACTCATCCACATAAATGACTAATAACATAATATCTTTATCTTTCTTTTTCACATAAAGTTAAAATTTTACATTGGATATCTAAGTCTAATGGTAATAAGAAAATATTTGATCTTGTTTGACTAGGCTTTGGATGCCTGCTTCAAGCTATACAAGGTTCTGCATAACCTACACACAGAATCTAGACATGCATCACTCTCATAACCTAGTGGGGCTACATCATGTATACTTCTTGCAAATCACCATGCAAGAACACATTCTTTAGATCCATGTGATGTGTAGACCAACCCTTCACTATAGCCATAACAAAGACAACTCTCACAATTACCATTCTTGCAACCGGGCTTATATCTCCTCATAGTCAATGCTATATGTCCCTTGGGTGGTAGCCAATCTTGCCTTAACCTATTCACAAATCCATATGAGTTATGGTTGACCTTGTACACCCACTTACATCCAATTTCCTTCTTATCCTAAGGTAAAGGTACTAATTTTCATATGGCATTTATATCCAATGATGCCATCTCCTCATCAATGGAATCTTCCCATTTTTTATTTCTAAGTGCTTATATCAAAATAAGTGGGCTCTATCTCCTATATTTATTTAACTATGTAAGCAAAATGATGGAATGTATATTCATCATATTGTCTCGTAACCTGTCTCAATAGGTTTCTAACCTAAGTAGACATGTGTACACCTGGATCAATGCTGGGTGTCCTCAAAATAGTCCTAGTTCTCCATGCATCAAGAGTAACCCACTGAAGGAATGCCAAGCTCCTCAACAAGGCTTTACTTAGAGCCACTAGAGTCACCATCCACATATGAGTGACCTGGTAACAGATCATGCACAAAAAAAAGATGATTGTGATACATGTGTACCAGTATCTAGAGTACCACAAGATGATGCATCTACATTCCTTGCATCTATCCTCAACCTACTTGACCATGGACTAACACCGGGTCCACTCCTAGAGGTCTTTCCACGTCCACTAAGAACCTCTGTATTTGTTGCTGGTCTACATGTGGGGCATCATCACATAAACTCTTACATTTGCATCTTTAGTTTCCTTCACTAGTGTATACCATCTATTCATCAAAGATATCTCTACTTTCTCTTATTCATGAGTGATAGGTTTATAGCATCTATAACATTTCTGCTCAATGAAGATACATTTCTCTGCCTTTATATCCAAATTAGTTCTCACTTCATCAGGAACATGCATATATATAATACATCCAAACACTTTTAAGTGAGACACATCTAGTTTTATGTCTCTAAACTTTTGTTTAAGTGTCATGCCATGAACAACTGTAGTGGGAGTCATGTTCATAATGTAAGCAATAGTTGCGACTAATTTAGCCCAGAAATAATACGGCATACTCTTTTGAGTCTCATTAAGGCATACTCTTTTTAGTCATCAAGGCATGAGAAACTTCTACAATGTACTTTTCCTTTCTACAACACCATTCTCTTGTATGCAAAGTGTACATGCATGTGAATTGCCTCTTGATTCCTTGCTTTCTCAAGAAACTGTTGAATTCATTCTAGAATATTATTCCCCGCTATCCGATCTTAGGCGTTTGATTTACATACTTTTTTCCTTCTCAACACCAAGGCTTTGATTCTCTGAAAGTGAGCAAACACCTCACTTTTCTCTTTCATGAAGTAAATCCACACTTTCCTAGTGTGATCTTATCAATGAATGTAACATAGTACTTGTAACCTATAATTGTTGCAATCTTGTGATCGGTCCCTATACATTAGAATGTATAACATCTAATGGCCTTGTACTGACGTGATGTTCATGCGAGAAAGCATGTTTTGCCTACTTACTAAGCTGGCATGCATCACAAACTTATGCATGGCATAAATCTTAAACTTTGATAGACCTACAAACAACCATATTTTAGGCCTGCATAGACTTTAGTCACTATATATTCACACATGACTAATACACTTGTGTTATATGTCAATATTTGTAATGAAACTTGTTCCATAAGCAACATGGCTTCCTTCACCTCTATTTCCCAACCAAGCGGCAGTCATTTTTAAAGTCTTCCACAAAGCACCCTATTGAACCTCACTTGCAGACCGTGCTTAACCATCTATCCAATAAAAACTAGGTTTTTTGTGATACTAGAAACATGAAGTACATATGCCAAGTAATTCATTTTGCCATCCTGCATATAGACAATGATGGTAGTTTACCAACATGTGCAATAATGGGTGCACTGTGTCATCACCTATTTCCACATACCCTATGTTATTGGCTACACCATCCCTCTCCTAATGAAATGTGGACAAGGCTCATCTTAACTTGTCATGGGGAACTTGCTAATGTCTAGGCTTATATCTTGGTAGATGCTAAGCTTTGCTAGTGGTAGCTAGCACCACTCTCTTACCTTCTCCTCAAGCTGTCACCATTCTTTATACAAGGACATTCACTCCTCTCTAATATCACACTCAAGGATACAAGCATGAAAGGAACATGTTCCACAAATGTAGTTGTCTCCTCTTAACTCTCTCTCTCTCTCTCTCTCTCTCTCTCTCTCTCAACATAGACAAGCAAGAAAGCAACAAAGGAGATAACACTAGACTCAATTGGCATAGAGGGATTGTGTCTTGTATTATGAGAATAATCTTATTTACACAACTCGACCTTATTCACACTCGGGCACCTAAAACTTAATGAAAGATGAACTAAATTGCATGGTTTTGTGGCATAGCCAACTATTTTCATAATTCCATCATTTAGAGTGTCGTTGCATGACGCTCATTGTGTTATCTCCCATATGTAATGGAGAGATACTAATTTAATCCCAAAATGGGGTTAGCATCCCCCTACCCAACTGAGATTTTTTTCTTGGAATCTATTGCCACAGGGCTTGCTGGCCCAAGTATTCTTTGTAGTAGCTTTTGCGTGTTTGGAGAACATGCAGTGTGCAGTGTAGAAAGTACAAGGATCACCAAAATTTGGTCTTGATAATGTCCTCAAAGGTGGTATGCATATAATAGAGAAGGCAGTGGTGGGAGGCGATGATAATAATACATAATGCCACTATTGGATGGCCCTTTGTTTAAATCAAAAGGCATACCTTCTCCCTATTATGGTTGTGGACAAAATCATCTTGAATGATGAGCTTAAGAAATCTGACTATGGTGACAATGATATGGCTTGCCACATATGGACAGTGGTAAGCATATATTATTGTTGATTGACTTAAACATGCTATGCTTGAAGTATGAAAAAATATAAATGAAATGGGAGTTACAAGCACACCTTTCATGGAACTCCCTAGCTATGAATCTTCTTTTAACTGGCATATATAGGGGGTCCACACGTAGATGTTGTGGAGATGCCATGTATATATCTGCATGTTCTTTGATTGCAAGGAAAGGAAATCTCTAGGAGGCTAGCTGGATACCAAAGTTTGCAAGTGCAACATGGCCATTAGCATCCATTTGAATCTCCTCGTAGCTGTGCCTTGTGACTCAATTATATGCTCGTGCCTCCATCACTTGTATGAGTGGGCGATCATATATGTGACAAGCCTTATCTTGAGCAAATCCTCGAACCATGGGTTGGCTAGCTTTGAGCCTCATGCTACATTAGAAAATAAGATCTCTTGCTATTCCATGTGTTCCAATTCTCTATCAGATGTTCTAGGGTATGGCACATTTCAAGGTTTCAACCCCGTGGCATAGGCTTCAGGTTGTATAGGAGTGGTTGGGTCGAACGGGATTATATATAGAAGGGCTTGTCACATCAAATGAGGCTTTAAAAGGGGATTCATAGCCTTGATTATCTACTTGTGTCTGAGGGTTGGGCGATCCAATATTACATCTACAAGAGGACCAACCATGTCATGCCCATGTGGTGGAGGATTGGCCTCAACCTCTAGCTAGCCATCAAAATCAAAAGATGAATCAGGAAAATATATCTCTGTTAATGGAGGATTAGTGTAATCCTTACTCATCATTTACACGGAGAGGATATTTAGGTCAGATAAGTAGGACTCCATTTTGTAGTCCTCCTGTTCCTCTTGCTTTATAGTAGTACCAGGTACTCCTAGACCCAAGCATATTTGGGTTGTAAACAATGTAGAATGCCCTTCTCTACCACCCTCTTGGTCGTGGCATCCATCTCCTACAACTGCATGCAAAGGGGGCTTGTACTGCTCTTTGGTGCTTTTGAGAGGCTTTTGTTTTCTGCCTCTTAGCTGTAGTGTCAGTGGCTTCTTTAGAACTCAGGGGAATGGGTTCTCTTGAGTGCTTCTTATGTCTAGATAATAGCAATGAGTTTCTCAAGCTCAAATGGGTCTACTAACTCCCAAGGTGGAATAAATGGGATATGATGGTGAGGTAGTGATAGGCTAGGCTGGCTTTGTGTCTCATCTACTATTGTGGGCTTTGGGGAAAGCATGCTTAGCTGACATCGTGGACTTCAAGGATGGTTGGTTCTTGGGGGACTAGAGAAGATGGTGGTTGTGGGCTTGAAACTTTAGCTACTACTAAGGTGCTCTCTTGGCCTTCTACATGAGTTAAGGTGGTCGGAGAAATAGAATGAGATCGGTGAGGTGTACTCTTTACCCATTTCTTTGGGGACTACTCTGGTGTCTAACATGATCCTCAAGAGTACGACTATATATCAAAATATCATCCAGGAACACCACCACAAATTTCCCCAAATGTTCACGAAAAAGATCGTTCATCATTTGCTGGAAAGTCGCTGGAGCATTGGTTAACCCAAAAGGTAATACGAGAAACTCGTAATGGCCATACCTAGTCCGAAAGGCGGTTCTTTCGACATGCCTTTCATGAATACGTATCTGGTGAATAGACCTTGAGATTGAGGGTGGGATGGGTCCAAAAAAACCAAAAGCATCAAGATAGCAAAGAAACAAAGGCTAGGGAGGAAAATACTCACCGGTGTGTATATTATGTTTGTTACCAAGCATTGTAATCAATTTAAATAACACCAAGCAATTGAGAAAAGATAAAGAATGACCATGAGTCCTACCTACAGTGGGTGGTGTTGGTAGTGGAGAGAAGCTTAGCAGAAAACCAAGGAAGATGCAAGTGCAAGTGCAATGAAGAGCTCCAAAGAAGAAGAATAACAAAAAAGATCACAAGGTAGTGATAACAATAGAAAAAAACATCCATTTAAAGCTAAGGGGATCACAACTGCCTATTGATTAATGCTCTCATGACACATGGCACAGTGTAATTAGTCTTAGAATTTGTGTCATACGATCGACATGATCACATCAACTATTACTGATCATGTCATTCACGGTCGTCACGTCGAGTGAAATTGCAAAGAGCGATCTGATTCAATCATATCGAAGCGTATAACACTACCAGGGTTCACAAAACATGCTTTTCATAACAAGTTTTGAGGCATGATTGTGCAGGTGGGGAAATCACAGCTATGATTCCACTAGAATCACGGTGAAAAGACAATGAGGTGCTAGCCATTAGGGTGTTGGATTTAGTTCCTCGTGCATTTGGTAACTGATTTTGGCCCTCCAATATGATGATGGGAAGAAGTGCTTTAATGTGATTTTGCAAAATCACGGCCATGATTCACGATTGTGAGTGAGAGTATGTCAGAAAGGGTATGAAAGCTAGTTAGTCCTCCTAAGCCTATTGTGCAAAATCATGGCGTGTTCCTGGCTTGATGTTCCATGGGGTAGGTGCGCAAGCATATCTAGATGAAGCTTATGATGTAGAGGGTTCATGTTGGTGTAATTTTTGCATCTCCTCTATGGAACATAGTAGCTCTTGCTCCATCCATTGAAATCAGCCAATCCATTGATTCTATAGCTAGGTCTTGGGTGAATCTTTCTCTGGACGTGTGATCTTGTTAGTCTACTATAACAACTTTTCCTTTGAGAGGTAGGGTTTGGGTTGCCTGGCATCTTCTCTGCGTAATCGAGTTGGAAAGGTTCTTGTGGATTTTTCTCAAGTGCGTGTTTAGTGGTTCGGCCTCATACATAAGTACTAGGTCTCCTTCCTATAGCTTCCCTAGTTGCATGTTTAGTGGTTCGGCCCCACACATAAGTACTAGGTCTCCTTCCTATAGCTCTTTAGATTTTAGATTGCGGTCAAACCATCATTTGCATATGAGATTTTGCACTATCATGCCATGTAGAGCAATTATGCTAGTCTCATCAAGCTTTTCTAGTTCTACCAATCTTTCAACTAGAGCATTCTCCCTTAGACGTTCTTTAACATGCATCCTCAAGCTGGGCACCAAATATTCTATAGGCATCACTACCTCAATTCTATAGGCAAGCCGAAAAGGAGTTTGTCTCATGATGGCTACCTTATAGGAGGTCCTATAGGCCCATATTATAGTTGTTAACTTATGTTCCCAATCATTTCAATTAGCTTCCATAGTCTTGGAGTACTTTCTTCTTACCTATTATCTTGAGGGTAGTAGGGTGATGATTTACGATGTATCACCATAAATCATGTCAATAAGTGCTCAATGACCTCATTGATAAAATGGAAACCCTTATCACTAACCAATTATAGGAGACACCCAAATCTGGATATGATGTCCCAATATAAAAATATAGCAGTTGTACGAGCATCTGCCTTTTGAGAAACTTTTACTTTTGTCCATTTGTGAAATAGTCAATAGCCACAATTACATACTGAACTTGTGTTTGTCACCGTGCGGTTGGGCTAATGGGTCCAACAAAGTCTATACCCCATTTCTCAAAGGCTTTTTGCACAATGATCAGAACCAATGGCATTCTGCCTTGTCCATGGGGAATGTTAAAGCATTGACATTCATCACTTTGTTTGACGAATTCCAAGGCATCACCAAACATTGTTGGCCACCATAACCCAACTTGCAAGATTTTCCTTGTTGTTGTTACTTCCCCTGTAAAAGATCCTCTAGGGATTCCACAATGAGCCTCCTCAAGGATGGTCAAGAATCCCTGACATGTCACCCTCTCAATACATGATCTTTACCTAGATTATATAATTGACCACTATATATACTAAGAAGGTGCATCTAACTTAATAAGTTATCGTATCCTATCCTTGTTTAATGGCTTATTCTATGTAAATCCATAGGTGAGATACCCTTAGAATTCTTCACTCCATTTCAGTACCAAAACTAATTAAATAAAGCAACATGTGGTAATTCATCTCATTAACACCAATGGTGTGGCAGCTTCCCTGGTATCCTCGACATATGGTCTGCTAGTACATGTTGTGATCCTTTTCTCACTATGACTATAAAGTAAAACTCCATCAATGGTAACAACAACCAGCATGTAATTCAGCCCGTCATGCAAGGCTTGTTGCCCAAATATAACAAATCTTTGATGATCCACAAAGAAGATGAACTTATTAGTCTGTACTTTTTTACCACATACACCATGGGTAGTCCTTCTCTCTCAGTTGTGGTATAATTCATCTCAGCTTCATTGAGCTGTCAACTCGTGAAGCAAATTGGGTAATCCAATTTATGCTCCCCTAGTTGTGTTAAAACACACACAATTACAAAATTTGATACATCAATATACACATGGAACACAAGGTCCCATTTTGGCGGTCTCCATTGTTGAGATATCAAGCTCATCTAGTGAGGCGGTGGACACTGATGACCCGCTTGGGGGATATGCCCCACACTTACACCACTGGCATGGTTGGTGAGATCATGGGTGATATGCGGCCAGTGGGATGACAGGCTGTGTGACAGCCATAATTATGGCCAGCAGAGCAGCAACAACAATAGTCCCAGAATTCACAACAACAACAACAACACGCAGGTGGAAGAGGCCAATTCACAGGCAGGGGGAGTCAAAGAGGTCATGGAAATTGGCAAAGGCAATATAATGATATAGGTGGATGCTTTTATTGTGGTAAGCCTAGACATGTGCAGGAGGCAGATTGTTATAAAAAGCAGGCTGACATGCAAAATGGGAAATGGCAGCAAAACAACTATGCATCCTCGAGCAAAAACAATGAGGATAATGAAAGGTTGTTTGTTATGCAGCATGTTGTTAATGCCATGTCTGAAAATGTTAAAGCAGCACATAAAGATGATGTATGGTACGTTGATTCAGGTGCTTCGAACCACATGACAAGTCATGGGGAGTGGTTTAAGGAGATGAAAAACCTTGAAAGACCAGGTTTTGTGGAAATAAGGGATGACACTGCTCATCCAATTGCCCATGTTGGAGATGTGCCATTATCTATGCAAGATGGCAAAGTGAAGTACCTTGCAGATGTACTTCATGTTCCAAACATAACAAAGAATCTGGTTTCAGTTGGCCAGATGATTGAGCAAGGTTTGCAGGTTCGGTTTATAACCTTGATGGTTGTTATGTTGAAGACTTTAAAGACAAGTGCAAAAGGCAACAGAGTGGGCAGAATGTTTACATTGAATGTAAACATGCCTGAAGTGAGTGCTATGATGTTTGCAAATGGTTCAGGAATTGTTGCAGACACAGACATTTGGCATAAAAGAATTGGACATGTGAATGTGCAGAGAATGAAGTCTATGCAGGCTAAAGGAATTGTGACAAGGCTGCCAAAGTTTAAAGTTGAAGGTATACAGAAAATATGTGAAGCATGCCAATTTGGAAAGCAAACAAAGCATGTATTTCCACGTGATAGAAATGTGAGCAGAAATGCACTAGATGTTGTGCATTCAAATGTATGGGGTCCTACGAAGACCATGTCTATGGGAGGCTGCGGTTATTATGTGACATTTATTGATGAGGACCACACAAGGAAAGTGTGGGTATACTTCATGAAGGAGAAGAGTGAGGTGCTCACTCATTTTTAGAATTTCAGAGTTATGGTTGAAAAGCAAACAAGGAAACATATAAAGTGCCTAAGGTCAGATGGAGGGGGAGAGTACTTCTCCAATGAGTTCTCTGAATTTTTGAAGAAGAATGGTAGACAGTTTACATGCAGATACACTCCGCAACAAAATGGAGTTGCTAAGTGGAAAAACAGGCACATTACTGAGATTGCGTGAGCATTGATGGGAGAGAAGAATATGCCGCATAGCTATTGGGCTGAGGCTGTTTTTACAGCACTTTACATCATGAACAGGACTCCAACTGCAGCCATACATGATGTAACTCCAGAGGAGAGGTTTACTGACAAAAAACCTGATTTGTCTCATCTGAAAGTCTTTGGATGCATTGCATATGTGCATGTGCCAAATGAGCTGAGAACTAAGCTGGATCCAAAAGCTGAAAAATGTGTGTTTATTGGGTATTCCCTTGAGCAAAAGGGATACAGGTTTTTATTGGGTATTCCCTTGAGCAAAAGGGATACAGGTGTTATAACCCTGCTACACGTGAGTTGAGGGTAAGCAGGGATGTTGTTTTTGATGAGATGAGTAGCTAGTATGCTGCTGAAAAAGAAGCTGTTGGGGCTGATGTGAGTGGAAATGTGGTTGCACAGAATGCAAGTCAGCAACCACAGTCTTTGAGTGGACAAGGAGAGTCCTCATCTAGTGGTTCAGTTGGATAGACCATGGAGTGGCAGGCTACGTCATAATACCAGTCCTGCAAATGTGATTAGTACATCAAAATCACATAAAGGCAAAGAGAAAGTGGTTGAGCCCCTTAGTATGCCTGACATTTTTGCAGGGTATTCTCATGTTGATGTGGAGAGTCTAGTGGCTCAGAGACGAGCCTTGATGAGGATCTTGGGATACCAGCTATGAGAACACCTGGTGTAAAGAAGGCTATGGAAGCCATGAATGCAAAGCTACGAAGATCTAGGAGAGTGAAGAATATTGTGCAGAGGTTTACCTATGATGGTTATGTGGCACATCACTATGCATACATGGCAAAAGTTGTACATGTTGTAGAGCCCACATGCATTGATGAGGCTGTTGGAAATGTGTGTTGGGAGAAAGCTATGGATGAGGAGATGGATGCACTATATGGAAATGAGACTTGGGATTTAGTGAAATTGCCTGAAGGCAAGAAAGCCATTGGATGCAAGTGGGTGTACAAAGTAAAACATAACAGTGATGGAAGCATAAGCAGCAGGTACAAGGCTAGATTGGTAGCGAAAGGATATGCTCAGACATATGGCATTGATTATGAGGAAACTTTCAGCCTAGTTGGCCAAGATGGCAACAGTGAGAGTTGTGATAGCAGTGGCTATGTCAAAGCAATGGTCTTTACATCATATGGATGTAAGGAATGCATTCTTGCATGGGGATTTGCAGGAAGAGGCGTATATGTTGCAGCCACCTGGTTATGAGGATGTGAGTCACCCCGAGCATGTTTGCAGGTTGAAGAAAGCCTTGTATGGCTTAAAACAAGCACTAAGAGCATGGTCTGTCAAGATTTTTGAATATCTTGTCACTATTGGCTTTCATGTAGCCAATGCAGATTTCTCGTTGTATGTGAGACATAGTGATAGAGGGGTTGTGCTTGTTGTCATCTATGTAGATGACCTGATCATTACGGGGGACCATGATGCAGAGATCTTTGATGTAAAGATCTTGCTTAGACAAAAGTTTGAGATGAAGGATTTGGGGGAGCTCAAATATTTATTGGGCATTGAGGTGATTAGGTCACCACATGGTATTGGATTACTGCAGAGACAATATGGCTTGGACATGTTGTCCAAGTATGGTATGACAGGCTGTAAGCCTATCTCAGTGCCATTGGATCAGAATGGTAAGTTGAGTGCAGATTCAGGAGAGATTTTGGAGGATCCTACTATGTATAGGCGCATAGTAGGAAGCTTGATCTACATGATGAACACAAGGCCAGATTTGAGCTATGCTGTAGGGTTGGTGAGTCAGTTTATGCAGGTTCCTTGGAAGTCGCATTTGGATGCATTTGAGCTATACTGTAGGGTTGGTGAGTCAGTTTATGCAAGTTCCTTGGAAGTCGCATTTGGATGCATTGAGACGCATACTAAGGTATGTGAGGTCTACTTTGCATTGTGGACTATTTTATGAAAGTGGGACAGAGATATGTGTACATGGGTACACAGATGCTGATTGGGCTGGTTGTATCTCAGATAGAAGATCTACTAGTGGCTTCATGTTTTCTTTGGGGAGTGCTGCTGTGACTTGGAGCAGCAAGAAGCAGCCTACAGTTGCTCTATCCAGTATAGAGGCTGAGTACAGAGGTGCTGCTATGGCAGCATGTGAGGTAGCTTGGTTGAGAAAGCTACTTTGCAGATTTGGGTCTATTAGTGAGACAAGTTGTCATTTTCTATGATAACATTAGCAGTATACAGTTGGCCACCCAGGAACCCAGTTTTTCATGCTCGCACGAAGCATATAGAGGTCCACTACCATTTTGTCAGAGAGAAGGTTTTGGCAGGAGACGTTAACCTTGTTTATGTCAGCACATAGGATCAAGTCACTGACATCTTCACCAAAGCATTGGGTACAGAGAAGCTCCGCAGATTCAGGGCTTCGCTTGTGTGCATGAGATGGAGTTGAGCTCGAGGGGGAGTGTTGAGATATCGAGCTCATCTAGTGAGGCGGTGGACACTGATGACCCGCCTGGGGGATAAGCCCCACACTTACACCACTGACATGGTTGGTGAGATCATGGGTGATATGCGGCCAGTGGGATGACAGGCTCTGTGACAGCCATTCTAGAGACTGGCATAGTTATAGCCAGCTCATTTAGTTGGGTTCACACTACAGAGAACCCTAGTATGTATTTGGTTGAGTACCTTTTCATATTTGTGTGTACTCTTATCTTTGTATATGGTGTGTTGAGTGTTGTGTGAAGAAGAAGAAGATTTTCAGCCTCTCACCTTGTGTGTTCTCTTTAGTGTGCTTGCAAGAGCTCAAGCTCTCTTCTCCCCTGCATCTTTTCATCCATGGGTGCACTGTGGCGGCTAATGCCCTCTTTAATTCATCATATGCCTGCTGACACTCTTTGATCCATTCAAAGACAATCAAATGCTTATACAATGGCAGTATAGAAAATGATAAACCTCTGGTACTAGCTGACGTGTCCCATAAACCGTTGTACTCCCTTATAGTTGGTGGGTGTGGTGGTAGATCTAGGATGAGTTTTATCTTACTATCATCTATGGAGATCCCATTTTTGGACATAATATGCCCTAGTATTACTCCATGCTTTACCCAAAATTGGCATTTCAAAGGGTTTAAGGATATGCGATACAATGGACACCTCTCAAACACCTTTTTCAGGCAAGCTAGATGGTCCAACCATTGCGAATGTACACAGAGATCATCAATAAATACCTCCAACCATTTCTATAGGTAATCCTTAAAGGCTATGCTCATAAATCTCTAGAAGGTTGCAGGAGTGTTAGTCAATCCAAATGGCATGACCTTATATGTAAAAGTTTCCCATGTGGTGGTGAAAGCAGTTTATGTTGGTCCTTAGGTGCAATGGATACTTGATTATATCCCAAAAATCCGTCCAGAAAACTATAGGCTTCTGCATTGCCACCCTTTCCAAAACATTCTCTATGTATGGAAATGGGTAATGATCTCTACGGGTTGCCGCATTCACCTTCTTCAAGGTGACACACATGCAAAACTTTCCATTTTTCTTGGGTGCAATCACAATTGGTGATACCCAATCCGTGTGTTCAATTTTGTAAATAAAATCCACAAAACAATGAGTTTTTCAATTTTCTCCTTTACAATTGCTGAATATTTCAACTTTGTTTGGTAGGGACACTGCTTAACTAGTCTCGAGCCTTCCATGATAGGGATGGTGTGCTGCACCACTTCTAGTGGCACTCCCTTCATGTCCTTATAACTCTAAGCAAAGCACTCCTTAAACTCTTTTAACAGAGTTATCAATGCCTCTTCTTCCTACATAGTTATCAATGCCTCTTCTTCTACAGGTTGAGGTTCATGGGGGCAATGAAAATGGGTTTAGGGTCCTTTTTCCAATCTCTACAATATTCACCCCTTTAACCTCTTCAGGTCCATCATATGAGGATCCTGTTAGATCACCCCTCAAACATTGTGCCTGTATAGTAGGTGAACTATTTTCCTCTTATCCACATCAAAGGATTTTAAGTGGCTTGGAACCTTTTGCAAATCGGGCTCCTCATCATTCTCCTCCCTTCCTGCCAAAACTCTTTTTGCCTCTCGTTTCACGTTAGTAGACCAAAGCTTTGTTGTGCTTCCTTCTTGTTGATCTTGTGTGTTTAGGGGGATCCTAGATAACTTCTAGCACCGCGGGGTTTGCAACATTACTTGGCTTAACTCATCTACCCAATTCTTAGAAAATTCCTCATGAAATTCAGTGGCTTTGACATATCTCAACCATTGTGCATCCGTGGGTCCTCTTATAAGAATCTCATTGCAGTTTGCTCGGTCGGTTTCTTCTTCGGTCATTTCCAAAGTTTCAACCTTGCGTCTGAAATCAAGGCTTCTTTCTCTTCATTGGATTCAAATTCCTGCTCTTATGAGGAGCTTTCCCCTAAGTGGTTCGTCATTGAGAGTCCTAGCATCCATATTGTGGTGAGTGTTGGTAATTCCTCTTTCTCGTCAAGTTTCATAAACTTCGTCCTGATTTTTCCCATAACATCTATTGTTCTAATATAGGCATCCAATTCTCGCAAAAATCATCATTCAAAAGAGAAGCATACAAGATGTTCTCTTCTTATGATGGCTCTAGAGATTCATGGATTGCACATAGTTGCGACAATGAGGTGGTTATGTCTGTAGTTTCCAAGTCATTCCCAAACAACCCCCCGTCCATGGGATGCGTCTTCCAAGTTCACACATCCACTTTTAAGATTTGTGAATCCTTCCGTTAGATAGATGTGATATATGGCCCAATCATGTACCAATTTGGTGCTTCTCATAAAAACAGGTCTTCCAAGAATCACATCATATGAATCCGTATGTCCGGTAAAATTCATAACTGCGAACTTATGGTAGTCGCAAAAAGAGAAGACTTTCATCTTCAAGTTTTTCAAAACCCCATCGGTTGTGACATGGTATCGTCAGCCATCTTTACAATGAGGTTTGTTCATTCTAAGGTTGGTTTTTCCCATTTTTTCAAACATTGTTTTATGACAATACTCGATTCGGCTCCCCCATCTAAGATTGCAAGATCTTGATATCCCTTGTGCACCACTCGAAGTGTTGCATTTGTGATCACTCTCATAGTACTTTCTCATTTGGTTAACTAGGATCTGAACAAGTTCAGTAGGTTATCCCTCCCTTTCTCCATATATACCTCTTTTCTGAGAGGCAAAGGTATTCCTTCATTAGTTGGAGGATTGGCCTCCATTCAGCCTTCCATCCAGTCTTTCAAATCAATCCACAGTCTAGGATTTCATCTTAGCCAGGTTCTAATTAGCATCCTGATTTCAACAAAGAGAAATATGGATAGCCCGGCCACATCCTTCGGTTCTCAATTTCATCTAACCTCATTGTTTTCCTTCATCAAACAGGTGGTTTATTCCTTCTTCTACCAAGTCAATTTTACCTTCAGTGTATTCTAAAACTATCTCTGGTACATTCAACCATGTAGCTTCCCTTGTGAGATTTTACCTTCAGTGTATTCTAAAACTATCTCTGGTACATTCAACCATGTAGCTTCCCTTGTGAGATTTTACCTCGGATGATAGACTATTTCAACCGCTTGACTAGCTTGTAGCCATTCATCAATCACATTTTGACAAGGATGATAGACTATTTTAACCGCTTGACTAGCTTGTAGCCATTCATCAATCACATTTTGACTTTCCCAAACTAAAACTAAGGACTAAGGCTTGTGCAACCTCTAGCTTTTTTATCTCCTTCTAAGCATTCAGGTATTCACCCACTCCCCTCGATGTCTAGGGTTCTTTAACCAATTTGGTTTCCTTCCGTGTTACTTCCTCACCTTTTCTTGTCTCAACACCCCCTCATGGCTTGACTTAATGGATGTAGTCTTAAAAGTTCCCTCATCTGAACCATCCTGAATTACTACTGCAAAGTCTCCTCTCATCCCACCTTCTTCTCCTTCCTAATGTTCATGCAGGAGACTTAGGTAACGGGTTCTCTCTTGACTTATGGGGTCCTTAATGCTTGTGCACGAGTCATGACATTGAGTGGCATTGTCACCACCCTAGATTGCACCCCAATCATTTGGAGTCTCATGGTTGGGTTGGTGGTTGTTGAAGACTCTCATGTGCCCTTGTAAAGGATAGTCCTTGATCAGATGGTCAATTCCACAAATTTACACAACACAACCTAGGGTCTGTGTTGACTTGAGTAGTTTGCGGGTTTGTCATGTTGATCTTACGAGAACATTCAACCACTCGGTGAGGTCCTTGATATAGTGGTAGATTTAGAGGGAAGTGCTCTCCTTGTGCTGTGGTATTAATATCCTAGCCCTTCCATTACACGAGATGACAGCTTGGAATCCTAGTACTAGTGCATTCCTTTGCGTTAGAAAATACTCCAGGGTTACCTCCCAATTGTCATCTATCTCTTCCATAATTGGTCAAGGCTCCTGTGCATATTATCCTTCCTCTAGCACCTCCTCAATGATCATTTGATTAACTAGCATTATGCGAGGTGCTAATGGTTGTGGTGGTAAAATAGGCAACACGGTATAGGTACTTCAGGTACTCTATACATTCCCCTAGTTTGGTTTTATACATTTGATAGGTTTGGCCCTGGCGCAAGCCCTTGCCCAGTTGGTGTAGATAAAGCTAGATATTCCCGTGTAGAAGGAAACTGAGGCACTTGAGGTTCTTACATCTATTACGTCATATGTGGGTACCTATACAAACTCATATTGTGATTCCCAAGTTGCATACAGTGCACACAATACATTAATGGGTGAGGCCTCAACTAAGGACACCTAGTGCTCATGTGATTTTGCTGGCATATTGAGCACCAAACAAACTCTCATTGTGGGTATAGATGTTAGTTCGTGGGTGTATCCTTCACCTCTTTTAGCTTTATCTTATCTAGGAGTATAGTGCTTAGCTCATCTAGAGTCATATTCTTTATACGTCTCTCTGAGGGTTATCATGCTTATTCGGCCCGACACATGCGATAGAGCTACGGTAGCAATAATAGATTTGGTATCATCAAGTTGTGGTAACCTCAAAGTCAATGGCTAGCTTTTGCATCAAGCAATGTTGGTTGTTGTTGGTTTAGCCAAGAGCAAGTAGTCAAACATCTTAGTATCTTCCCTATGGAAGCATGGTAGCAATTGCTCATTTGTCAACTTCTCTCTAGGTTTACACCTTGAGTTTAGGTTCTTTAGACAAGAGAGGTAATCTCTCATCAAGTCATGCTCCTCTTGCTTGATGTTATACAATTGAGTTACAGGCTCTACTTGTCTCCATGCTTCATGCAAAATTGGGTATGAACACACTCTTAAGTCGTGCGAAAGTAATCCTACCTTTTGGCTTAAGCGATTGATACCATTGATGTTCCTATCCTTCAAGTGTAAGGGAAAATTTAAATATTTTTATTTGGTTGTTGATAGGTCCATAAGTCTCGCACATCAACTCAAATATCTTGGGTGTTGTATGGCATCACCTTCATCTGAAAATTTTGACATTAGTCTCGCCACATGATTGGGCTCTATTGATGTTGCTCTTTGTGGTGTTGGTGCAATATCTATCTCCTTAGAAACTACCCTTCCTATTTATTTGACCATCCTTAAATAGACCTCCAAGTATTTGCGAATCCCATATGAGGGGCTACTTTCATTGGCTCCCTTGGTGGGGCCTTGTATGCCATCCTATTTGTCCCTCCCCTGCCCCGGCCTCTCAAGGCTCCAGCATGTTGATTCATATGTACCCTTGGGTCTCCCTTGGGTCAAGTGGTATTGGGACATTTTCCATGTTTCTGTATATAGCATGCCCCTCCCAGGCTCCCTTCTTATAGCAACAAGCCTCTCATGTATTCTTGAAACTTTGGGGTTCTTATCATTACATCTACCTCAGCCTTGGTGTAAGTTTTATCCACATTGCCTTGTGGCATTTCCTCATTTATTTTGAAAGAGGTGCTACGACAGTGGTTAGGTCATCTCAAGACTCCTCCGAAATGGACTCTAAAGGTGGTTACCCTCCATTGCCAATTCAACCTCTCTAGCGCTAACTCGTGCGACCAAGTTCTCTTCATGCTTTAATCCCCTGAAACTAAAAGAATCGTCTCCACGTATCACCATATCCAAAGCATGCTTCTCAGCCCAACTCCCTACAGAGATCTAAGGTGGTCTTTTCTTGTTCAAGCCTTCTAAGTTAGGCTCGTTCTTCTCTCATTTTTTCCTCAATCTCCAATTCTCTGGAAGTGGGAAACTAAACTTCCCCTATTCTCTACTAAGATGCTTATAGGATCCCTTCATATTCTTGGAGTATACGACACCGTGGGTTGAGGGTTGCTCATCCCTGATGATGGTCTATCCCTTAGTTTTTGGCCTATGCTTCTAGATCTTTCAGTGCTCACTTCTCAATCCAAGCTCAATGGTTGTCCCTTGGCAACCTAAAGAGATTCCTTGGGCTAAGCCCATGAACCCTCCCGATAGTGTTGGAGAAGAAGTTCCCTTCTTCCCCCACCACTTCCTCATTAAGAGACTTTTCCATAGATTCCTCGCTACTTGTTGACTCAAAAGAATTCAGCCTGTGCAAGGCAAACATGCTCCTTTGTGTGCTAACCATGCAAGTTGACCCTAAGCTTCTCTGGTAGGAGGACCCTAGTTGGTTATATGCAGTATCTTCGGGAGGACCGATGTCGCCACAACAAGCCTTCCCGACCTTAAGTGCATGAAATGGTTTTAACTCACCAAACTTCAGAATTGCACACTCTTGGAATTGTCAAATCTACAACCACATACGTTTCTGCAAAATCACAGTAGGTGTTTGTAAAATCACAACATAATTATTAATCATGGGCGTGATCCCGATAGAAATCACTAAACTTTTGCTAGATACTCTGAATTGCTCACAACCTCCTTTGGTGCTAGGAATCCCTTAGGAACACTCCTAAACAATTATCCTATTGATTTTAAAAATATCATACGTGATTTTCCAAGATTGAGAATCATGAACGTGATCCTCTACAGAAGCACGGCAATGGTCCTTTCCCAAAATGGTCCAAAGATTAATCAAATGAGTTCCTTGATACCCCTAGCCACTGTTTTAGATGTCTATCTTGTCAGATGGTCAAGTTGATTCACCATGATTTATGGTGACGTGGTAACACGACGTGATCATTCGACGATCAAGGCCATGATTCTTTATGTGGCAATCACATGTCATGATTTCAATGACATGATTGATGATTTGTCAATCATGAACGTAATTAGTATTCACACATCGTGACTTTTTCAAGCGTGATTTATGATGTGGCAAAGTAGAAGGACGCGATTAATAATCATGCCATGATTCATTATCTGTGATGAGATATGATAAGATAGAATCTTTCCAAAAATAGGGTGCAATTAATGCGTAATCTTGAGAGTTATGGAACTAATAAGTTTGTCAGAAAATTATGCCATGAAGAAAAATCATAGCCATGATTTTATAATCTACGGAATCATGTCAGCATGATTTTGCATGTTTCGACCACAAATCAATATTTCAGGGATGCAAATCTTCAAGTGAAATCCATGTAGATCCTCTGGCTCTCTCAAGCTATCAATTGTAGCCATTATATGTATCCAGTTTAGATCTTCGTTAGCTCAATAACCTGTTTTTTAGCATCCTTGTAGGGTGGGTCCTTCCCTACATTGGTTTCTTCTCTACAAGTATAATAGTATTGCACATGGGTTGAATGGATGGTAGCATCAGAGATCTCTGGTCAAATATTCCACCCACTACCCCCATGGCTAGATGTATGCGACCAGTCACAAGGTCTACTCTAAGGATTGAGTCACCAAATTTTAGGTAGACATGGTTTTTAAACCAATGATGGACCATTTTAGCTTCACGCATAAATGGTCTTCCTAAGACCATTTCATAAGAATCATGCTACTTGGAAATGTCCATCACAATGAACGTATATCTCACTTGATGTTTCAACACCTTGATCTTAAGGATAATAACATTCCCATTGGTTTGATAATAGTACTATCAGCCATTTTAACCACAATGCCTGAGACTTCGAGCCTGGGTTTGGTCCTTTTTTCCCATTATTTTTTGGTGATTATAATACTGACTCCTACACCACCATCAAGGACTCCCATTACTGTGATGCCCTTGGTGGTTACTAGTAGTAATGCATTGGATTCATCACCTTCAAAGTATTGACCCAATTTATTCAATGGAATTTGACCATTGATTTGGTGTATTCCATCCTCTACTTGGATTCTTGGATCTTCTACAATGACTTGAGTCAGGGAAATCCCATAGTAGGGTTGAGTCTTGTTGGTTTCTAAATGGTGGTAGTCCTACATTGAGTTCTCCATTTAAAAGAGCTCTCAATGCTCTGAAGAGTTCAAGATCTCCACACAAGCACACAGTCATCGTGGTCTTTGTTTCAAAAGCCTTGAACTCCAACAATTTAGGGATGTCGGGAGGAGCTCCCGACACCTCTCTACCATATGAAGGCACTGGGGAGACTGGAATCTCCACTTCGTCTCTATGGGGTCAGGATTTTCAAACTCAAACATTCTCCTAAATAGTTTGGGGTCCATACTTGAAGTCAATGAGTTTTCTTTTTCCTCCAAGATGACACTAGGAATATCTATAATGGTTTGTGTGCCTCCATGGGCTAGAGATGATCTAGGTATGCCATATCTAATATTCTTACATATCTTGGTTTTGGCTCTAGCTCCTGTTGGTTCTTAACAACCAAATCTCTAAGTTTATGCACCTTCTCAACTTCTTTTTTTTTTACGGGTTAGGGTAAGAGCCAGGTTTGCCCTTGGTTGGTGATTCCTCTGATGATACCTTTTTTAGAATCTCTTTCTGGGTCTCATTAGACTTTAAAGGAATTTCTTGATGATGTTTGGAATTATCTTGCGTGCCAATTGAATCAAAGTCTTCATCTATTTCATTCATGTAAATTGGTTCTTTAGCTGTTCCCAAGTTTTCTCTTTTTGTCTTGCAAGACTTATCCCCCTTCACAAGCTTCTTCCTTCTATGGCCTTTCTTCTACTTAGATTCTCCCACTGAAGCAGTTGGATTCTCTATTTTTCTTTCCAGAATTGGTTGGTTTTTAGACATAAGTATGGCTATGGCATTGACAGGAAGAACTACTAAGTTTTCTTTTGACTTGTCACTTACACGAATCATATTGAGTGGCGCAATGGTTGGACCACTCTTAGACATAAGTATGGCTATGGCATTAATATGAAAAGAACTACTGAGTTTTCTTTTGACTTGTCACTTACACCAATCATATTAAGTGGTGTGATGGTTGGACCACTCTGCAGATTAGTTACCACATGTTTCATGGGGAAATGCTTAATCATACATGGGAAAGGTACAAGAAATGAC
The DNA here is from genome assembly GCF_041138505.1 of Cibotium barometz. Taxonomy (NCBI): domain Eukaryota; kingdom Viridiplantae; phylum Streptophyta; class Polypodiopsida; order Cyatheales; family Cibotiaceae; genus Cibotium; species Cibotium barometz. The sequence goes on from NC_141058.1 coordinate 37,765,577, forward strand.
CAAATGTCAAGGGGCTTCACCTAATCTCACTCGAGAACATAAACAACTAAACTGAGAAGCCAATCTACCATGTCCTAATGCACAAAATACAAACGGGGGTGTGTCACTCACCTCATTGAATGTTGGTTGTTGCTAGGATTCTCATAGCCACGCTACAGGAGCACCCACCCCCCCAAGAGCTCCACTCCATCACCTCTACCGCACTCCAATGGAAGCTCGACCCTCCTCTCACTCAATTGCTCTCACACACATACACTCACACATACACAATGAGCATATAACATCTCTAATTTGATTAGGCAAGAGATTAGGCAAGAATCAAAAGAATGGAGAAGAAGAGGACTCTATTAGCTGCATAAGAGAATGAATGGTGAGAATACAAATTAACCCTTATCTTGGCCCCAAGAATTCACAGCTTGTTGGCTGGCATACATAAAATATAGATCCCTGCCTACTATCCAAGGCCACCTAGGCTTGTGCAAACACTTAATCTAAGCATGCAATCTCAATAATTAATCTTGTGGCGTGCCTTTCATAGACAAGTGGCGATTGCACACATAAAATATACAATATTAGCATTTCTAATGCCAATGGCCAAATGAAGTGACGGTTGCCAATGGATGGTGTCCTCTAGCACACCTGGACCCTATACCAAGTGCCTCAAGTCCCTAACTCATAGTCCTTGACACTCTCTCTCTATGTATCCAAGGCTACTACAAGTGCCCGTGACCTTGACTAAAGTGCTCACACATACATCTACCACATGGCCTACATCATCGGTGGCTCAGAGGTGGTTTTACTATGTTGGGGCAGGTTACATTGGGTTGTGGGGTTTCTCTCTCAGAAAAGATGTCATGACTCCTCTTCCTTAGGAGTCTCCACATGAAGTTTGCCGATGCCGATCCTTCTTCATTTGGTTTGCTGTAGCAATCTCTAGCCATGTGTCCTGGCTTCCCACAATTGTGGCAAGTGAAGGTCCTTCCTCCTCCCCTACCTCTTCCTCGTCCTCATCCTCATGAGAATCCTCCTCGGGTGTAGAATGCTCTTTCCTCTCTAGTTGTTGGGTCCAACCCTTTCTTCTCTTTGACCTTGGTCTCTTGCTCTAGTAGAGCTCCTTCTATCTCATCATGCAGCTTTAATTTTGGTACATTCTTTAATGTTGCCACAATGTTCTCATATTCTCCTTTGTCCACACTCTTCAGAAGCACTGCTACTGTCTCATCATCCTCTACCTTCTTACCAATGGCTGCTAGTTGTTGCTTAATGCTTTTGTATTTGTTCAAGTGTATGGTTAGAGGTTCACTTTCCTTTATGTCAAGTTTGTAGAATTGCATTAGCAGATTTATCTTTGAATTTTTTGCTTGAGTGCCAATAATTTATTAAGTTCATCCCATGCATCTTTAGCCTGCTGTATCCCTGCAATATGGTGAATGATTTCATCATTTAAGCTAAGTGCAATGAGTCCTAATGCTTTCTCATTCCTGCTCTTCCACTCATTCTCCCCAATCTCCTCTGGACATTCATCTCTTCCCTCAACTAGCCCCCACATATTTTTTCTCATGAGCAAATACATGGTCTTTGTTTACCATGTATGGAATTGCTCCCCATTAAATTTAGCTATTTCTTACGCAATGCTCATAATGTGAAGGGGGTCTTACCTCTTGATCCAATCCAAGATTCAAGAGCACTGTCTACCCTTTTACAACTCAAATCTGGTGTTAAATGATGATTACAATAGATTTACACCAAAAATTTGCATAAAGCCAAGGGGGGTAATTGATTTGTACTGAATGGTTGGGATATCAAGCCATCTCCGAATTGCAATCAAAAGTGATAGAGACTTGTATCAGATACCCAATGGTAAATTTGAACCATCAATTTCATAAAATACAATGATTAATGCTAATTAATCACTAATTAGTGAACTAATCTCCTATTTTGTATGTGTAAAAAATACACTGACTTGGAGGGATTAATCGGGGTAGTGATTGTGATGAAAAATTCAATAGACTTGTGTAGCACCTTCCCAATGTTGGATTAGATCCACCAATGCCTAATTAACACCTTGATTAGGTGAATTAATTAAGCAATTTGCTAAGATAATTCACTGTTCATGTGCAGATCCACTTGCACAAATCTAATCTCAAAATGCTTCAATATAGTAGTAGATAAATGTGTCTAGATATGTTTTGAGCCCACAAACATCAAGATTGAAGCTTTAATGAAGAATTAATCAAGTGATTAATAGAGGCACTTCCCTGACTGTGCATAGTGCTGGATCTCACTATAGACTTGATGAAATCAAAAACCATCTTCACCAGCTTGTAGAGCATGCTTGAAAACCCCCAGGCCTAGTTGGAATTAGACCAATTTGACACGAGCTCGCCATATGAAGCTTTTCCCAAATTCTGCTAACGCCTACTACAAAACGTGTTGCCATATTTCACTGATTCCTTTGGTTTGCATGTGGAGCAATGAGTGTAGATTATGCCTTTAAGAGGGCTTGGGCATTGGGTGTGTGTGAAGGGAGAGAGAGCTCCTCCACCAGTTAGGGGTACAGAAAGTTTGTTGAAAGAGGCTTAAAAAATGTGATTAACTATTAATAATAATTAGCAAGACAGTTTATTGCTTAAAAACTAGATGAGTCCTAAGCTATGGCTTTGATACCATGTTAAATTTGCAGCAATGTGATGAGCTATGGTAGATTAAATGCAAGAATCAACATAATTAGTAAGTGATTAGATGATGATTAAGATGAGATTAGTGAGTAATTAATCTAATCAGATAATGTAGGCATGGATACTCAAAAACCAACAATTTCTCATTAGGCCAATGCCTCAATTTATAGGTTGTACATCCACAAGATGCCAAGCATCTAATCCCATTGATTTCTCCTTGATTTGTGCCACCTCCCCTACATCTGGGGGCACCTTTTCCTAGAATCTTTCCACAGCCCTATATTCACTCATGCTACCCTTGATTCTCTCATCAGTAGATACCTCTCACCTTTTCACTGCTACCCACTCAATTACAGACTCTCTTTTACAATCTCTTGCTAAGGGCTTGTTCCCGCACACACCCATTCACTTGCATATTTCAACACCTATTCACTTGCATATTTCAACACCCATAACAATCCTCCCGTTTGAAGAGCAATTGTCCTCAATTGTGTAAAGAATTTGAACTTCGTAATAGTCCTCCCGTTTGAAGAGCAATTGTCCTCAATTGTGTAAAGAATTTTGAAGAGCCAGCACTGTCTCTTCAATTATATATATGGTCCGCAAAGTATACTCGAAGGTCCAATAGTGAAGCATGGCTCAGAGGCTGATCAGGCATGGTCAGTGGCTCTATATAGACATGGAATACTTCAGATATCCAATCATGGCTTAGAGGTTGATCAGGCATGGCTCAAAGGCTAATATAATCATGGAATCTAAATAACTTGTATGACACCTCAACCAATATCCTCGTATGATCTATGCGACACCTCAATCGGTGATCCTCGCACAAGTACGGCACCTCATTCGATACTTATCACCTATACTCATTAGCAAATAAATCTATTATGTGACATGAAATCAATCACAAATAATAAAAATCACTAGTAAGAAGTAGTATAGAAAGGTTCCATCAAGAAATTCTATGTGTAGTAATTTCTAATGTCCCATACCACTAGAAAATGTTGCACATAAATATCTTTATCAAGAATAAGGCTAGAGATATGTATGCATCGAGATTTTGTCACATAGGATTAGTCCTTGTGTACCATACCATGAAGACTAATTCATAGTGAAAATTTTGTAAAGTAAAGTTCAAGATGGAAGGGTGAGGTCCCTCAAGAAAATCTACTCTGATGCATAAAATCTCTTCCCTTGGAATTAAGAAAATTTGGAGTAATAACATTTCACTAAATGTGGTTATTGGTATTTACAAAACTTCAAGTGCAGAAATGAAGTAATGAAAATGTATCACATAACTATTGAATTAAGCTTTGAAATGTATTAGATTTTCCTAAGAAAGTTAGCAATAAAATATTGTATAGTTTCAATGTGAAAAAACAATGATTAACATGCATTCTTTGGTGATTAATAGAAGGATTTACGTATAGATCATTGTTTATTCATATTTTTTTTAAACTCAATTGTATATATATATATATATATATATATATTTATTTATTTATTTATATTTATAAACAATTATAGAGAGAAAGATGGAAAGTCCCCTTGTCACTCGGTATAAATTTTTCAAAGATGGTTGATGCCATGATGACCCATGATTCTCTTGTTGACAAGGAATCTAGCTGCATTTAGTTAACATTGCAATGAAATTTACTAATAAAGAATGATCATCAATGTTAACATTATCATGAAATGGCAATTTGAAAGGAATATTCATCAAGATTGGTAAATAAATACTCAAATGAAATAAACATGTTTAAAATGAAGCTTAACTTTAAATAGATTAAAAATGTACCTTGCATGAATCAAATTATAGTAAGTGTCAATAATGGGTAAACAAATAATGTTGAACAAGGTTATGCGGCGTGAAATCAAAACAGTATTAAATAAGTGAAACTTGACTGTAAAATTGCTCTCACCTCATTTGATGCCGAATTAAGATTCCAAATTAGTAAACTTATACTTGTAGTAATTAGTTGCCTTGAAAATAGAGGTAGTACAAAACATATAAAAAGTTCATGAAACTGTAGAGTAGTATAATTTTCTAACGAAGGAAATGTATGAGAAGTTTGTCAACGACCAAGGATGCCATGTGCCACACTCATATGATTTGAAAAGGAAAAGTATTCATGAGAAGGGTAATGGCTACAATCAGAAATTCTTCTTTGGTCTTTGGGATATGGAGCCATATTTCTGTGACCATGTTGAAGAAAAACAAAATATAAAGTCTAGATAAGGCATCTAGGTAAGCATTTTAAGTCAGGGAAGTGATGTCAAAGTCCACCATTTTTGTTGCTAGGTCCCAAAAAATTCCACGAACCCAAAGTATGAAGGGTCCCCATTCATCAAGAAAATCTCCTGGGAGGATGCTCATAGTTGATGAGCTTTATAAATGGTTGGCCCCGAAGTGTTTCTAAGAGCCAAGAGGAGTGGTCAGATCGAAGACTGATTAGCCATACCTAAAAGTTCGATAAAAATTAAGAAAATTAAATTAGGGAGAGAGTAGAAGTTATTTGTATTGTGTAGTATGACAACTTGACATAGTATTACTCTCGATCAAGACTTCCTGCCAAGTTTGCTTAGTGCACCAAAAGAAATTTTGTGGAGAAAAAATCAATATAGTATTCAAAACAAAAAGATTGTTCTTGAGTTAAGGGCACGTGATTTTTATCACATATAATTCTTAAGTAGCATAAACTAAAATTTGGATGCATCTCAACCTTAAATTGCCACTTGACATCATAAATCAAATGTAGACTAATTATCGATATCAAGGTAGGAGAGACTTACTTTAAATTGATGAGTTGTTTGCTATAAAAATAAAATTTAAAATTGATAAAAATATTAACAATAGCAAGTCAAATAATTAAATTTACAATCCTCTAATAATACCAATGATCAAATACAAACACTTTCTCAGGTGGTAACTTAGATTTGAGGTAGTAGAAACAGGTAAGAAATTCTTCATCCAATACTTTTGGGTCATCTTCTACGCTATATCCCTGAATGACATTTAGGTGTTCCATGATCTGACAAAAGTAGATGTTAGGAGTGAAAAATCCAATGTTGCCAATAGGTATCATGATGAAGCATTCTTCATGATCGCGTGTCCAATTCTTTGACCGTTTATCATTTTGTTTATTGTTGAAAATTTGCAATAGTTGCTGAAATAAATTGGCATTTCATTTGGATAAATATGCTAATCGGGTACACTCTGACATAAGTCGTAGTAGTTTCGAGCATGGATAAGGGTCATGTGGAGATGTTTGAGTCATAACGCTAGAGACAAAATATTTTCGGCCATTAGAACTTTCAGATATTTTTTTTATAAAGAATCATATACATAAGGTAATCTATGTTATCAAAAAGTGTAGAAGGGTGCTAATGTAGAAAGGAGATAGAAGGCTTTAAGGAACTTTAATGTATATCTTGTAATCTATTACATATTAACCATGGACAACCAAGGCACAAGGAGAGGAGAGAAAAAAGAAATCCTGGATTTCTAAAAAATGAGAGGAAAAAATCCCATCGATTTGACCCTTTGTATTATGACTTCCATTTCTAATTTAACCCTTTGTATTCCAGCTTCCATTCTTGCATTTTGCTTCTTAATGTCTTTTACATACCTTTGTATTCCGGCTTCCATTCCCACGTTTTGCTTCTTAATGTCTTTTACATATACCGCAGCAACGCACGAGTTGAGTACTAGTAATTGCAAGCTTATAAGTAAGCTTTTAAGGCTTATAATTGGTAAGCCTTGTAAGCTTTAACTCAATAAAAACTAGTTGGTCAGGCCGGCAAACCAAAAAACGGCAACGAGAGAAGAGAGAGAAGAAATACGTGATAACAGCCCATGCAAGGAGAGAGAGAGAGAGAGAGAGAGAGAGAAAGAGAGAGAGAGAGGAAGGGTATGTGGTGTTAGCGGTAGCAAAGGAAACAAAATAAAGGAGTGGCTAGAGTGTGGCCCTTGAGCTTGTGGCCTTACTTGTGTGGACCTCCCCTGCCATTTGAAAAGGCCCAAGGCTTTTTGGTGCGGCCGACTAGATCGTCGCCCATCAGATTGTGAGAAAAGAAAAGAAAAAGCGAAAAAGAAAAATTTGAATGTCTCGTTCGCTATTACTGAGAGAAAGGAACCGAGAAGGAAAGAGGGATGCACCAGCCAATAACACTTTAATTCTTTTTCTTTGAAAGCTTGCGAATTAAGCTTAATTAATCCTTAATTTAAAGATTAATACCCTACAATACAAAAAGCCACTTTCTCTTTCTTCCTCGAAATTGATTTAAGAGCAAACCACTCCCATCCATTATAGGTTTCTCACAATGTCACTGGTTTAGCAATCTGAGAGTTGAGCCCTTGCCTCCTTCTCTTGCCGATTCCATCCATATGGTCAAATCGTGATGGAGAGGTTAAGAGTTGCAGAAAACCATTTTTCATCAAGAAGGGTGGTTTGAGGTTAAGAGTTGAAGAAAACAATTTTTCATCAAGAAGGGTGGCTTTTGGCTCAACTGAGATGGTTTTGGTAGTAAAGGTGGCATGAATTGCAAGCCTTTAATCTTGTTCTCCATCCAATTATCCTTTGAAAAGGACTTGTACTCGTAATGGTGGAGGTATGACAGAGGCTTAATGCTTTTAAGCTATTTACATACTCTTTTGAAATGAATGAAATCAAAGTTTACAAGGGAATCGGCATACCTTGAATTTTTGGAATTTCTTCAAAATTATGTTTTTTTATTTAAAACCTTAAATAAAGAGATGTCCTTTGTACTTGCCAAAACTTGATACCGTTGAAAAAAGAATCTTTCTCCAAGTACAAGCTTAAACCATATACTCTTATTAACTTAATTAAATTGAACAAAGATATAAATTAAATAGAGAAATAATGCAAAGTGTAAAAGAGGTGAACATAAACGCTTAAACGGAAAAATACTTCACCACATAAGACAAACCACTGGGTTTAATCTCCCCCCATGCATTAATCATATTCCTAAATTTAGTCCTTGAGCCAATAATAAATTGCACATATAAGATTGGGTTTTCCTTTTACAAAATTGGCAAGGCGCTTATCTTATTCACGCCTATGTGTCTTCCACCAACCATAGACTTTATTAACATACACATACAATTTAAATGTCCATGCCTATACACACAAAGAGCAGATAAAATATATACATCAAAATCATGGTGCACTGCCATAAACTAACCATACAAAATAATAATTTGAATTGACACAAGGTACGACACAATGGCACTGCTCTTCACCGTTTGTACCTTGTATAACCTTTAAATAAATTAATCAAATCAAGGGGTTCCTTGTGCACATATTTACCACTTTCAACTTCTACAACCTTTAAATAATTTGCTCGCAGATTTGACATAAGGGTTGGTTCCTATACACATATTACTCAAGCATATATTCTTTCTCAAATATTGAGCATCAAAAATAAAATAAATTTCATACCCATAACATTTTTCATATTCAGAAATTCTCTTTGTCTATGCCTATTTTGCATGTTGGGAAAGTCTCTCTGTCTATACAAAATAGCAAACTGATGTATCATGTGACAAACATAACAAAACCTAGTTTTTGTTGTTGGGAGATTGGTCTAGAAGTGAGGTTTAACCCTCATGGATGTTATGTGAAAGATTGTAATAACCAGTGCTGCTTGATTGCAAAGGATAGACATTGATATTTGGCATAAAGACATCAGACATGTCAATATTATGGGGCTAAAGAATATGCATACCTAAAGTATTGCTACAGGTTTTCCAGAGTTCAAAGTGGATGGAATGCACAGAGTATGTGAAGCATGCAAATTGGGCAAGCATGCTAAGCATACATTTTCGCATGTATCAGCGTCATGTAAGTCAAAGATCTTTGGATGTGGCTCATTCGGATGTTTGGCATCATTCTGATGTTTGGGGATAAATAAAAATAATATCAATTAGAGAATGCAATTATTATGTATCTTTCATTGATGATCACACTAGGAAAGTGCGAGTGTATATCATGAAAGAGAAAAGTGAACTGTCAAGCTATGGTAGAGAAAGATAAAGACATGTATATAAAATGCCTAAGGTTAGATGATGGGGGAGAGCATGGGTTAAAGAGGTAGTTTACATGGAGGTACACCCCATAGGCAAAATGGGATTGCAGAAAGGAAAAATATGTATATTATAGAAGGTGCCCATGCATTGATGAATGAGAAAGGAATGTCTCATTATTTTTGGTTGAAGCAGTAGCAACTAAATTTATATTATGAAGGCATTGGGTACAAAGAAGCTTCATAGGTGTAGAATCTTACTTGGAGTGCAAGGTATGAAGTTAAGCTCGAGAGGGAGTGTTGAGATATTGAGCTTAACTAGTGCGGATATGTATGATACACTTAGATGACCTACACCACTAGCATGGTTGGTAAGATTATGGTTAATATGCCAATAGTGGTTTACAAGCTGTATGATACTTTGGTTTACTAGAGTTATGGCATAGTTATATTGCCAACTCTCATATAGTCAGATTTACACTATGGACCTTGGACCTTCTATGTTTTGATAGTACAAGGTGTATGACAGCCACTTTGGTTTACTAGAGTTATGGCATAGTTATATTGCCAGCTCTCATATAGTCAGATTTACACTATGGACCTTGGACCTTCTATGTTTTGATAGTACATTACTTTCCCTTATAATATGTACTCTTATCTTTATGTTATGGTTGTAGAGAAGTAAGAAGAAAGAAAAAAATTCAACCATCCATTAGTCTCCCGTGTGTGCATGTGTGAAGGAGAAAGCTTGCAAAGAGTCAAGCTCTCCCTCTCCCCCACATTCTTCTCACCAATTAGGTATAATTTTTACCAAAGCATGTAACATGTGTCCAAGAAAGACAAAGCCTTCCTCCTGGTCTGGGCCCCAATGATAGCCCAATTACGAGGCCATTGCTTAAGTCTTACACAAGTGACTCCTTCCTCTTTATAGGCTTTGGCAATTTAGCACACAGCCTCATACATCTTGTCATATCTTCGAAGCCCTTTCATTATCCTTGGTACTCATTGTTATTTCTCCCAATTTCATCCAAGCAAACCATACACACTCATAATGGAGTGATCGCATGCACTCAAGGGAGTACCACCATAGCTAAGAGTTGAAGCTCCAAGAAACTATAAATCTTGATTAGGATGAGTTAATTGTATTTAGGGCTTTACAATTCATTTATATACCTCATCCCCTTTTCACACTCACTTTACAATTGTATTTAAGGCTTTACAATTCATTTATATACCTCATCCCCTTTTCACACTCACTTATTTATATACCTCATCCCCTTTTCACTTATTTATGCCCATGCCCACACTTAGGCCTAGGCCCATGCCCACACTTAGGCCTAGGCCCATGTCCATAAGCCCTTGGCCCCCATGTCCACAAGCCCTTGGCCCATTATTTACACATGTCCATGGCTCCTACATTATAGATCTTCTTTGGGTCATGGAAGAGACCATCTACAGAGATCACATGCCCCACCAAGGCAATGTGGTCCACTAGGAAATGACACTTAAAGGGTTTGAGCCAAATTCCCAAGCTCCTACACTTCCTGAACACCAATGGGATTGAGGCAAGTGCTCACAACAACTGTGAGTTGTGGTAGTTGCTCACCAAGGTGAGTTGTGCTTAGCCATCATAATGACTCTTAGGGTACCCTTCTTCTTGCTAAAGTTTGAGAAGCCATCCAGAAAGATGCACAAAAACCATTGAGATCTTTGTAGTTATCCACTGGAAGGAGGCTGGGGCATTATTACATAGGTTAAAAAGCATTAGGGCATAAGCATAGGTACTCTACTTTGTGATAAAAAGTTATTTTTTAAGCATGTCTAATTGGTCAATGTCGATTACTACCTAGTTGTAGCCGCTGAAGCTATCCATGAATAATAGGAACACATGGCTTGCTTTACATCTTCCAGGACTCTTTCAATGAACAAGGGAAGAGGGAAGCCATCCTTGGTAGTGCACTAATTGAGTGGTCTGAAGTCCACCAAATACAGATCTTGCTGTTCTTCTTCTTGGGAATGACCATGATAAGAGGTATCCATTCTAAATGCTCTATGGTGGTGGTGGGCATAATGATCCCAACTTTTTCCATCTTTTCGAGTTCCTTTTTTATCACTTTGAGTACTTGGGGTTCATTTTGTGGGCACAATGTTCCCAACTTCTACACCAGGTGGCTTCCTTCCTTGAGAGGACTATCCTATGTGTATAAATGGTTGGGTCAATGTCATGGAATTCCTTGTAGGTCCATGCAAACACATCTTGATGCTCTTTAAAAAAGGTGGTAGCCCTATCCCTATAGCCAAGTCCTCCCAAACCCATATGTTGGTGATCGTCCTTTGTTGAGCTCCTTCACCTCCTCCTCTTGATACATGGTGGGGAGAAGAGGAGAAGCATCGGCCACCATCGCTATGTAGACATAGGGGGTCATGGGTCAACGAGCTGGCATTTAAGGGAAAAACACAGACTTCAATCCAAGTTGATGGTAGCTCCTCCACAAGAAAGGCTCCCTTTCAAGTCTTTCAATGATCAACTCACTTCTCCCTTTGGGTACAATGAGGAGAAGTGGTTTTTGTTGATTCTAGGGGCTCTTATGGAGGGGACACATGACTTCTATGGTACTGATCAAACTCTAGCTTAACCAAGTTGATTACTTGCGCTCGCTCTAGCTCTGGGTCTCTCTACTAAAGTGGAATCTTTCAAAGAAACAAGTAATGTGTGTAGAGACCCTACCCAATTCACTAGAAACACACGAGAGAGCTCATTGGCTCCATCTTGCTAGGGTCGGGGTCTATCTAGAGGGTGTCATGAAATCAAAACCATATCAATTGATAGATATCCATACTTCTTACATCTCTTATGGAAATTTCAAAAGTAGAATGGCCTCTTTGCCTTCCATGGTGCAAGCACCACTTAAGAAAGGAAAAGAAAGAAGAACAAACCAAAACTCTGGATATTGCATTGACTAGCTATATTCTCTACTAAATGCATATTTATCTCATATAATTACCTTGCTTACCTCAAGAGTTAAGCTCTTTCCAAATCTAACTTTTATATTGTGGCAAAAAATTTGATTGCTTATAAGACTGGAGGAGTTCATGTTGTGGCAAAAAAATTTGATTGCTTATAAGACTGGAGGAGTTCATGTTGGGGGCACATGCCCTAACATCATTGTTGCAAGTTGTGGTTACTTCCCACTTGGATGCTCGCCTATAAGACTAGAGGAGTTCATGTTGGAGGATCTCCCCACATAATTAGACGTATTTTTATCTCTATCATTTTCTCTTACACTTGCCACATGCGTTTTTATCAACAACTCATGGATTGTTTGATTATTGAAGTGCAGTGTGGTTAGGCTTCTCCTGTTTAAAAGGGCCTCGTAGATATGAGCTACCTTGAATTGACCCTAAGATTATGTTGTTTTTTCGACATTCATTGGCATCACTATGTGGTGGCCTCGAATGCAATCTTACATTTTGAACCTTATTTAAGGCTAGATTGAAGGGAAGTTTAAGCTCATTGATGTAATATTGGGGACTCCGAGAGAGAATTGTTTTTGAGTAGCAACTCTTCCTTCTAGCTGTTATAGCCTCATGAGGCTCTACTGACTCCTAGATTGAGCTCATTGAGGTAATATTAAGGGGGAAGAATCGTGTTTAAGTAGCACCTCTTCCTTCTAGATGTTATAACCTTACGAGGCTCTACTTAGTCCTAGAGTTAACACTTGGAAACAAATATTAAGTGTTAGAAACTAGAGATTTTAGTCAGTTATTCACTAAATGAGATAGCTCTCAAGGGGAAGGCCTTTGGATTCATGGACCACCTTGCTTGCTAGCATCCACCATTCATGTCTCATACCGCTCATAGTAGGTAATGTAGAGTTTGAGTATCCAAAACCCACCTCAAAATTCTAGACCCTAACATAGAGCTTGTGAGATTGAGAACATCCACTTATATAGACCCGAGAGGGAGTGTAATTGGCATATTACAATAGTCTCCAAATTTGTATGCTTTAGAACTTTGCACTTCCCTAACTCAAATAAGACGATCAAACAAAGGGTCCGTTGCCCTTGGGCCGTCCGGCCGTCCGGTCAGTATGAACCCTCAAGAAGTGTCTGTGTCTGAGGTAAAAGATACCAATGAATCGAATGAATCGGAGCTTGCAACGAGCGTGGAGAAGAAGAAGGGGCAAATTGTGAATGGTGTTGAGATGGCGAGCAATGTTCTATTTTACGGGGCAGGCTCAGAAGCTACCCCTCTCAACAAGCTCGCAGTCGCAGATCCACACCGGAGTTTTACAGGCTTGCAGCTCTCCCACAGGCGTACGCTCCTAATTTCTGCTGCGAGAGGGACCCCTCGAACTCAGTCTGCGGAAACCCATGATGCTGCTAGCTCCTTGCTGATGAGAAGTGTTTTGGAGGCCCATACCCCTCAGCCCACCAAAGAGACGGAGTTCTTCTCCAGCACTGGCGCGGTGCCTTTGCCTCCTGTCTCCATGAAGCAGTGGAACCTTACCGATCAGCACTTGTTTTTGCTGAGTACTATCGCTTGTGTGGTGAGTTATCACATGGATGTTTGTGTGTGTGTGCGTGCGAGAGAGAGAGAGAGATATCATTACCATTTTTTTTGCTTCTGATTACACCCAATCAACAAAATTGCATGATTATACATCAGAACGATTCAAAGTTAGCCACAGTGCTTGTGGTAATGGAGCACATGCATAAACTCTAACTCTCAGATGCTATCTCGTGTTAAGGCTATTGTTAGGGTTAACAAGGGTTTAGAAGAGATATCAGCCCATGTGGTTTTTCTTTGAGAGACTGATTGCTAAAGTTTTCAATGCATATTTGCTGGATTTTTTTTTGCCTTAAGCATATGCAGCACATGTTTTTGCTGTCTGTGGTTAGAGGTATCTGAACATATGAGACTGATGGATGGAAGACTATGATATGCATCCGAGTTTGGCCCTTAGAAGTAGGGTTCAACATGTCTCAAGTGTAGCAGAGAAGAAAGTGTAGGAGAAAACTAATCTGACATTATCAAAGAAGACCTTTGGGGTATCGCCAGAGTGAAATCATCCAATGAACAGCCAAACCTCTGATTTGGGACCACTTGATAGAGGTGTGGAGAGCCTTAATTCCAATTGGGTATGGCCTAGCTATGGGTATAACGCCCTTAATAGAAGAAGGGAAGATCAGCGCAAAAAGAATAGAAACAGGAAACAGCCTTAATTGTAGAAACTTCATTTCTTTGGAGGCATTGTTTTCGTTTTTGTTTCCTGTAGAAGGGAAACTGTGGTAGGGACACTGCCAAAGAATGATTTTGCGAGTAAAGTTTAGCATTTGCACATGCTGGATAGTTGTAGGTGCACGCCAGCAATGGTTTACAGCCACTTTGAGGCACGTGGCCTATGGGATTGGACAAGCTGGGAACTAGAAGGGCAAGCAAAGACTTTATGGGATGCCCACTGGCTTTTGGTGGAAGTGCATGATGATTGCAAGAGAGGAGCAATGGAGAAGTTCACATCAACAAAGAAGACCCCATAACCAGTTTGGGGAATCGATAGAGCGAAATCATCCAATGAACAACCTGTAGAACACTTGTGTCTATGTGCTAGGGTAGAGAGCGGAATCACACACACACACAGCACACACAAGAGTCTATGTACGACAAAGAAGTATTACAACTGAATTGCTAGTACAACAGATGGCTGAGATTGTAGATGACAACTGGCAAGCCCAAGACTGCTGAAGATCTCCTTGGCCAGCCCATGCTCTAAGAGAAACGTTATGTAGAGAAACTAAGGCTGAGAAAGTGCAGGGGCTTTGATCCAGTTTCCAGCCTAGAGAATTGCTCTGTTAGTCTTGATTGTTGATGAACACCAGATGGGAAATGAAGGGAACCCACGTATGTATTTGTATGCATCATTTATGCTGGTCAGGCCTCTCAGTACTGTTGTCAACCTGTGATGTGGACTGCCCTATATGACCTGGCCGACAGTTGTCCCACTAGCTTCCCATTGGCTGACTGTGGCTGATTGTCACATGTGGCACTGCCACGTGGCATGTGCCCTTGCTAGATGCCTGCTCAACTGCCTATGCACTCAACCCGACTGCTTCTACTTAGTACTAGCTGCGCACACCTCTACTGCTGCTAGTTGTCTGTTCCAAGTCAGCATTAAGGTAAGGTGTCACATTCTCCCCCACTTGCCCTGCAGTTGTCCTTAGCTGCACGGTGTCCATATAAAGTGCTCTTTTCATAAAAGGAAAAGGTCCAAGCAAAGCTCATCCACATACCCAAGATCCCGAACATTGCGAGACCACTTTGCATCCCGTACGAAGGCTCACATTCCATCCTCGCTGCGTCAGCACAATTCCAGCCACTCTTGAAACTCCGCATATGGACCACCATCCTCTTCCAAAAGCCCCACATATGCCTACTAAGGATTGAATCACATGGAAACCCACGGCTTCTATCACATGCACACACATGGACATGGCTAATCCCTGATTTGGCAGCAAGTTTAGGGTATCTAACAGGCTCTGACAGGCAAAGAAGAAGCCCACAAGGTCAAAGGACTGGTCGGCCAAGTCATATGACACCATACAGGGGAAATAAAGATTTGTCTTGTCCTCTGCTAGCCGGGCAAGGCTTAGTTTAGTCATTAGGCATCTGATCCCCAATTGGGGCAAGTCAATAGTTAGTCTAGATAGTGTCTTGGCTTGCTATAGTAAGTGCCACAATCAATGCCATGTGCACACTTGTACTAGGGTGCCACGTAGACATTTTGGCTAAATAGCACACTTGGGACTCATTTTGGGATGGACACTATGTATATTGTGAGCCCTTGTCTAGGGATATGGTGCTTGGGGGACTCATTTTGGGATGGGCACTGTGCATCTTGTGAGCCCTTGTCCAGGGATATGTTGCCAACCACCATCTAGGTTTAGGGTCAAGTGAATGTCAAAATCTCTATGCAAGTTAGATCGCACAAGTCGGATGTAACTATAATGATGTACGTTTGGCCCGAATCATTAGACCTCCGGTTGGGTGTTGGAAGAGGAGTCACGCCATTTAGAAGGGTTTAGTGTGAAAGCCTTTCATCTAAGGTGACTAACAAGGTAAAGGGAGGGTCAAATGTGCACAAGAGGGTCCATGGGCAATGGCTTTTGATAGTCGATGGGCACCCATTTGGGTGCTCAAAATTCATGTAAAAAGGGGTGTTGCATGCGTGGAAGCCTTGCTATACTGATCCACAGCTCTAAGCCTGATTAAGAACAAGATGCTAATTAAGACAAAGGAGAGAGATAGTTGGTGTCAGGTTTTTTTGTATTTTATATGGTACAAAAAGAGTGACTTTATGTTTGGACATGGTTAGCCCCGGAGGGGTGACCTTTGGCCCCTACATGACTTCTACTAACTTCTGAAAAATGATGGATGAATGAATGACATGCTTGCCTATGCTGAGTGAGGACTTCATGCTTATATATGTGCAAAGGGTGCTGGTCGGCCAACCCAAAAGTTGTCAGCCTGTAGCTGGACAAGTAATAGGTATTAAATCCTATTTAATATGTTTCGCTTTACTTTATTGTTGTCCCATGTTTTGGCCTTCATGTTGATGATAGCCGACTGCTGCCTGGATCACCTGCTGGCTGCCGATTGGATTCTATGTGCTGCCGACAGGCCATCGGCTTTAGGTATGAAACTCGCGGCGGGTGCCCGGGGGACTAGGGCCTTTGACACACTTGTTGATACCATCAATGCATATCAAAACATTTAAACATGGCCACAGCCTTAACACATATCCATCATCACTTTGCATAAAACATAAAGCTGGACAAAACATCCACAAATGCTGAAAATGGAGCTTGCACGTGTGACACCGCATAGAGGCCGGAATGGGCCGACCCCCCCCCCCCCCTAGAGTATTTTATTACCCAAGGAGAATAATATCATGTACAAGCTTTGAGGGCCTTACTCTCCCCACGGGAGATGCCGGATTATCCATATACAAATGCCATAACACAGCCCAACACGAGGCAACCAAGCCGGAACATAGGCAGTAGAAATGCCGAGCCAACAATATAATCCATATACCTCCGTGTGGGTACTGATTCTTCCCCAAAAACCACGGGTCTTCATGCAATAGAAAGGGTACAACAAGTACAACTCTCCATTCAGTCGGTACAGCAGGTACAGTGGTTGGTACAGCCGGTACGGTGGCTAGTACAGTAGGTACAACAAGTACAGAAGCTGGTACAGCCGGTACAATGGGTGGTATAGCAAGTACAGAAGCTGGTACAGCCAGTACAAGGGCTGGTACAACAAGCACAGCAAGTACAAATGCTGGTACAACAAGTACAATGGCTAGAAATCATAATAAATGATTAAATACCCTTGCCTTCAGTATTTCTTCGCGATGGAAGCCTCCAAAACAGTCCCCAACAGCCGGTATTCTTCATGGACAGCCTTCAAGTGAGAGAGAAAGAGAGTAGCCATCATTAGGGCAGCCTGTAACGGTGGTAGAGGCTAGTGTGCAGCAAGAGAGCCTCTATTAATGAAGAGAGAGGGCTCCAATTTATAGATTTGGGCCTCCCATGAGCTAAAATGGCAAGAGAAGGTTACGATGACAAGTGGAGAGCCACACAATAGCAGGAGTGACAAGTGTGAGGCCACTTGTCTCACTTTGATCCCTTTTTCTAACAAGTGTCAGGCCACTTGTCTCACTTTGGTCCACTTTCTTGCCACATGTCCCAATCTAAGAGATGGGTCCTTCCATAATCTTTACCTCTAAAAATATCCCAAAACTGGTAGACATTCTGTCATAGGCACTTTGCGAGCTCTTGGTATCTGCTCAATTCTAGATGTAATGACGTGAACAGAATTTCCATCGGAGTTGGGCCAAAAATAGCAACTCTCCTAAATTTTAGGAGTGTGGTCCTTTGTATTCTAGGATAATCCCCCATTCCCAAAGCTTGTACTTTCCAAATATTTAAACATCCTGGAGTCCACCAGACCCCTTTCAAACTGGGAAATGTCCAAGCTAGTGACATCCTCCCCAGCTTCTTAAAAGTTGTCCGCAACTTTAAGCTTCAAGCCATATATTCAAGATATAATCATGTCCCATCGATTGGGCGAGACGAGACAGTCTCAAAAATCCAATATAACTGAAGAATCCATGTCCCAAAGAAATGGGCGAGACTAAATAAGTCTCCATAATACCAATATCAAAATCATGTCCCAAGATAAATGGGCAAGACAAAAACAGTCCCATAAGTCCAGATATCATATCATGTCCCAAGATAAATGGGCGAGACAAATCAGTCCCATAAGTCCAGATATCATAATCCATGTCCTAAGTAAATGGGCGAGACAAAATAAGTCTCCTGCCAACAAGACATCGGTCCACATGACCCTTGGCATAGACATAAGTCCCGTCATGTCCACTTTAGCACTTGCACTCCGTGTTGGTACTCTGACCACACACCTTGGATGAGAGGTGGGCTCAAGTAACAAGATATAAAGCTGGACAAAACATCCACAAATGCTGAAAATGGAGCTTGCACGTGTGGCACCGCATAGAGGCCGGAATGGGCCGACCCCCCCCCTTGGAGTATTTTATTACCCAAGGAGAATAATATCATGTACAAGCTTTGAGGGCCTTACTCTCCCCACGGGAGATGCCAGATTATCCATATACAAATGCCATAACACAGGCCAACACGAGGCAACCAAGCCGGAACATAGGCTGTAGAAATGCCGAGCCAACAATATAATCCATATACCTCCGTGTGGGTACTGATTCTTCCCCAAAAACCACGGGTCTTCATGCAATAGAAAGGGTACAGCAAGTACAACTCTCCATTCAGTCGGTACAGTAGGTACAATGGCTGGTACAGCCGGTACAGTGGCTGGTACGGTAGGTACAGTGGCTGGTACAGTCGGTACGGTGGCTGGTACAGCAAGTACAAAAGCTGGTACAGCCGATACAATGGGTGGTTCAGCAAGTACAAAAGCTGGTACAGCCAGTACAAGGGCTGGTACAACAAGCACAGCAAGTACAAATGTTGGTACAACAAGTACAATGGCTAGAAATCATAATAAATGATTAAATATCCTTGCCTTCAGTATTTCTTCGCGATGGAAGCCTCCAAAACAGTCCCCAACAGTCGGTATTCTTCATGGGCAGCCTTCAAGTGAGAGAGAAAGAGAGTAGCCATCATTAGGGCAGCCTGTAACGGTGGTAGAGGCTAGTGTGCAGCAAGAGAGCCTCTATTAATGAAGAGAGAGGGCTCCAATTTATAGATTTGGACCTCCCATGAGACAAAATGGCAAGAGAAGGTTACGATGACAAGTGGAGAGCCACACAATAGCAGAAGTGACAAGTGGCCTCCACTTGTCTCACTTTGATCCCTTTTTCTAACAAGTGTCAGGCCACTTGTCTCACTTTGGTCCACTTTCTTGCCACATGTCCCAATCTAAGAGATGGGTCCTTCCATAATCTTTACCTCTAAAAATATCCCAAAACTGGTAGACATTCTGTCATAGGCACTTTGCGAGCTCTTGGTATCTGCTCAATTCTAGATGTAATGACGCGAACAGAATTTCCATCGGAGTCGGGCCAAAAATAGCAACTCTCCTAAATTTTAGGAGTGTGGTCCTTTGTATTCTAGGATAATCCCCCATTCCCAAAGCTTGTACTTTCCAAATATTTAAACATCCTGGAGTCCACCAGAGTCCCAGACCCCTTTTAGACTGGGAAATGTCCAAGCTAGTGACAAGGTACCTCCCCCCCTTTGGGGATCAAAACTTTCAAAGCTCGTACTGTTTGCATGTTTATGAAGGTTTTGACAACCTTGCATCTCAGGCCTAAAAAAATGTGCCTTGGCTGCCCTTAACATCACATTCATCATTCCTACATTGATGTGTTGTAGTTTCAGCCCCTAGGCAAGCATAGAAACAAAAACACAAGGCAAAAAGGGAGATCTTGTGCTGTCTGTTGTTAGTTCTCAGTGTGGACAGCAAACTGTTCTATTCTTTGTACTCATTCTCTTGCAGAGCAATATAAGCAAATACACTGGCAAGCAATGGGGGCCCTTAAGTGGGTGATTGGGACCCAGTATCGTGTACTGAGCATACTCCCTATTCTCTTTTCTCTCTCTTCCATTCTGTCTTCCCAAATCAGCAAATTAACACACTCCTCAATCCTCATTAAAAGCTTCCGCTACATCTCATGTAGCATAGCCTGTAACCAAAGGCAGTGCATATTTTTTCTGTGGATGGTTTTCCTTGCTCGGGGCAAGAACGTGTAGGAGCAGCCCACAAAGGAGGTGCTGAAATTATGGTTTATCCTGCTCCAGGCAAGAACCATAAGAGCAGCCCACTTGAAGCATAGTGGATGGTCTTATTGCTCTCCGGAAGACACGTTGGGCCTCCCACTATGGACAGTATTAGCTTCTCAACCATTTGTTATATGAGAAATTTAGCTGCAAAGTTGTTTTGTGGTTTCCCCTATTTTGAGCATCCAGATAACACCTTGAAGTTTGGGAAATAACTTGAACTTTCCATTGGTGGATCTTTTGCAGTATTAGCAGGCATGCATAGATCTTTTATTTGTATGCATGAGCTTGCACCTACGCTTGGGCATTGATGACATGCGTGGGGATGTCATAGCGTGTAGTCTATGCTATGCGCGATGGAGTTGATGATTTGAAGCTTTGAGAACGGACTCTCATGGAGTTAAGTCTGCACTTTGGTTTTTGTTAAGTTTGGGAAATAACCTGAACTTTTTGTTGGTATTTCTATAATTATTTGTGTGGAAAGATTTGTGTCTGTGAATACGACATAGTTGTGTTTTCTTACTATCTTTAGTGCATACTCTGAAAGAAAGTGAAGCAAATAGAAAACACAGATGTAGGCCCAGGTACAAGACCTGTAAGTGCTGGAAATTGATGTTTATTGCTGAAAACTGAGCACGAGGGAAGCCCGTAGGTGCTGTACAATGATAAGAAGCAAGAAGCAGCTGCTAATGACCTCAAGTGGATGCAAAAGAATGAGATGAAATGGGGGACAGGGGGACAGCCCTTATATACTCCCCATGATAGCTGGTCGGCCAGCTGTAGCAGGCCGACAACATCACAATAGCATAAAAATGCTATAAAAGCATTAAAAAATAGGGAAAAATACCTAAATAAATATGCACATGCAGGGCCTCATAAATGGCCAGTACAAGCATGAAAATGATGCAGTAGACCCTCTAGAGATGATATATAATCCAACATACTCAAATTTTAAAATTAAGAATTTTTATTTGACAGTTGGAATTGTTACACAAATTGCAAATAGGATTTTGGAGCTGTCTAGTGTTGGCCTACAAAAAGAAGTGCAAAGACTTAACACTAGCCTTCATTGTGCAGACAGGAGGTGCAGTAACTGCTTTATTTGTGGCAGCCATTCCTACGTTGTTGGTGAGCTTACTTTCTCATAAGTCAGTGTTTAAATCAAAACTAGCTTGTAGAAGCCACAACCTTTGTATGAAAAACTTCCGACATAACCAAGGGTTCTAAATTTCTACATAGGCTTTCAAGAGGGCAGCTGAATCCTTGGAGAAGCTCCTGGAAGTGACCCGGGAGGAATTGCCAGGCACAATGGCAGCTGTGAGGCTATCAGGGATGGAGATTAGTGACCTCACAATGGAGCTCAGTGAGTTGGGGTAAGAAAGGCAATGCAATGGTGAGACAGACATAAACTGCTATGCCTCTTAAGAGCCAATGAAACTTGTGGTGATTTGACACTTGTGCATGCCAGCCTTCTTGTAAGCTCACTTTTTAATCTAACGTTTCTCTCTTTTAGGCAGGAAATCTCATCAGGTGTGAAAAGTTCTGCTCGAGCAGTTCGTGCTGCCCAGGATGGACTCCGTCGTGTGAGCAGCATAGCCTCAATGGGTTAGTATGCGTGGTCCTATGATCATGGTAGCTTTGTTGCATTTTTCATGTCTAAATTGCTTGGTCATTTTTTTGTCATTCTCATGGGACCAGAGAGATCCCTTGGGTGAGGTTGGTTGTCTTATATGTATACAAATTAAAGTTTGGATTGTGAAGGTTGCCAACGGCTGTTTTTTCCTGTTCACTGCGGTAGCCTTTTTACAGGAGAGAGCAGCAGTCCGGACAGGGTTAATGAAGCCAACAGTGGCAGTGGCAGCAAGGGGTCTTCATGAAAGGTTGATTCAAATGCGGATGATATTCCAAAGCGCTGCCACTCTAAGGTACCTTGTGGGCTGTGTTGGTAAGTTTTGGACCATGTGGAGAAGACAGTTGCCGGAAAGCACCAGCATGAGTCTTTCTTTAAATAGTCAGCATGCAAATATGCCCTAAGCTAGGAAAATATGCAATACATTTTTGTAACTCAAATGCACCCCCATATTGAATATCACAGTCTAAATGAAGCCAATTCTGCACCCTTGTGGTGGTTCAGAAATAATCCGGTGTTTCCATTTGGATGGCATGCTCCTCAAATTCAACCTCATGCATGATCAGCTCCATTGTGAGCATGATTACCAACATAGATGTCACTTTTGCTATATGGGTAATAGAATACGAGGATCAAAGCTATGTGGCATAAAGGATGAAAGCCTTGTAGAGGCTAGAGAAGGCAATTCTGATAGTTTTTGTTTCAAACATTGGCCCAACACTGAGTTAGAGAGGCATGTGTTGAGAACATATGGACACTTGATAAGTGCACGACTAAGAGCCCCACACTATGGAGAGTACTCGGGATAAGAGAGTAAATGCAATGAAGCTATCAAATGTACTTAGATAGCCTAGGGACGTTGCGCATGCTAAGTTCAAGGAGATGTTTGAGCCCAACATGAAGGCAAGGAAGATAAGTCTTATGGACAAGGATTATAATGAATCAACCTTCTTCAACACATCACAACAATTCATATATAAGCAGGGGTACTCCTGAATGGTTTGGCGATGTCTTGTGTAGACTTGGCACCATGCCAAGTAGGATGCATTAGAGTGTGAGCTTATATACTACACTAAAGGATCGATGGAGATCTCATGAGAACTTATACGAAGCCCAAAGAGGTGTCTACACAACCTTAGATAGGCTTGGAAGTTGCGCTAATACCTATGGTCCATTGTTTAGTCTGATATTATCCCAGTCGAATATGTGGTTAGTTTAGTCCATCTAGACCAACTGTAGGGTGCTTATGATATGACCAACATGTAGGTGAACATGGTTCCAACCATGAGAATGTAAGTGGAAGGGGAGATGGAGCAATCAAGTCACGGTGACTTGGTGCAGACATGGATGGGTGGAAGAGAGAGAGAGAGAGAGGATAACACACATAGAAGAGAGGTATTGCACAACACATCAATGATTGTATTATCAGAATACTTTCACCATGTACAATGCTTTATATAGGCAACAAGGCCTTATCTTATGTGCTCCTAATAAGGGGGTGTTCACACACCACTAGACACTTACTAGACTTCGAAATATCTAATGAACCCCCCATTCGGTGTGAAGGAGTGTCATCCAAGAGAGCAACCTTCAATATGATGATATGGATTGTAGATTGCAATCATGTGGCATAAAAGAACACAATGATGCCAACACATGAAACTCTCATGTCAGTAGGCTTGATATAAGAGCTTGACCATACATAATGCCTATGTCAGTCTCTATCCGTAGACAACCCCCATGGCTCTAAGTAGGGAAAGTAAGATAAAATGGAGCCGAGCCTTCTATAGAAACAAGGCTTACAAAAAAGGCATCCAAAATACTTATTTAGATTTTGGGGGAGTATCCCATGCAGAGAACCTAACACAAAGTGTGGGCATGGGCTTCTATGCAAGCGATGGCTAGTCGTTAAAAAAATACACATGGGCTGCAGAAAAAAAATGCAACTCAAAAACACAAAGCAGAGTATTAAGATAGCTTATAAAACATGGAGGGTGGCATCAAAAATGCAAAGCAAGTGTTTAAGGTAGCTTATAAAACATGGACGGTGGCTTCAAAAATGCAAAGCAAAGTGTTAAGGAAACTGGAGGGGCGTCCATAAAACACAACTTAGCATAGTATGAGGAAAAAATGTAGATGTGAGTGTATGAAGCATAGCTACGTAAAATTTTTAAAAAATGTAGCAGAGGATGAAGCTCACATGGCAGTTATCTATAAAAATAAAGCAATGAAGTGAGAGATGATAGTGGCAACTAAAAATGCAGAGCTTCTCATGAAAAAAAAACGTTGAGTTATATGAAAAAAAAATGCAGGTGTGAAGGCAGGGCATCAAAAAACACAGAGGCATGATGGCCATGCTTTGATACCATGTAGGTGAACATGGTTCCAACCATGAGAGAGTGTGAGTGGAAGGAGATATGGAGATATCAAGCCATTGTGACTTGGTGCATTAACATGGATAGGTGGGGGGGAGAGAGGGAGAGAGAGAGAGAGAGAGAGAGAGAGAGAGTTGTTCACATCACAACAATGATTGTATTATTATAATACTTCCCACCATGTACAATGTTTTATATAGACACCAAGACCCTATCTTATGTTCTCTTAATAAGAGGGTGTTCACCTAAAGTATTCACACACCACTAGACACTTACTAGACTCCAAAATATCCAACACAACCTTGGGTATCATATATAGAACCTCGTCTATCATATAGAGATAGATTTGGTAGCCTCCTCTATTATATTGAGTTTATCAGTTAATATTTACCCTCACTACATCGTGCATCCTTTCTAGTGGCATGACATTGTTCGTCTTAGAGTCTATCTAGATCGCCATCAAAGCTCATTATCGAAGTGCATGTGTGGGTAGACTCCATCATTTTGTAATTCATTTTGCAACAACAATAATTCAGTATTGTTCTGTATCTCTCTTGCATTAAATTCTTTGTCTTGTGAAAGATCCCAATGTTAGTGTGAACGTATAAGTCTTATTCTCTTACATGATATAATTAATTATAAACCTTAGCCCATTGTATTTGCTTGCCCCAAGGCTCCCTAATCTTGTTGGATTAGATTTTCTAATCCAAGGATTAGCTACATAACATACTTCCCCTCCTGAGACGTTTCCACTCTTGGAAACATAACGTCTAAGAAAGAATACCAAGGAACTTAATATGCTCTATACTAGCACTTGTCTCCTATCTCGAGTCCTCCTCTGCTCTATCTTTCCACTTAATTTTATACTCAAGGATCAACTTATTCCTAAGCTTCCTTTCCCTGAAATCAATCATAGCTTTTGGTTCATGTGGAACATAGGACAAGTCCTCAACCTCAACAAGTTCCTAAGGAGTCACAATGCTATCCTCAGCTCACAATATCTCTTCCAGTCTGACGATATGAAAGAGTGGATGAACTTTGACATTTTGAGGCAATTCTAGCTTATAGACTACCTCTTCAATCTTTTTAAGGATCTGAAAAGGTCTAGATAGCAGAGTACCTAGAGGATAACTTCCCAACCTTCCTCGTCCGTAACATCTCTGAACTCCTCGGCATTCGCAAACTACACTAGCATTCCCTCTAATAACTCCCTTGACGACGTTGCCTATGAGCATAAAACTGTGCTCTATCCTGAGCACTCCTGATAGAATCTCTAGCTCTGGCTAACATCCCCTACATATGTGATGAAAAATCCCTAGCCGTATCATTTTGAATATCCTTAAGGCCATATCTATCGGAGATCTATGTTGGCCATAAACGGATTGTAACTAGCAGCCGCATGCTTAGCATTGTTATGGGCAAACTCAACCATCTAGATGTACCTCTCCAGTCTAATGGTCTCTTGGAGATGTATGCATGAAGCATATCCTCCAAACCCTGATTCACCCTCTATGTTTGCCCATCGGACTGAGAATGATCAGAGGAACTCAAACTTAGCTTGGTCTCCAATTTCTAGAAGATTAGCTGCCAAAAGTGTCTAGTAAACTTTGAGTCCCTATTACTCACTATGTCACAAGCTAAACCATATGACCTGAAAAGCTGCTCAACAAATTGGACGGAGAGGGTGAACTTTGAGTCCCTATTACTCACTATGTCACAAGCTAAACCATATAACCTAAAAAGCTACTCAACAAACTGGACGAAGATGGTGAATCAGGCTCCCCAGCATCTGCCCCTGTATCTTCCTGTTCTCGCTCATGATTCGATAAGTCATCAGTAAAAGAGAGGGGTTGGGGTGTTGCCATGGGCATGAGAGATGGAAGAGAGAAAAAAGCAAGGTGTGTATCTTTGTCACTACCAAAAAAACATGGGGCTAACATGTGCTGATTCTATTTTTTTTTTAAAATAAGGGAAGAAAAGCATTATAACCATAGGTAAAAAGCTTGAGGCTATCACGTTACCCAAGGTTTCCCGAGCTCCTTGTACAAGAAAAGAGGTGTGTAGTCAGCTCCTCACTATTTTGTCCCAAGTTGAACGTAAGGAAATTTCAAGGTTTAATGATTGAAGAAGGGCTAAGTGCTCTATTAAATAAGTAGCAGCCCAAGAAATCTTATAGTGCTTTTCCCTTTAAAAATATGGGTGCCCAGTGCTCAAAAAAACATATTTTTCAACCAATCAAAATAAAGACAAATATTAAATCTATATGGTTTTTGTTTCAAAATCTCTACAATATGCCGGTTTAATAACTAAAATATATGAAAAATCAAGGGTTACTTAAAATCTTACCCGGTTTTTCTTCATTCTGGCCGGTGGCCCGGTGTACAAATACACTAGAATGCCGTTCTTTTCGAGCCCTGGGGTGCCCCTTTCTAGAACTCCCTAAAAGCAGTCAAGTACCCATTTTTAGAAGGTTTGCTTTAAAAAAAGTAGGGTGCTTAGTGTTTTAAGGTGTTTTTAGGCAAACCTCCAAAAATATCAAGGCTGTGCTTTTCTCTAGCTAGCACCCAGTATTGCCTCTATCCTGGGGCCACCCTATGGTCTGCTCTCTCTCTCTCTCTCTCTCTCTCTCTCTCTGTGCTATGCTGCGCCATCAACCCTGTATGCTGCATCAGTAACTAGCTGCTCTCATGCTCCATGTGATGCTGCCATATTAGCTGCTGGTGCAACTTGCTCTGCACCTACCAGCCAACTATTATACTATGTGCGAGGGTTATGTGCTCATGCACCTAGTGTCCACCATGTGGATGCACAACCACCCATGTCCCGCGCATGTTGTCTGATGATGCATATGGCTGAGTACAACTCCCATGTACCTTACATGTCTAACTCTAAAAACATACCCCTCTTCACTACTTATTCTAGTGGTTAAACTCTTCTTCTTGACTTTTGTTTTATGAGCTTGACTTATGATTTTGCATGCCTTACTTTAGTGGAGCCTAACTTTCTGATGGTAGAGCCTAAGTTTCTCTGCTTGTTGCTCGGGTGGAGCATGAGATCTTGCTTATTATTTTGGGTGGAGGGAAAGTTTTTGGTTGGCAGTGCCCGAGGTTTCTTTTTGAGTGGAGTCCGAGTTTCTCTTTGTTTTTTTGGTGGACCCGGGGATTCTTCTTGTTCCTTGGGTGTAGTCTAATTTTCCCCCTATTTCTTAGGAGGAGGTTGACTTTCTTCAAGTTGCTGCTTCTTCCCCTAGTTGCATACACATTTACAGCTTGCTTGTAAATTATTACAACTAAATATCACTACCACTATACACTACCATACCTTAGAAAGTCGACGCTGATTTGTAGAGGGGGGCTTGTCTATGCTGCTTGACATGGATGCTCTCCATCACCATGCAACAGTGAATTATCAAATCCATCGTCACCATCAATATTTTCAAGCTCCTGTCCCTCAAGTCTTCTGTGTTATGAAGGTGAATGGGTTTGTTTTTTACTTCAGAGCTTCTAACCCTAAGAAAATTATGAAAGTTTACATGTTAATGTCTCAAGGTGTGAAGTGGAGATGCACCAAGGTTTTTAAATACCTTTCTCGCCTTGATAGCCTCCCTTTTCTTTGCATGCTCTATGAACTCCTCCTCCTTTGTTGGTGGATATTTATTGTGCAAAAAAATCCAACCACCAAGGGCACATTCTAAACACTTCAGGGTTCCAAAAATTTACGGCCTACAACTTGGTGTACATTTTCTCCTCGAAGTTCCAGTTTGACCAATTACCTCTAGTTTGTTTCTATCCATGCACGAGAGCAACCATCTATTTTTAGAAAGAAATACCACCTTCATTACATTGAAAGTTTTGTAAAAAATAAACCACTAGTCGTTTCTTACTCTTGTCAATAGGTAGGAACGAGCATGTGATAGTCCTCTATCATGCCCTTCGGTTCTCATCCCGTTTTATTTTCACTAGTTGGCTACAAGAACACATGACTAGAGGTGAGTGTATCATACATCTATTTCTTACAAACTATACATATCTTATCCTCACGTGAAGAACTTCTCACCATTCTCTGGATCAGTCATTGTTGCTAGATGACGTGTTGCTTTTTGACACGTGCGATCAACCTCATAAAAGGTTGTTTACCATTTTTCCTTAAAAGTATCTGGGTCCATCTTATCCTTCTATGTCATGCTACCCCGTTTGGTATCCACCATAAAAAGATCCTTATTCTCATTGCATCTAATTTTCCAAAGCCCTTTCACTTTTGCATTACAATCAACAAATTGATACATGGAAGAGGATCTATGAGAGAACAAGTAGTGGATATTGATACCAAGGACGATATCCTCCCCTAGCTTCTTTCTCCAAGATCCACTTCCTATCTTCTTCTAAGGCATGGCATAATAGGGTATCTTTTTGAGCACACCTCAATGTTGAATCATGCAAATCTTGTTTTGTGACATGAGATGCAATGGATCCATGTTCGTTGATGATGCTTATAAACAAGGCAAACGTTTAGGGTCTTTAACAACACATGTACACTTTTGGAGTAATCAAGGCAATGTTGGTGGTTTACAATTGTAACTATTAAGTCTAGCTACCACACCGATAATAGCTCCCTTCATTCTCCATAGACACATCAAGGAGAGAGGGCTTAATGCATGGGTGGTGTCCCATGTCATGGGAAAAAGTTACAAGAAGTAAACTTGCTTTAACGCTTGTGAGCTAGCCAATAATATTATTATATGTTTTCGGTGTCTTTGAAGGCATTCATCATTTTATCTCCTCCATCTAGGCGTGTACATAGTGGTTGCCATCCCACACGTAGAAGTCCTTGTTGCTAAGAAACTCCCATTTTGTGTTGATTATGACTACTTGCTCAAGTTGCTCGTTCTTTTACATCCATATGTCATCCCACCAGGGTTGTCTATGTCAATTAAGATCTCGTGCGGTGTGGTTAAGGAGAAAATGAAGCGACCCTTTCTCATCTATATGTAATCATGGTTAAATAACTCCATGCATAACTTCTAATATCATTCATCAACTCTTTTGATAGAAGGATTAGAGACAAGGGAACAAAGTGGAATAAAGGGAAATAGATCTCCCTTCCTCACATTAGGGGTGGAATGGATTATGAAAGGGCCTCTTTGATTAATTATTAATCCCTTCTCTAATGAAAAACAATTTGAGGTGGACCAATAGGAGAGAGGTGGTGTGCACATTTTGAAAAGTCTACTCAAACCTCATTGGAGGAACTTTTGGGCTAGTCCCCCACTCCCTAGGGTTGTCTCCCTTCTCTTCCACTTACCCCCCTAACTCCAACACTTTACCCCCCCATTTGGGACCCTCCATGCCTAGAGGGACCTACATTTGGTCTCGCGCAAAAGGTGACCCCCCAAAATTAAAAATTTTCCCCCAACTAAAAAATGTCCCCAAGTCCCTCTTGCACTAATATATGATCAAAAAAGTATTTCAAAGCCTCTTTACCTATAGAAATTCCCTAATTTTTTCCATTTTCATATTCTCTCATCAAATTTCTTCATTATTCTCCAACTTCTCATCTCCAAACTCTAGTATTGTGTGACATGCATAGAAGATTCAATTTCTTAGAATCTTGTTTGGTTTATTTCTATCCAGTCCGTTTGTAGATTCGACATGAGGTGTTTTCCCTCTTTTGATATCCAGTAGCTTCCATAGGTTCACAAAGACACCCTAGAGACTCTATTACTTCAATTCTTCTTTATAATGTCAAAGATGATGATGGTCACTGGCAAACATCAACATTCAAGGACTCTTGGGTATAGAGCTAGTTTTGGTGAATACTTGTTGGAGTTTATTCCATGTTCGAGACCATTTGTTTTTTATGGGTGCACCTGAGCTAGAGAATGCAAGTTTTTGAGTAGCAGGTAGAAAGGTTAGTGATTCTTTTAATTATTTTAGTGAGCTTGACTTTCTTTTACAGTATAATTGTAGTCTTATTCACATATATTCTTTGCTTCACACATATTATTTGCTTCATAAATAGGTGAGCAAACATTTGGAGAAGACTTTCATGGTTTCCAATGATTTGAATATCCTTGATGTTGTTTCGTAAACAAGAAATCCTTGACTATATAAAATGTCTTTCTTTGACATCATGTACAAGATAAATTACGTTAATATCTTTCCTTTTTCTCATATTTTTTATCATCAAATAACATTGAGATCTTAATTATATTTGTATCAAATTATATTATTTTATAATTTTTAAATGTAGTTGTGTTCACATCTACTACATTGGGCACCCAATATGAATATGCCTTAGGCTCTAAAAGGTCTATAAAAGGGAGAGTGCACTAGTTCATTTTCACTTGTTCTTTAAGTAGAAGTTGCAGTGCAAACCCTTCAAGAAATGAAGGGCCATTGCGATTAAGCAAGGGCAGCGGAGAGAGAGTTCCAAGAAGTGCATTAATGACTCATTTTGGTGAGTGCCATGTAGCTGTAGAGCCTGCCCCTTCTGTTCCCTTTCACAGTTCTGCAGAGGCTAGTTCGAGCATAGACTTAATAAAGCCCTGTGAAAGAGGCATAGGATGTAAGTATATTTGAAGCAAATAAGGCTTCACTTAATAAATATTATCACATGTGTGTAATTGGTGTGTTATTTTTCAGGCCCTTTTGGACATTGGTACTTTAACAAGTCGATGAGGGGGACAAGGAAGCTTCGAGGTAGATGCATGCATAGCATATTAAATGGGATGTATTCCAATGACAGACATTGTTATCATCCATTTTGAGTGTACCCTTGAAGCCCAAACGTAGCTAGCCTTTCTTAATGATTTGTCTAAAAAGTTGTGTAAGCACAATTCACCGCAATGATTAAGTGATCTTGGTGAAAAAGTATATTGTAATGCATGCATTTGGTGGTAGATTCTGTGGCAAGGTCTTGTCCGCTATAAGTATATGTGAGAAAATCGAAGAAATTGAACCAGTGACCCTAGCTACAAGTGTAGTGGCAAGTCTGCTGGGTGCCAAGCAAAGAGGGGGACGAGGAAGCTTCGAGGTAGATGCATGCATAGAATATTAAATGGGACGTATTCCAATGACACATTATTATCATCCATTTTTAGTTTACCCTTGAAGCCCAAACCTAGCTAGCCTTACTTAATGATTTGTCCTAAAGGTTATGTGTAAGCACAATTCTCCCCAATGATTAAGTGATCTTGGTGAAAAGTATATTGTAATGCATGCATTTGGTGGTAGATTCCATGGCAAGGTCTTGTCTGCTATAATAAGTATGTGAGAAAAACGAAGCAACTAAACCAGAGACCCTAGCCACCACGACAAGTGTAGTGGCAGGTCTTCTGCTAGGTGCCAAGTGAAGATGCAAGCAAGCAGTGGAGTGCATCAAAAGAGTTAAACAAAAATAACTCTTGATTGTGTACATCGGTTTATTGTATATGAAATTTT
This sequence comes from Cibotium barometz, assembly GCF_041138505.1. NCBI lineage: Eukaryota > Viridiplantae > Streptophyta > Polypodiopsida > Cyatheales > Cibotiaceae > Cibotium > Cibotium barometz. Next base: position 37,797,078 of record NC_141058.1, read on the forward strand.
GTTGAAGTTTGTAAACACTAACAAATATCAAGATCTTTCTTCTCTAATTTCTCGACCATGTTTTCTTGCTTCTGGAAAAATTTTGTTTTAAAAAACATAACATTTTAGTGCTTAATGTGATATTTCAAATTTTCCATCTATCTATGGGATGATAAGTTGACGAAAAAGTTATCTTTGGAACCATGTGATGCTCGCCAAAAATAGAGTTATGGTTCAAGGAACTCTATCCCTCATAATCGTTTTCGGCATGCCATGATGCTTGAGTATTTTCTTGCTCGCTAAACTTGTCCTCCACGATAGTCCATATAGTCGCATTCCCTAAAGGAGTCATTGGTAAGTCCATTATGAAGTCCTTATTATCAATGCGTTCCTAGTGCTGATTGGTAACCTAATTTCTACAAGTACATCAAAGATGAAAACAATCATTTAAAACCATGCACGGTATAATGTAATGTCATACATGGAAAAATTTACATTGGTGTCTATGTAAATTTTACCAATACCATTCTTTACAAAGGTCCATGTTTCCACTTTTGCATGCATAAATGTGATGTTGGCAAAAATTTTAATTAAAAAAACTGCCACAGCAGCCATCTGGCGGATGGCCATTTTACGTGCCGTGGCATGTCTTTTTTAATTTTTTGTGACAGCATCACATTTATCCATAAAAAAGTGGAAACACACACCTTTTTACAGAATGGTATTGGCCAAATTTACATAAATACCAATGTGTGGGAGAAGGCCACACACATTTGGGGGATATTGTACATGGACACACAACTAAACATGCCAAGAAAAAATTGAGCTATGAGAATGTCTATGAATTATGAGAGAGTCAAGGAAACCATATTATGTTTACTTAGCACCAAATGAAAGAAAAAGGACCCCTTATATTTTTTAAAGAACACCCCTAGCCATTTGGACAAGGACATGGACAAATTAGGGATTCTAGGTGGTAAATCCTACCTCCAAGTGTCATGGACATATAAGCCATGTATGTTTAAAACACATCAAAAATAATCTCAAAATTCTCATAGCATCCTTCCATTAATTGATTGACTAGCTTAATAATAAGGAAATGCACTTAGCACCTATTTATCTCTCCATAGTTTCCTCTTCAAAAAAGAAGGAATTCTTGTCACTTTAGCCCTTGGAGTTTAAAGTCCCAAAAACAGGGCTTGGAAAGGTACACCCCAAAAAAAATTGTATCACATTGTTACATATAAGTTTGATCCTAATCGCCAAGATGATAACATAAATAATCATTATAAAATTGAGTAATTTATAAGTTTGTTCCTAATCGCCAAGATGATAACAGAAATAATCATTATAAAATTGAGTAATTTAGAAGGGTGGGGTTTGTATGTTTTCTTGAGCTAAAACTTTTCCCTTCTTCCCTTAGATTTTAAGCGTTGGCAATTATTTCCTCAACTCTTCCCTTAGATAATTTTTTAACATTAAACCCTTCCTCAACTCTTCCCTTAGATAATTTTTAACCACCTATAGTAATGTAAGCTTTCTCAACTCAATCTTGGACTTATTTTTCAACCTCCTTGGTGACTTCTAGAAACTTTTACAGTAGAGAATGTGTATTATCCCCTTGTATTTTCTACTTACTTTAGCATCCTAAATGAATGAATTATTTTCTACTTACTTTAGCATTCATCTTGATTAACATGAGCTAGACACAAAGGATGGATGCGAGGTGAAGAGAATGCCTTTCAATTGTGGTAGTTGTGTCTAGATCATGTTAATCAAGACTTGTACTTGTTGGACTTTGTACGCGGAGATGTTCTACCTTTCATGAGGGTTGCAAAGTTGGTGAGGGAAACGTTATGCAAACTTACACCAGCCAAACTGTGCATAGCATGCCCTTGCTAGAAGGACATATTGGGGTTATGGTTGAGATATGTTTGGAAAAAAATATTCCTCTATCTCATCTATTTCCATAGGCTAATATATGAACATGCTTGAAGATGTTCTGAATTCATTTGGAATTTTGGCCGTCAAGTTTGGTAAACGTTGTTCCGCTATTTTATGCATGCTAGTCTAGCACATTTAAAACTTGGTTGTGAATTGTTCAAGTGGAAAATGTTAAAGGTAAAGGAAATGCAATTCTACCCACTCCTCAAGGGAAGAGCTCTTTCATACCAAAGAAGATGCCCTAAAACCCCATGTCATTCAGAGCAAAAGTGATGAGTGAAGATTACAAGTTAGAGATTGAAAAAGAAAGAAGGAGAAAGAGAAAGGTCCAAAAAAAGAAGAAAAAGTATAGTACTCCTTGCATAAGGCTACCAATGAAGAGGATGACGAGGCCAAAAAACAAGATGTACTCGTTATAAACTATGGCACTGAGCTTCACATGGATGTGGTACATGAGGTATTAGATCGACTCAGGGTACATAGGCTGACGACAATCTATTTTTGTAAAGAAACTCCACAGGCATGCAAAATAAGCTCGAGTTATTTTTGCAAGTAGTAAGGGGGGATATGGACTCAAAAATGGCCTCATAAGGAATGGATTAAGGGGCTTAAAAAAGAGATTAGTGTAGAGATGGACTAATGAAGAGAGCTTTAACTCAAGGCAATCTTGTCTCCATGCTCCCCACTTTTCCAATGGGCCCATCGCTCGAAAAATTAGAACCCTACTCCTTTCTTTCCTAGCTTTACCCCTACTTTTTCAGTGGACCCCTAGTCTCTCCCCTTTCATTTTCCCTACCTCCCTCCTAATTTTTCACTTCTCTCTCCCCCCTCCCACCATTGGGTTCCATCCTCCATGCCACCTCATTAGAGAACCCAAAAAGGAACCATTTGTTTTTAAAAAAATCCCCACCAAAAAGTAGCACATGTCATCTACAAACCTCACAAATACCTATGTATAAACCAAAATCACATTTTTCACCTCAAAATCCACACTAGATGCTCGAATCTTTTACATCTTCAAAATTTTCCTCCTTTCCAATCTACAAGATCCAAAACATCCAAAAAAAACCTATAGAAAACCCAACATTCCATTTTTTATCTCATAATCCTCATTTGAACCATCTAAATAACACCATTACAAGATTTCTAATCATCCCTTGCTATCACTCACATTATGTTTTCTATTATCAATTGTTTCTACATCTTCAATCGAGCAACTCCTTTTTTTCCACGGCTTCTTTTGATGTCCTTTTGAAATGATAAAATCCTTCATTTTCTTTGCATTCCTCTATTTTTTATTTATAATCTATGCCTCATTCATGTCCTTTGTTGTAGTATTTAACTTCTAATTATTTCCCATTTGTTTGATTGCTTAAATCAATAACATGGAACCACTTGCAAATATCATAAATGCAAGCGTAAAACCGATATTCATGTCCTTTTTTATAAGGAGTATGGAGCATGTAAAGGTTTAAACATTAAGCAAGCCATCAATGTTTCATTAGTAGCATAGTATTGTGCACAAGAGAAGAAGAACATTGATTTGTGGGTAGACGGTAGTTTATGTCCACATGATCCATTGTGTAATGTGAGTCTGCCATTTCAGACTCTACCATCAATGGTAACCTTTGTTGGTGATGGTGAGCGTGGGTTCCTGGGTTGCTATTGCAAACGATTGCATGAAAATAACGCTTTACATCATTAGTATCATGCTATGCTATACAATGCACAACAATATCTGAATGTCTCTCAAAACAATATTAATGCATGTAATCAAGCTCTGCATGAACAACAGGTTAATTGTTGCAGGTTGGAAGACGAAGTGAGGACTCTATCTCAACGATTGCATGAAAATAATGCTTTCCTGGGTTGCTATTGCAAACGATTGCATGAAAATAACGCTTTACATCATTAGTATCATGCTATGCTATACAATGCACAACAATATCTGAATGTCTCTCAAAACAATATTAATGCATGTAATCAAGCTCTGCATGAACAACAGGTTAAGTGTTGCAGGTTGGAAGAGGAAGTGAGGACTCTATCTCAACGATTGGAAGAAGACGTCCAAGTCCGTGTAGCTCTTGTAAAAGAGCAAGAGCAATTTGTTAGTTTTACAACAAGACTGAAAGTATCAAAGCAAGAGAAAAAAACTTCAAGAAGTGAACAAAAAGGTGAAATCTAAACTTTGTCAAGTAAAATACATTCCAATGGGATATAAACAAAGAAAGCTACAATTACTTCTTCCCATTGGAATTATAGCAATGCAAGGAGGTGCACGAAAGGGACGTGTTGGGGCCTTAACGTGAGAACATTTTTTATAATGTTTTATTCATCATGTCTTTATAAATATTATTTTGATGTGGTTTGTTATAGGAATTTCTTTCATGATACTAGTGGAGAAGGTGGAGATACAAATCTAGAGTTGCTAAAGGCATATCTGGAAGTAAGGCCAGTTGCATCGAATCTTGAGAGATCCTCATCACAAGAAACTTTGTCAAGAAACACTAAATGAAGTTATAGGTGATGTCTTGTCATGTTTGGAAGTTGAAATGGAGTGACCATAAGATGAGATTTGGGACAAAGCATTATGTTAATTAGCATGCAATTAGCAAGAAATCATACACAATGCCTTGGTGATTTAGCCTTTCACCAAAGGATGGAAATAGCCTTCCACCATAAACCAAAGTATGGTAGATCTAGGCTCCAATGTACATTCCAAAAGTCATATGATCTAAAGGTAAAAATCAATATCCATGAGACCCTTTTAGCTGAGCCCATGCCCATGCCCTAAATAAAGTTCCTACTTTATTACAAACCATCCCTTCCCCAAAGATTTTGTCCTCAAAATCTATAAAATCTGAATACATCCTCCAATATACATTAATGGAGAGGATAGTAATGAGCTCATAATAGGTTGCAAATGCATCAATCAAGTAGCCAAAATTCTCCTCAATGTATACACTCCTCATGATGACCATTGAAGTCCAATATTAATGAGAAGAAGCCTTCAAATGAACTGCAAAATCTATCCAGGAAATTCCAGCATGTATACATCCTCATGAGACCCTTGTAAATCCAAAGAAAAGCATGCCACATGGTCAAGAAACACCCTCCACACATAAACCTTGTTGTTGCATATAAGAAAGTGGTTTCCATGTAGCCTCATCCAAGGGTAAAAGCTTCCATTTGATGAGTAATTCTTCAATGCTCCTATTCCTCAATTCTCTTCTTCTCCTCTCCCAACAATCCTCTCCAACTCATATATGATCTCCCCTTATTCATCCATGGATGGAAGCTCCTCCTTTTTTTGAGGTATTGGACCCGAAAATTTCTTTGGATTGGATACATGAAATGCATTATGGATTCTTGTAGAAGTGGGCAAATCAAGCTTGTAAGCCAAGTCACCAACCTTCTTGAGCACCAAATATGGCACATCATATCTATGAGAAAACTTTGGATTGGTGGAGCCTTTAAGAATGTTATGATGGCTCTTTGGAAGGTTCAACAATGCATAGCCACCCTCTTGAAACTTCACATTTCATCTATGCTCATCTGCATTAGCCTTTATGACATCTTGAGCCTTCTTCATGTTGTCCTTGTAAAGTTGAAGAAGTTGTCTCATCCTTTCCAATTCATCTTTGGCTAAAGGATTAACCACCTTGTCCTTTTGAAAAGATATGGATGGCATATACTCTTGATACCCATAAAGAGCCTCAAAAGGAGATATCCCAATGTGCTCAAATGCTTGCCTGAATTATGACAAAATTCAGCAAGATGCAACCATTCATCCCATGAAGCTTGTATATCATGACACTGAAGTACACCTCAAGACACTTATTAGTACACTCCATTTACCCATCCGTTTAAGGATGAAAGGCTATAAATGGAGTGATTTTTGTGCTCATGTTATCATATAAAGATCTCCAAAAAGTTCCCTTGAACTTGGTATCTCTCACACACTATGTTGAGTGGCAACCCATGCAACTTGAATACATGCTCCATGAATTGTTTGGGAATTCAAGATGCTTCATATGTGACCTTGGAAGAAATAAAATGGGATCATTTGGTAAGCCAATCAACCACCACAAATATTTGATTCCACCCATGCTTAGTGTTAGAGGAAGAGCCATAAATCCATTAATATGTGAGTCCACTTCCCATCCGGAATGGATAAAGGATAAAGTAAACCCCCAGGTAGTTAATGGCTATCCTTTTTTCTTTGACATGAAGGACACTCCATCACAAACTTCTCCCTCCACATGCCTTTCCAAAAGAAACTTTTTCTCACTTTATCATATATCTTTAATACACCAAGATGACCTAGAAGTGGAGAAGAATGCATCTCATGAAGCATTTTTGGAATGTAGGATGAGGTAGAAACAAGATACACTCAATCCTTGTACCATAAGAGGTTGTTGTGTGAAGCTGGTAATGAGGAGCATCTTCATGATTAACTTGCTTTAATTTCCTATTTATGTGTGTAAAAACCTCATTTAGGAGGTATTCCTCTTGAATTCCCTTAATTTAATCACTATAAATTCCAAAATTGATGATAGTGCAAGCCCACATTCTTGACAATGCATCCGCTACTACATTGCCTTGCGTGCCCGGAGTGTATGATATCTCAAAATCATAACTTTGAAGAGTGGCCAGCCACCTCTTTTGCTTGGGAGAGAGAGTTGGTTGGGATAAGAAAAATTTCATCACCCTATGATCACTTCTCACCTTAAAGTGGAAACCATACAAGTAGTGATGCCACTTCTTGATAGCATGAAGGATAGAAAGCATCTCTTGCTCATAAACATGCAATGCCATCTCCTTTTCGGTAAGTTTTATACTCTCAAAAGTAACAACTCCATGCTCTAGATACAAAATAGCCCCAATTCCTCTTCCACTTGCATCCGCTCTCACATAGAAAGTCTTGGAAAAATTGGGACAAACAAGAATGGGGGTCGAAGTAAGCAAGGCTTTGAAGATTTTGTTGACAATAGTATCCCAAAATATAGCTTCCCTCTTGAGATGATTGGTGAGTGGTGCCGCTATAGATGCATAATGCTCCATGAATCTTCTATAGAAAGGAGATAACCCCAAAAATCCTCTCAACAATTGAGTTGAATTACTTAGCTTTGGCCAATCTTTTACACATGCCATCTTCTTTGGATCGGCTCTTATGGCATTCTCTCCCCAAATGCCCAAGATTTTCACTTCATTGACCATGAATGAGCATTTGCTCTCTTTTGCAAATAGCTTGTGCTCCTTCATTACTTCAAACACTTGCTTCACATGAGATAGGTGCTCTTCTTTTCTCCTACTATATATCAATATATTGTCGAAGAACACTAGCACAAACTTGAACAAGAAAGGAGAAAATGCCTCTATTCATCAATGCTTGGAAAGTGGCCGATACATTCAAAGGGCATAACCATAAAGTGAAACAACCCTCTTTTGGTCCTAAATGTGGTCTTCTCTTCATCACCCTCCATCCTTATTTGATGGTATCCTGGTCTTAAATCAATCTTGGTGAAAAATCTTGCTCCCTTGAGCTCATCCAAGAGATCATCAATGTGTGGAATGGGGTACCTATTCTTGATGGTGGTGACTTTGTTCAAGTCACGATAATCCATGCAGATGTGAAAGGACCCATCCTTCTTCTTCTCACCAATAGAATAGGAGAAGCAAATGGAGATTGTGAGGGTTGAATAAGACCCATGGAAAGCAAATCTTAAACTTGATTCGCCACTTCCTCTCTTTCCACCTTGGACAACCAATAGGGGAGGCTTGTTGACATCCTTTGCATTCCATTTGAGAACAATGTCGATGAATCTCTCTTAGGAGGAAAACTTTTTGGCACTTAAAAAATATCCTCAAACTCCTTAAGAAGGGCTGCCATATCTTTGTCCACATGTCCACTACTTATCCCTTCTTGAGCAAGATGCAACACATAAATAGTGCCAAGAGTCTTAAGTTCCCTCTTAAGTTTCTATGGGGTGATCAAAGAGAGCTTCTTTGAATTATTTCTAGCCAATAATACTTGTTGTCCATGATGCATGAAACACATAATCCCTTGTTTGAAGGTTCATGTGGAAATCCCCAAGTGATAATAACCAATCACACCCTAAAATCACATCAATAGGACCCATCTCCAACACTACCAAGTCACCCTTCCAAGTGTGTGATGAAGATAAAACCACCTCAATAGAAGGACATGCCAAGCTAGTCTTCTCATTTTCTCCATTGGCTACTTGCACTTGAAAGGTTATGGGTAGTTCCACCGGAGCACAAGCTTGAAAGAGTTAATGGATTTGGAATTGGTGAAGCTATGGATACTTTCGAGATTGACTAATATATGCACAGCTCTCCCATTGATGGATCCAACCAAACGTGAGGTGTTTGGGCTCTTACAACCCACCATTAGCTCTTGAGAAATAGAGCATACACTTGCTGAAATTTCTGCATTTGTGGATGCAATTTCATCCAACACGTTCCCTTTGTCTCCTCCACCAAGATCAAAAGGAAATTCCCCATCTTCTTTTTTGAAGGAGTGATTCTTAACTCATCATGTGCTTCTTCATTACAATCCTCAATTCTTCCCCATCATAAGAGTCCTTGGCCTCTTCCTCCTCATCCGTGTGAGGATCATAGCCACAACCTTCTTTGACTTGCATTTGTGTGCCCAGGTGCCCACCTTTGTTTTCATTTGAATATAGGCCCTTTCTCCTCAACTCTTCCATCTTAGGGTCATCTACTCTTTAAGTTTTGTTGAAGGTTTAGGGAGGCTTCTTGTTAAAATTATCCCCTTTCTTTGCATCATAATAGGCTTGGGCTGTCCACCTCTATAAACTGTAGGGAATCTTGGAATGGATGATTGGGTTAAAAGGAAGAGAGGTTTTGCCAAAATAGGAAGGAGGGATGGTTGGCTTGGAAGAGTCCTTTATGGTACCCATATAGGTGGGGATCTCCTATATTTGGGTTTGACAGTACTTTGTCTTTGGGCTGAAACATTCGCATTAATGTTAAAATCCAAACCATGCACAAACTTTTTCATCTTCATGTCCTCATTCAATCCTTCCACGACAAACACTGAAAGCTTGATGTACTTCTTGATGTACTCTCTCACATCACTTTTTGAGATAGATCATACCACTCCTCATGGTATCTATCAAGTACCAATGGGGAAAAATGAATACCAAATTCATTTCCCTCTTCAACTCATCCCATGAGTGCAGCATGTTCCCTTGTTTATGTGACCAAATGTCTCCACCATTGATGAGAATAGTACTCCATATGCAATGATGCAAATTAAACTTTGTCTTGCTCATCTTTTGGATAGATCTGAAAGTATGTCTCTAATTTAGCAATCCATTTCTCCAAATCATATGGGTTTGAACCATCACCTTTGAACTTTGAGATTGTGACCTTGTCCTTGACATCCTTTGAAGTATGGGTTGATTTCCCAACATGTGGCAAAGGTTTGAATTTCTGCATTTTGGAGTAAGATTCAAAGAATTGAGAGAAATCCTTGTACTCCCGCTTGATGAGATGAGGTTGTTCCATTCATCTAGCATGTGCATGCGATTGCCTCTCTATGAAGGACATATGATCCCAATCTTGTGTGTCATGCATGACCTCTTCTTCATCCCAAGACATCTCCTCTTCCGCCATAGATTGATTTGCCTTTTGTTGAGTAAAAACCCTCTTGGCATCCCCATAAGATGTATCCATAGATTTGAATGGTACTTGTGGTGCTTTCTGATTGAGCTGAAATGGCATGGAATGAAGTTGGTCCCATATCATTTAAGAGTGGTCTTCTAGCATCCATCATGAGTCTCATTGAGGGAGCCTTAATGTTGAAATCACGGGTAGCCTTCAAGGAAGCCTCTTGCCAAGCTTGTTTTCCTTCTCTATTTCTTTTAACATAAGTTTCTTGGAAGGTTTGCCTGCCAATATCAACTTGATGCCCACCATTCCTCCCTTCATGATTGCCAACTTGAGATTGACCATAGGTTGGGTCAACCTTCCCTCTATAACTCCCATCTTTATGACCATGGTGTCAAACTTGGAGTTTAAAGTGTAGTTGATAGACTCCAACTTTTCTATGAGAGGTTTGAAGTCAAGTCGATCCACCATTAGTTGAAGGAGGGAATTATTTGTGGGTTGGGAGGCTTGAGAGTTTGGCTATGATCACTCCCCACATTCAACTTCCTTTGAGACTTGACCCATTGCGTCTTCCATATTTTCCATAGTGTCATGATCATTTATATCCCCACCATCTATTTCCTCAATAACCAATGACAACTATCTCCTTTTTGGCTTGCTGGCCATGAGAATATAGTTTTTGTACCTACATGGGAATGCATGTTTTCAACTTGTGAATGCACATACCTACGTGGGAATGCATGTTCTCAACTTGTGATGCATGTGCATTTATGTCTAATAGAGACTAAAAAATATAAAAAATTCAGTTGAATCCAGAATATCCAATAGCATTTCTTGACTTGTGTCAGGGGGTGTGCTCTAAGGTGATCACTCTTACATGTACATGAGTTGAGATAGTCGTTGCTCTCTAGGAGCCGACTAGGTGGTCTGTAACCACTGAAGTGTTGGGTCTTGACCGACGGGCAATGACATTTTTGACGATCCTATTGGGGAATGGTACACCAAGAAGGGGAGTAGAAAGGTAGAGGTTAGTTCAGCATAGGAAGCTTGAATTGGGTTGTGCATGAAATGCATGTTCTCCTAGAACACTTCTGACGCACGTAGAGGAGCTAAGTGGGGTAGATCACGAGAGGAGGTGTGTGCATCATGGTATCGAGTTCATAGAAGTGTAATGGACAGTGCATGGAGAATGAAGGAAGTTTAAGCAGAGTAATGTAGTACCTCTGCAGGCAATCAGAGGCCTCAAGAAGTGAAGGGCGACTGCATCATCCAGAAAGATTTTCAAAAAGGGCCATGCCTATAATAAGCGTGTCATCGGGTTTTACACCCCCTGTCACTTCAATCCCACCAGGCTTTGGTCCCTTACCTAACATCTCCACAAATCCTATAGGTACCAACCCTTTTCTGGATGCCCACACCTTGGACATACTAACTCATCTAGGAAGGGGGGTAGCCCAAGGACCCAGTGAGTCTCCCCCAACAAGAGCACTCACATACGGCCTCAGTGACTCATACAGAAATACGGCGGTACAAATTTCTAAAATTATGGGCAAATACAACGGCACAACTGATCCTGTTCAATTTATATACGAATGTTTGAACAGAGATGTGAAGCCTTTGGAAACCCAAATTGCTCCACCAGGTACATGCGTTGAACTTATGCTTAGAGGAAAAATCTAGTTGATGGTTCATCACATTGATGTCAGCCAATCAATACCAACTTCAAAACCTTGAAAACAGCCTTTATCCACGGATTTTCAAGACAAGGTGATCGGTGGAGTGCAGCAACAGAACTCTATTCAATTGAGCGTAACCCAAACGAATCAATTGAGCATAACCCAAACGAATCAATTGATGTCAGCCAATTAATACCAACTTCAAAACCTTGAAAACAGCCTTTATCCACGGTTTTTCAAGACAAGGTGATCGGTGGAGTGCAGCAAAAGAACTCTATTCAATTGAGTGTAACCCAAACGAATCCATTAGAATGAGTGTCAGAGCATGAAAGAGTAGACAAGAAAAGAAGAGAGCATACATTAACACCATCACTCACCTAGAGTATGCATGCAACAAGAAGAAGAGAAAGCATACAACCACAAGGGCAAGAAGACTCAAACTCAATTGTGAGAATGGAATTATGTGTTTTATCATGAGTTAGAATGTCTTATATACAAGACTCGTTTGTAAAATGCCCGACTGCCCAAATGATGTATGAGGGTCCAATAAGTTATTCTAGTTGCTAATTTCCTAGTCTAAATGTACATTACTAGCATTACACAAGTTGTAAGCTCGATGTTTGGGCATTACACAAGTCGTAAGCTCAGAGACTTCCCATAATCATTTCACATAAAGCACATTACGCAGTATAAAAATATGGCTTGAAGATTTTGTCACGCGTTTTGGAGTAATGTTAGCCAATAGGGTTAATAACAATGAGCAAAATCATTGTAAAACAATTTCTAGAGATTTATCATACATTAGGAGAACCAACTAGCCTATTGTTGGGGATACTAGCCTAAACTACACATAGTAGAAGAAAAGAGAAACCCTAAACCTAAGGTAGAACCTAATCCCTAATACCATGTTAAATTACATGATGGGTGGTATTGTGGGAAGAAAACTTAGTAGCATATGTGCCATGTGTAAAGAGTGATCGAAGAGTAGTAGTGGCATGATCTTATGTGTTTATCTCTACTTTTTTAATTCAATTATTGAACCTATAATGGTGTGAATCCAATGGGTTAGATAGCTTATTAGAGTTTTGCCAGATGATGAGACAGTTGGTCCTTCCACTACTGCTAGGCATATTATTGGATATTAAAACCAAATATAAACACTTAAATGATACCTTAATTATTCTTCATCAGGAAACCTTCAAAGAAGGAGCCATTAAAAAAATTCAAATAAGAGAGTGAAAAAAGCTAGAAAGATAAAAAGTTACATACTTTCTTCATTTCTTCATAAAAATATTGGGTGGTTGCACACCTGTATCTATAAAAAAGCTTATCGTTCTACTCCAATGGCATTGAAATAGGCTTACAACATATCATACCATACTTGGATAAACATGTCTAAGCCATACTCTCTCTGTAATAGAAAAATGCCTTCAGGTGATCTCACCACCTCTATACCAAGAAAAAAATGTAGCTCACCAAAATCTTTCATCTCAAACTTATGCTTTAAAAGCATTTGGACATCATGCATGTCAACATCACTATCACCGGTGATAATCTACCCATCCACATAAATAACTAATAGCATAACACCTCTATCTTTCTTTTACACATAAAGTGAAAAAATTACATTGGATATCTGAAATCTAATGGTAATAAGAAACGCTTTGATCTTGTTTGACTAGGCTCTGGGTTTTGCTTCAAGCTATACAAGGTTTGGACGTGCATCACTCTCATAACCTGGTGGGGCTGCATCATGTATACTTCTTCTTGCAAATCACTATGCAAGAATACATTCTTTACATCCATGTGTTGTGTAGACCAACCCTTCACTATAGCCTCAACAATGATAGCTCTTACAATTACTATTCTTGCAACTAGGCTGAATGTCTTCTCATAGTCAATGCCATACATCCCTTTTGGTAGCCAATCTTGCCTTATACCTATTCACAACTCCATCTGAGGTATACTTGACCTTGTACACCCATTTACATCCAATTACATCCTTATCTTAAGATAAAGGCACTAATTTCTATATCGCATTTATATCCAATGATGCCATCTCTTCATCCATGGCATCTTCCCATTTTTGATTTCTAAGTGCTTATCAAAATAAGTGGGCTCTATCTCCTATATTTATTTAATCATGTAAGCATAATGATGGGATGTATATCTATCATATTGTTTCGTAACCTGTCAATAGGGCATCTAATCTGAGTAGACATGTGTATATCTAGATCAATGTTGGGTGTCCTTAAAATAGCCCTAGTTCTCCATGCACCAGGATTAACCCCCTAACAAAATGCCAAGCTCCTCTCATCAAGGCTTTACTTGGAGCTACTAGAGTCACCATCCACATATGAGTGACCTACCTGACAGATTAGGCACAAAAAAGGATGATCTGCATTTTCCTTTCCTTTGCATGTGATACAGGTGTACTAGCACTTGTAGTACCACGAGATGATGCATCTACAATCCTTTCATCTATCCATGGACTAAGAATATATCCACTACTAGAGGAATCTCCATGTCCACTAAGAACCTCTATGATTGTGTCTACATGTGGGACATCATCACATTACTTCTGACATTTGCATCTTTAGTTGCCTTCACTGGTGCATATCATCTATTCATCTCATCAAAGACATCTCTACTTACTCGTATCTCATGAGTGGTAGGTCTATAGCATCTATAACCTTTCTGGTCCAAAGTATAACCAATGAAGATGCATTTCTTTTCCTTTGGATCCAACTTAGGTCTCACTTAATTAGGAACATGCACATACTTAATACATCCAAGCACTTTCAAGCGAGACACATTTGGTTTTATGTCTCTTAACTTTTGTTCAGGCGTCATGCCATGAACAACTATAGTGGGAGTCGAGTAGAAGCAGTCCAGTGCCGAGTGAACACCCAATTATGTGCTGAGTTCCTGGCCTCATATCAACAGGGCACAAAACATAGTATGGTGATAGGTGCAGATGGTGCCAAGATGCCAGTATTAATTACAAAAAGATTAATTAGAGAAGCACTCCAGTGATGACGAGTGAACACCCGATTATGTGCTGAGTTCCTGGCCTCATATCAATGGGGCACAAAATGTAGTATGGTGATAGGTGCAAATGGTGCCAAGATGCTAGTATTAATTACAAAAAAATTAGTTAGAGAAGCACTCTAGGGCCAAAACCTTCCCCCTTTTCCAAGAAGCTAGACTACTCTGACATTTGCCCACCTTCCCACATGAACAATAATGGAGTGGAATTCATAGCTCTCAAGGATCGCTTCCAGATGGAGAAGGCATGTAGGATAGAATCTATGATCATGCAGGGGAAATCACCTGACTGCTACAACTATATGGATATGCAAAAGGTTTTTCGCTTGCACCGCAACAACAAAGAACATGATGATTGGGCCAGTATGCTTCACCAAGATTTTACTCATTACCTCACCAAGCATGGTAATAAGGTAGTAAACCCCTACCTACCCACCTAAATCCTCAGCCATGCTGTTGGAGTCCCTTTACTAGATGCCCTGCCTAAAGAACCAAAGTGGCTGCCACGAAACCGAAAGTATTACAAAGAGAGCTAGCAGAAGGCTCTACCCATCTTGGAAGACACAAGGCACCATTCTATTTCTCCAACCACCTTGACTCATGTGGAAGGCCAAGAGAGCACCCCACCAATAGCCAAAATTTTGAGCCCACCACCACCATCTTCTCCTATCCCCCAAGAACAAACTATCCTTGAAATCCATGGTCACAGCCAAAGCATGCTTCCCCTAGAGCCCACAATAGTAGATAAGGTACAAAGCCAACCTATCATGTCACTACCTCACCATCACATCCCATTTGTTCCACCTCGAGAGTCAGTAGACCCATTTGAGCTCAAGAAACTCATTGCTCTTATCCAGACCCGTGCCTCCCTCTAGCCCTCCTCTTCCAAGAAGCACTCAAGAGAACCCATTCCCCTAAGCTCTGAAGAAGCCACTAACACTACAGCCAAGAGATAGAAAATGAAAGCCTCTCAAAAGCAGGGAAGAGCAGTACAAGCCCCTTTGCATATGTATTTTTGCAGGGGATGGATGCTACGGCCAAGAGGGCGGTCGTTCATGAGCTAGATAAGGGCATTCTACATTGTTTACAACCCAAATATGCCCAGGTCAAGGAGTACCTGAAGCAAGGGGAATAGGAGGACTACGAAATGGAGTCCTACATATCTAACCTAAATATCCTCTTTGGATTCTGTGATTGTGTAGACTGCAAAATCACAATATCCCACACATGGTTTAGTGGAGGGGAGTGCAGAGAGAGAATAGACATTGAGATTGAGAATGGGATGGGCCCAAAAAAAAAGGAGCATCAAGATAGCAAAGAAACAAAGGCGGAGGAGGGAAATAATCACCAATGTGTATATTATGTTTGTCACAAAACAAGCATTGTAATCAATTTGAATGACAAAAGAAGGACCATGAGTCCTACTTGTAGTGGGTGGTGCTAGTGGTGGAAAGACGTTGATCAGATAACCAAGGAAGATGCAAGCGCAAGTGTGATGAAGAGCTCCAACGAAGAATACGAAAAAGATCACAAGGCAGTGACAAAAATAGGAAAAATCATCCATTTAAAGCTAAGGGGATCACGACAGCTTGTCGATAATGCTCATGACATTTGGCACAATGTAATTAGTCTTAGAATTTGTGCCATACGATTGACGTGATCACATCAATTGTTGCATGATCATGTCATTCGATCGTGATTACTAGATAATCATGTCTAGTGAAATTGCAAAGAGGGATCTGATTCAATCATACCCAAGCATATAACATTACCAGGGTAGTTTAGAAAACATGCTCTTCATAACAATTTTTGAGGTGTGATTCTGTAGGTGGGGGAATCACAGCGGTGATTCCACCAGTATCACAGTGAAAAGACAATGAGGTGCTAGCCATTAGGGTGTTTAATTTGGGTCATGATGCATTTGGTAACTAATTTTGGTTGTCCAAGATGATGATGGGAAGAAGTATTTTAATGTGATTTTGCAGAATCACGGCCATGATTCACGATTGTGAGTGAGAATATGTCAGAAAGGGTATGAAAGTTAGCTAGTCGTCTGGGGCATGTTGTGAAAATTCATGGTGTGTTTCTGGCTTGATGCTCCGTGGGGTATGCTCAAGCATATTTGGATGAATTTCGTGATGTAGAGGGTTCATGTTGGTGTAATTTTTGTAACTCTTCTATGGAACATAGCAGCTCTTGCTCCATTCATTGAATTAATCAGTCCATTAAGTCTGTAGAGCTGGGTCTTAGGCGAACCTTTCTTTGGACATGCAGTCTTGTTAGTCTGCTATATATAGGAGCTTTGCCTTTGGGGCAGGAAATTGGGTAATTCACCTATTTTACCTCAATTTGCCTTGCATCTTCTGCAAGTTGGGAAGGTTCTTGTGGCTTTTTCTTAGATGTGTGGCTTTCCCAATTGCATGTTTATTGGTTATTATCTTCCGTCTCCATTCCCACTGAGTCTCAATCTTGTTGATTAACTTAGTGCGCTTAGATTTTAAATTGGGTCTTGTCTTGGGTACCCAAACTTGCTTTGTTACTTAACATGGTAGAGTGGTGTGCTTGCTAGCCTTGGAAGTCTTGGTGTGAACAACCCTACACATGTGCACTTTTTACCCCGTGCTGGTGATAGGGTTTTTTTTTTCCTTGTGTGAACACATTCTAGTGTGTTAGCTATGTGAGTCCTAGGGCTAAGACTACTAGTAATTTATACTCCACACATTCATGGTTATCATCATCGAGTACTTCCAGCTATCGCTTCTGGTCTCTCTCGCACTATATGCTTGATACGATTGTGTGTACTTCCAACTATCGCTTCTAGTCTCTTTCTCTCGCACTCTATGTTTGATATGATTGTGTGTGTGTGTGTGTGTGTGTGTGTGTGTGCGTGCGCGCACGCGTGTGCAGAGTACCTACTCAACATTATTATCAGAGCCGTGTTATCAAAGATTTGTTTCACAGCATAGGTTTCAGTGCCTAGGTCTCAAAGCTTGGTCAGAGCTAATCGAGTATTAATCTAGACCGTTGTACATTTCGAGTATGCTAATGCCATCTATACTTTTCTAGTGTCATTAACCTTGGCGACCGTACATTCTAGGTAAGCTCTCGCACTTTCCACAGATCTAGGGTTTTTGCCTCCTTCTATACATTGGTGCCATTTATTTATGATGTCGTACATTCTAGGCAACCTCATACACTATCACTACACACAACTTTCAGAAGCTTTTGGCATCGGATTTTAGTATCCGTCAATTTCTACGATTTCTACTGTTGTTGCCTAATGTCTGAGCAACAGCTTTCAACTTTCGGCATTGGACTTCTGCATCTGTTGATTTTTCCCAGTCAACCATTCAACATTCCTTTCAGCATTGGACTTCTATGTCCGTCGATTTTGCTCGGTCAGCCATTTAGCTACATCCATTAGCTTGGCCTAGTGAGCAGTTCATCTTTTCTTGGAGAGAAAGTGAATATTATACTACCTCACAATATTTGCAAGAGAACATTCTAACAAAATTTGAGGATTTTTTTAAAATTAACCTACCCTCCTCTTTGCCTCTATGCTTAAATATGAAGCATCAAATAGAGTTTACGCTTAGAGCAACTAGCAATTAGAGAACGAGGTTTCAAATGTGATTAGAGGAGTACCTACAAGGTTTCAAAGGTGATTAGAGGAGTACCTAGTGCAAGGTCTTATTTGCCCCCAATTCTCATCGTTTTCTTCCTTGGTCTTATTGGTTAGAATGTATAGAATATAGAGGCTTGAATACGTAATTGTGAAACATCAATATCCCATGACATGGATTGATGATTTGATGGATTCTCTAGAAGGCGAAAAAAAAACTTTAGTAAGATAGATTTGAAACATGAATATTATCATGTTTGTATCAAAGATAAGGATGTCTAAAACCTATTTTTTGTATTCATTTTGGTTATTATGAGTACTTTTTCTAATGCTATTTGAGCTTACTAATGCATCGATCATGTTTATGGTGATATTTATGAATGATGTATTTAGGAGATTCATGGGTAAGTTTGTGGTGGATTTTGTGATGATAATTTAAATTATAGTAAGTCTCTTCCAAAGACTTACTATAATTTGATTGATGATAAGCTAGTTTACTGTAAGTCTTTTCAAGAGAACAAGACACACTCCTATGGTAAGAAGAAGTTGTGTGTTTTGGGCATACAAGATTGGCACAAGGAATGGAAATGGATACAAAGAAAGAAGAATTGATTTTTTCTAGGCCAATCCCAAAGGATGTCACTGCACATAGACCTTTTCTAGGAGTGTTGGGGTTGTTATGTAAATGTTATTACCTTATATACACTTCAAGCTAACACCATTGCTTGACTTATTGCAAATTGTGGTTGTTTATATACAGATAAACATACATTAACAAAGTTTTGATAAGTTAAAGTAGTCTTTTATGTTTGCTCTTGTGTTGAAGATCATGGATCCGATGTTACCATTTATGGTTGAAACATATGCAACTAGCATCATGATAGGAGCTATGTTGAATAAGAAGGTTGATCAATGGCTTTTGTAAGTAAGAATACCAGTAGTAGTTAAAAACGCAAGTGGCCCACTCATGAGCTACTTGAGTTGTATGTGAGCTCAAGGGGGTCACTCAAGGATATCATGTGAGTGCATAAAAAGGGTATAATTTATTTACTTTATTACCGGTATGTGAAAAAAATTCACAAAAATTTACAGATTGTATAGAGAAAGGGTTAATTTTAATCGATAACAATTCACAAATAAGGGATTTAAAAAAATTAATCGATAAAAATTCACAAATAAGGGATTTAAAAATAGGCCTTGAATGCACGTGATATATAGGGTTTACATATAGTGATCCCCTTGAGTATGTGAGTTATATGCAATAATACATGCACAGAAGGTACAAAGCCATTACTTGTATGGAGATAAGTTTAAGGTATACATAGATCATGATGCACTAAAGTATTTTTACAACCAACCGGATTTAAGACGTTGGTTAGGCATAATGGGCTAAGTTGATACAACATTTTCACTCGTAGTCTTGTATTGGTATGGAAAGAAAAATGCTGATGATGGTGCATTATCTTGGATAATGTATCAAATGAGTTTTAGTATAGTCAAGAATGAGACCACCTAATGTATCAAATGAGTTTCGGGATAGTCAAGAATGAGACCGTATAACAAATACACGAAGCTCGAATCATATATCCATATGGTCAATCATTAAGGAATAAGGCAAGCCAAGTTGATTTCACTCGATTGCAAGCATTATCTTCACAAAAGTGGTAGCTTGGTGGATGGAATGATTTCTTTGCACAAAAACTTGATCATGAAGATCGTGGCCTAGAGTAGATTTTGGAAAAATCAGCAAGACAATGGAGAAATTGTACTCTTTTGAGAATTCATTATCTTGGATAATGTATCAAATGAGTTTCAGTATAGTCAAGAATGAGACCACCTAATGTATCAAATGAGTTTCAGGATAGTCAAGAATGAGACCGTATGATAAATACACGAAGCTCAAATCATATATCCATATGGTCAATTATTAAGGAATAAGGCTAGCCAAGCTAATTTCACATGAGTCTATTGAAGCATTATCTTCACAATAGTGGTAGCTTGGTGGATGGAATGATTTCTTTGCACAAAAACTTGATCATGAAGATCATGGCCTAGATAATATTTTGGAACAATCAACATGACAATGGAGAAATTTTACTCTTTGAGAATTCATTGTAGAAAGGAAATGAATCCCTTGTTATATGTAACTTGGAAAATAGAGTCTTGATTTTGTAAGCATTATCTTGCGTTTATCATTGAGAATGATGATTTCTAGAAGGGGGAGGAAGTGTTATAACTACTTTGAGTACATGCTAACAAAGCTTGGGACACCCAAGTAAAGTGTAGTAACCAATGGTGCCAAATAATTGCATATCACAACTTAACGTTATTAAGTGTGAATGCTTGTTTGCAAAGGGCAAGGTTTCTAAGTGATGGTTGTACTTTATAGAGAGAAAGAAGCAGATGTAGCCCAATTAGTTATTGTAGATGTAGCTCTTGATTAAAGAAGCCTTGGATTTGATTACTTAAGCATAGTATCACTATTGTATAGAAGGATGTTGCCTTAGAGGAGTGCAAAACTTCTTCTTCTGATCTCTCTCTCTCTCTCTCTCTCTCTCTCTCTCTCACACACACACACACACACACACACACACACAATGGGAATGGTGATCCCGTCTCTCTTTCTTCATAATGAAGATGCACTACCTCAAGTGCGCTAAAGAAGGTCGATCCCTTAACCACTAACTTCCTGAGCTAACCCTTGACTCTAATGGGAAGAAAAGCTCTTATATAAGGTTTCACTCACGCTAATCTTCTACTAATGAGTAGCATTTTCATAGATCTACCCTAGGGGTGCCAATATCAACTTAAAATTTATCAAACTATAAAGGATTACAGTTGGGGGTTGAATTTCAATGATAATTAACAATAATTTTAAAAACTATGAGTTAAAAAATCAAAATAAACACAATTTTTATTAATTCTAGCACATATGTGAACATCAAGTACATGGTTTATAGCCCAAAAATTCAGTGTCTTTCATCTCCATGAATATTTTTCAAAAGTATTTCCAATCCACATCCTGTTTCTTTCTCTTCAAAAGTATTTTCAATTAACATCCCGCTTCTTTCTCTTCAAAAGTACTTCCAATCAACATTCCTAACTCTTTCTATCGCCTAGAATAGCTTATTACCTGTCGAAAATCTACATATTTATAGATTGTTCTTCACTTTTTAGCTTCAATTTTTCGATGTTCACTAAAAGAATTAATTTTTTACAAACAACTTTGATCAATACACTATATAAATGAAATGAGACATTCTAGACCTTTATATGTGCACATACAACGGCAAGAGTTATGCTTCCCCTTCTTCACATATAAATGATTACAGGATTGCTTTTTCAATAGTCACTGGTAGCATCGGTAGTGACATTAAAGCAACTATTGGCAACATAATTAAGGGACTTACTCCAATACTATGAGTGACATTAGATACATTCATATCTTCCCTTCTAAAGTAGCACAGGGCATCGCTTCAAGCCCAATTTATTGTAATAGACGTCCATGCCTTATCTAAAAAGCTATTCAATATTGTTTTCTAAAACAAAGCTTGCAATGAAACAATGGTGTACACAAAGAAATGAAACATGAGAGAATATAATGCTAATAAATTAAAACTAAAGCCTCCAAAGAGATTGGAAAAATTAAAATGTTTTAATGCTCATAGGTCAAAGAAAGGAATATTTCCAAAGACGAACTAATAAACGGAGTGCATGGGTGTGCATGTGGCTAAGCTCAACATTCAAAACAAGATACTAATAAATGATTCAAGAAAAATTGGAAAAATTAAAATGTTTTAATGCTCAAAGGTCAAAGAGAGGAATATTTCCAACGATGAACGAACAAATGGAGTGCATGGGTATGCATGTGGCTAAGCTCAACGTGCAAAGCAAGATGGTAGATCAAATGAAAAATTAGTTATAAATTCTTAGAAGAGGCAATCAAAGAACAAATGGAGTGCATGGGTGTGTATGTGGCTAAGCTCAACGAGCAAAGCAAGATGGTAGATCAAATGAAAAATTAGTTATAAATTCTTAGAAGAGGCAATCAAAGAAACACTTTAGCTCACTCCTAGAAGATGCAGTCAAAGAAACACTGCATACAAATTTTGTGTTTTCAAACCACCAAATGGATGACATCTCAATGTTTTTGGCATGTCCTCAAAACACCTCTATAGTTATCAATTGCCACTTATAGTGATGATTTTTCTAGCCTATGCCTCCTCCAACAACTTTCTATTGTTTGTATCAAGTCAGCTGTCATTGGCCTTGATTGTTTTATCCATGTGGTTCACAACATACATAAGGTCGGATTCTCTAATGAGTTTGCTAACAAGTGATGGAGGTAAAGTATAGTGGCCTTGCTACCGAGAGAATTCTTCAAAAGACATGTGTAACACTCCACACACTCCCCTCCCTCAACACCCCCCCCCCCCCCCCCCCCCCGCGCAAGGGGATCACATCAAGCACCTACATACAAGGTGTGTCAAGTAACCACTTTTCTATGGATTTCTAGATTTTTTTATGCACCTTTTCTCTAGATTGAAGTTAATAAAGGCAGTCCTAATCTTGAGCTTTCGTGATATCTTGCATAGGTTCCAATGATGAGAGAGAGAGAGAGAGAGAAAGAGAGAGCGTCAGCTTCTCCATGCAAGGGAATAAAGGAAATATTCAGATATACTACCAGTGCAAAAACCTTGCAGCCGACAGGAAACAGACATATCTAGGCTCGTATAATAATGTCGTATTTCTGAAAATGATAATCATCATGCAGTTCAATCACGTTAGGCCGTAAGACTAATACACAAATGATAGAACGGCACAAAATCGCGAGGACCTACTGAAACCTGCTTGCACAAGCGTTGCGCAATATGGAAGGCAAAGGTAAGGCCAAGAGTGGTGCAACAATATTGTCCAACCTAACTTGTATTGACCGCCGTCTAGGAAGACTCAGTAACAGAGCACAACAACAAAAAGCCATGGACAGTACCACAAACAAGCTGGTCAAAATTATGCTGCCCCGCGTCTTCGGGGGCAAGGGGGCGGGGGGGAGGGAGAAATTCTCATGAAAGGAAGACCGAGGGGCCTAAGCACCACTGTACATATACATGCTTCTAAGGTTAACCTTAATCAGCTCGCCCTGTAGACTGTATCATTGTGTTGATCCACCTTTGGTCTCTTTTCTGATTGCCTCACCGGGCCTTCTCCAGACTGACGCCTGTCCTCATTAATGCCACCGTCGATGTATCTGGACCGTTCATCGCTGGCATCTTGCTGGAGCTTGTTGGTATCCTCGACAGCTGCAGAACGCCGCTCTTCTTTCTTGTAGCGGATACCACATGCGTTGCAGAGAGACTGGGGAATATTGCAGGCGCATAAAAGAAAGGGGAAAAAAAAAGAGGTCAATAAATTGCTAGCTTAAGCCAAGCTTTTTTAGTAATTCTTTGCTCTGTGTATTGCGCAGTTTTGCACAAGGCAGACTGTTGTCAATGCGACAAATTTGCACAGGCCATATAGAATCTATAGATTACTTCTTGGTATAAGCTCAAGTAAGACAAAAGAAGTACAAATGTGATAAATTTACGCTTGCTCAAGAGTTCTACCGTTGGCATGGCACTCAATACATTAATATAAAGGATTATTATTATTATTATTAAGAATTATTCTTCAGTCCTACATACATAAATAAATTTAGTTACTTAGTTAGTTCTATGTACATAAATTTAATGCAATATTATTTATTTACCTTAGGGCCTTGAGGGCCGTTCCTCCATAGGGGTGTCCTCATCGTCTTGCATTGTGCACAGATTCTGATTACGTAACTGGACCCCTCTTTGGCATTACTTGCATTAGGGGCCTTGCCGCCTGTAAACACATGAGAAGGAAATGCTCCTCCAGCTGACAGGTTTCCTGCTATGTTGTAAGCTGGTGGCTCGTCTAAACGCATCTTGCTTTGGCCAGATTGTGAGCTTGGAAAGCCACCTTGATGGTAATGAAACCATGCTGGATGGTTGTTACTGTAATTAGCCGTTAAACGATCTCCATCAACCCTAAAATTCATCACAGGGTTATCGGTAACTATTGGCGGTTTAATGCTAATGGTGTTGCCGCTGCTATTGCTTGACGTTCTGCTGCTACTGCCACACTCGACCAGATCCTGCACATTCTCTCGCAACAGCGTCATGGTGTTTTCCGCCCTCCACATTACACTATTAGCGATCGAGGGAACAACGTCCTGCAAACGACATGAGCGCAGCAAAGCAATCCTCAGTGACACATTCACCTACTACCATGTTGCGAATAGAAATTAACATAAATAGAACACCTCAATCGGGTAACATATGATCACCTTGCCAGTCTTCTCATCTCGAAGGTTAAGATCATTCTCCCATTGATTTGAGGAGTGGCTACGGCTACTATTACAGGCGCCGAGTGACTGCAAAGCACCGGTCATGGGCAACACTGAGTTGTCCGGGAGCTGGCATCCGGCAGATATTTCCGGCAATCTTATTAGAGGTTGCGGCACCCCAGCCGAAGAAAACTTCGAAATTCCAGCAGGTGCTAGAGGCCCGGACCTGTCACATGACTGCCGGGAAGTGCTTGCTGTTCCGAGATGAAGAGTGCAGTCCACCTCTGCCGTCTCCGTCGATATGCCGGCACCCTCCTCAATGCAACGCAGGAAATTGTACTCGCGGATCTCCTTGGGCGAGCTGCCGGAGCCTACAATGCGGGCTGTTTCAGATGGGGCGCCTTGCAGCACTGCTGATCGCTCATGCCAATGCTCACTAACCTCAAGAAATTGCCTGCATTGAGGCCATCTATGATCTTCATCAGGGAGAGATGGCTCATTACCATGCATTATACTGTGATGGTGAGATTGGCCCTGCGTTGTGTTACCTCGAAAGCCCTCGCCAGCTGCAGGAGGAGAGCTAGAGATTTGCTTATCGTTCCTAAACATGGCGTCTAGGGGGCACCTTATCTTACAGCTCTTGCGCATTGCAGTCAGCAAACCAGCTGCTGATCTGCTAAACGCATGGGTGGAGCTCGTGACAAAAAGAAGATTGTTGGGGCAATTTAAGTGGCAAATGTAGATAAACAAAAAGAGGATTCCAGGGAGGCGCTAGATACGACGTAGAAACGACCGTGTTTGATAGATTTGAGGGAGTTACTCTATACACGTATGTGCATTGTGTGGCAACACGTATATAACCCCAATTTATTAGTATTAAGTTGGGATGTATTGTATTTGGAAATTGGTAAGGCTGGGGACGACGTAGCACGTGCGAGATGGTGAGTGTGAGTGTCAGAGACACCGCGGGAGGGGTGTTGGCGCTGCTACGCGAGGGTTAAGAAGGGCGGCGCGAAAGCAAAAGCCTTTTTAAAATTAGGTGATAGGATATTTTCGAGTTGGTGAAAAACTAAAAATGCACTATTCCTCTCGGGAGTTAAAATATTAGCTCCGCCTATGAAAAATTGGCGCCACCGGCAAAAATTCTACCGTCAACGTAACCGTGGCACGTGGACGTCCCTGCCGCCATCCTGGAAGGGAAGTGGCAGCGCCACCTCCTCATTGGCTACATCTTCAGGCCACATGGCGTCCGGGAGCATCCCGCCGCCCATGGCGGTATCACGTCGTTAACATCAATCATGATCACGTCGCAATTTCGGCCTCGCTTCCGCCGCTAAGCTAGCTTCTAAGACACGTAATGGCGTCGCCGCTCATATGCCATCGAACCCGATTAGACAGTGCCATGTGCAAAGGAAAGGGCGCAAGGCTTACAGATCTGGCGGATCGAAGCGCATCCCTATCCCGCAGCTAGACATGCGGACGGCGTCGCCTCCGAAAGCTGGGTGGGGAAGCCTGGCCGAGATCTCAACGACCGCCAGGATAACCGTGGCATGCAGACGGCGTCGCTTCCAATTGCTGCCAGTCGCGCCGAGTACATCCTATCGCATCGCCTATTTCGTGGGAGCTGTGAAGTAGGGAAGCTGGAGTAATTGATCTCGATAGCGACCAATAAACAGGCTACAACTCATCGAAAAAAAAGGTTAGATCAGATCAGGGCCCAGGCCCTGCCATGCGGACGCTGCCACAAAAAGGGCGTTGCGTTGCGGCTGCGGCAGCGGTCATACTGTCACGGCAGTGGAAAGAAAGAGTGTGTTGTGGCCCTTGCAGCGCCCTGCAGGGCAGGGATCGGATGGGCACATCAGCTTTGAAGTTCGGGAATCGGGTGGGCGTTACTACTATTATCTGGCCCTACTGGCGGGACAGCGCGGCAGCACAGCAGGCCCACAACACTGCAGCAGCTGCGGCAGCATCTTGGTTTTAGCGAAGCGCCCGTCGCGACTCATTGTGCGGCAGGCTGCGCTGCGCGTTTAAAACTACGGAATCCGGATGGAAAAGAATCGTGTTATGTGATGTGGGAGAGTGTGCATGCGTTGTAAAAAGACGTTGTGTGGAGCGGGGGCCGCGATCCCGATCGAGCGCACTCTCTCTCTCTATCTCCTCCCTCTAAAAGGGGCGAGAGAACGCTGACGTGGACCAAAGGGGAACCCCCGATCTCTCTAAACCCCACAGTCCTGTGTACATCGGACCGTCGGACGCGCCGGCTGGTTCGATCGGGTTGCTTTTGCTTGTTCCACATGCCCACCTCTCCAGTGTCCACATGACCCACATCAACATCATCATCATCATCAATCAACGTTACAAGCACTACAGAGAGGAGGCGCTAGACGGCGACATGCCCAGCATATGCAAAGGACCGTCCCGCCCACCAGGGCTGGCTGATCGGCGCCCTGGCCTGGCCCTCTCCCCCCGCCACTAGCGTCTAGCGATCTCTCTGCCCCCCGCCAGGTGGGGACCACATGTTACCGTGATCCGCGTGGGATTCTCCCATCCCTTAAACTTGATTATTATCAATGCCCCACATTCCCCTATCGGGGCACTTTCACCAACTTGATCACTAGTACCTTTACTGCCCGTAGCTCTAGGTATTTCCAGTCACCAATACATCAATGGCAGATTCCATGCTAGAGCGAGCTCATCCTCAGCATTCCCTAGACTTCATAACTTAATTTTGCTATTATGGCCGTCGGCCCACTCTATACTTCAACTGCTAATATGCTATGCTCTCACTCTTGGAACCCAACTCCACACACAATGGGAACGTAGGTCTACCGTAGTGTGTTGGCAAGTCACAAATAGTTTCAACAAACGCGTTGCAGCATTTCAATGCTAAGTTCATGCATTCTTGGTACGACGTGTATTCGCCCATCCATGGCTTTTTACAAGTTATCATCCATAGATTTTATTATATGCTAGTTGATGATATGTGGTACCCATAACGGTTACCCACTACAAGAGAGCTCTTTAAGACGGTTGGCCAGAACCCCTATGATGGGGTTCAACAGCTATGCGTCGTCTGCACGATGTCTTGATGTGTGTTGGTGCGCCTCCATAGAGAAATCTACCTAGTATCACACTCTATATGACCCTTCAAAGAAGAATGGAACACATCAAGCCTTGTGGTACATGCACGAAATGGTGGGAAGAGAGGTCGAGCATGGGTGAGGATATATTTTCAAGGGAAAAGAAGGGGGGAGCCAGGGGAGTTCCATTTGTCTCATTCGAAAAAGCAGCCCCACCCTACCACATATCCATTTTTTCAATGCCAAAGGTCGATTTAACTAGGTGCATGGATGCAAAAAAGTGTATATGGACTGCACGGGTTTCGAACTCATGATCTCTTCATAGGAGTATTAATCATCTAACACAATCATTCTTGTTTGGGCAACTCTCTCTCCTTTGTGTGTTATCATCACTATGATCTTTACAAGTATGCTTCCCACACTTGACCATCAAGTATCGGAGTCTTGGAAATGATGTCGCAAAAGGATCTTCATCGACATCAAGATTACGTTTGAGTCTAGGGTTCTTTGCCTTCGTTATCCCCTCAAAATTCAAATATTTTGGATGTCTTTTTGGAGTTGTTGTAATGCCTTGATACTATAAAAGGCAAATATGTATTCTTCTCCCAGTTAGGAACCCCGGGGGGGAGACTAAGCAATAATCTGAGCTTCGGTCATAAGTTGATTGAGAGAATAGCATGGCTAGTTTGCCTCTGTGCAATGATGTAATGGAATTGGAGGTTGGTTGCTTCTTTTGCATTTGGTTCTAACCACCTTCGCTCCGAGGGGGGTGTTGGAATAGTCGGAGTCTCTGTAGTGTGAAAAGGTTATTGAGTCTTTTGGTGTGAACCACCTCTTAGTAAGGGTTAAAAGATAAGGCCTTGGTGCCTATAAAAGCAGTGTACATGTGGGAGTATTAATAATCTAAAACAATCATTATTGTTTGGTACAACTCTCTCTCCTTAGTGTGTTATCATCTCTCTCTCTCTCTCTCTCTCTCTCTCTCTCTCTCTCTCTCTCTCTCATCCTTGTGGATCATTCCATGGCTTGAGCTCCTCCTTTCTCCCTCAAGCCTCATCTCTCTCCACTACACGTCATGATGATGATCTTCCATCCTCCATAGATCTTGGTGTACCCCAATTTTTTACAGACAGCTAGGTGGGGGGCTCGTGTCCAATACATGACATGTGGACCCCTTGAAAATTATCTTGATGCCCTTGGGTGCAACACTAATCTCAAGAGTCATGCAAGTAGAAGAATCACACTGTTACCATCGTTTGCCGTGATGTGATCTCTTAAATGTTAATTAGGTTTGAGATTGAAAATAAGCTATTAATAAGACTATGAGGATGGAAAGAGAAGACAGAGACTTGCAACAAAAAAAGATGTAGCTTTTACCTTATTTATGAGGATCACACTTAATTTTTTACGGGCACCCTTGCCCTTCATAATTGATAGGTTTGGTGAAATATAACAAGTTTGTGTGTATTTGAGTGTAATTTTTTATGAGCATTTTAAAAATTTTGCAAGTATTTTACGACCGAAATGCTAAAAAATGGGCATGATGCCCGTCTCAAAAAGCAACTATGATGAGGATCATTGCTATTGATCGATCCATTTCTTGTCCCATTCTTCCTCAAGAATCTTAGCTTCCTTATATAAACACCCACAACCTTCACACATTTTGATTCTGATCGATGTTGACCGGCCTTCTCTTTATTATGGTTGAAAAAGTTGAAGCACTATGATAATTTTCGAGCGCGGAGGGTTGGGGGAGTTCGTGTTTTGTGTAGTGCCAAGTGGGGAAAAGCTGACCCTCTACCCCCCCCCCCCGTCCAAAACATCAAAATATATTCTCACTTGTCTAGTGGCTTGATAGTCCCATATAAACTCTTTGATGATTTGTGGTAGCTGTACAAATTCAAGAATGGTTACCCTCAAAGGTTCATCAGAAGCTAGGGGACAAGAGGAACCCTAGTGATGGGGAATTTGTAGCTTTCATAGTGTGGAATTCTCTACAGAGGCACCAACACATGCATGTACGCGCACAGGGCTCTGAGAAACCCCATTCACGAGGGGTTTTGCTTGTCCCATATACGCTCTTTGATGATAGTTGTATAAATTCAAGAATGGTTACCCTCACATGTTCATTAGAAGTTGGGGGACAAGGGGAGCCCTAGTGATAGGGAGACTTTGAGCCCAATGAGTGTACATGCATGTGTTGCGGCCTTTGTAGAGAATTCTACACTATGCAACCTATAGAATTCTACACGATGCACGATGCAGTGCGTTGGTGTATTTGGGTCTCTCCCTCTTTGCCCCCTCATCTCTCGTCAGCCCCTCTAGAACCCCTCGTTGACATGGTTTTTGCTTGTTTTCAATCCGCCGTGTTTGATTAGCAAATGGCAGATAACAGAAAATGCTAAATAGGAACTTTAATATGATGGACGTAATGGGAGACTCTTTAAAAAAAAAAAAGAGAAAAAAAAATCTGATCTCCCTCTCCCCTGAATTCATTGGCTCTTCTTTTAAAAGCTGCTAGGCGAAGCAGATACCTTTACAGTTGCAATTTCCACCACCATTTGCCAGCAGTGGCCATCTTCTAGCGTCATAATTCCTCACTTGAGAGGCTCGTACCATTCTCTGCACCATTCCCAACAACTTTGGGCTCGATTATCCTTGCAAGCCTTCCCATGAAAACACCATGCCCTAGGCCTACTCTTCTCATTATGACTCCCCTTTTAGCTCCATATGATAGGGCATAGTTCCCTAGGCATGCTGTGTACCTCAATCCAGATAAACAACCACATTTTCTATTGCTCAATCTCCCTCAACCAATCGTGATGCAATCTCTTGCTAAGGTCTAAAACCTAAACAAGGTCTATTTGCCTACTATGCATTTCATCCTTCTCCTTGAGATCGAGGGGGACAAGAGGACTACAAGACAATCCATCCTGTATTCCTTCTTGGTTGATATTGCTTGCATGGGTTCTTGACTCTTATTAAAATTTAGAGAAAAACCAAAAGGAAGTTAGTATCCCCTTCTCGGAGTTCTCAATAGAATTTATGTGTAATCATTACACTTCCCTTTACATCATCATGAGGGGTATCAAAAAGGAGCAATTTTAGGGTTATGTAGTAAGGCACAAAACAACACCTCACTTAATTTCTTCCTTCTTTTTTTGTGAGTCTACTACTATAATAAATCAAGCAAGCCTCTAATTTAATGAATATGGTACTATGATAACAAGATAATTGACGCATTGTTTTTTTTTGGTGAAATTTATAAAATGTGTTGTAAAAAGGCATCAACCCCTAAGTTTTTGGATATAATAAGGTCATAAAATTGTCCCATAAATACCTTGGGTCACTACCGTATGTTAATTTTGAACATAGAACCCAACCTAATTTTAGGGCATAGAGAAAAAACCATTTTTCTCTACAGGAGATTATTATGGGCTAACTATACTTATATACGGTCCCAATTAGATTTATATGCCCATAATTAAGTATTAGGAACACCACGTTAGCATTTTCTCTAAAATAATTATAAAAATTAGAGAAAATTTGTTTACTTATACTATCTATTATATGATACCTTAAGTTTGAAAGATTAGGACTACGAAAGTAGAACACCATTTTTTTAAAACCAAGGAGGTTAAAATAAAAAAGACATTTTCAAGCCCTGTTCAAGCACTTTATAGTGGGTCAATTTGGATAAGCATGAGGCCATGTCAAATCAAAGGACACATCAACCTTGGGGTTTAAATCAAGGTGTTTTAGAGTAAAATGACACGTGAAAGCCTAAAAGCCATGGCCTCACAAGTAGTCATGACACTTAAAAAATGCATACACAACAAGATTTCAAATTATGGGGTTTTGAAAGCCTAAAAGCCATGGCCTCACAAGTAGTTATGACACTTAAAAAATGCGTACACAACAAGATTTCAAATTATGGGGTTTTGAAAGTCAAAAAGATTTTGTGATAGCCAAAAAGTGATTCACCATGAGAATGAAAAACTAGAGTTTTCACCCATAACTTGCAGTTGACTACACAATCCCTATTAAAACAAGGCAGAGCGTGCTCATCGCCAAATTATTGGCTCAAAGCTCCACATTTATCATTTTTTCAAGAGTCGTGCTATAGTAGTAAACAATATATCCTTTTTCCAAGGTTGTTGCAATCAACCAAAAAGATTGACCTCTCAAAGCATACCTCTCACTCATGTTTGTCATCATGATGTTGATTTCTCCATGTCCTAGCAAGTAAGCCATAGTATGAGCCATTGCTCCTTTTTTTGGGACCTCCACCACACAAGACTCCCCACACGTGTAGGAGAAGCTTTTTATAAACCTCCACCACATAAATCTTCTACATGTGCATATCTATGTGTATGTTGAGAATCTTCTTACTATCATCCATGCAATCTAATACTTCACAAGCAATAATGAGAAATAGTTAATGGTGCTTTTGTTTACATGTATCTATAGACCATGCATATCTTAGTTGGAAGACTTGGGATAAATTTAATCATAGAAGGGCACCTTAAAATTTGTTAATTAACTTTGCTATGATACTTTTGGTAGGATGCCTGCTCTATATAGTAGCCTCTTTGTGTAGGAAATCTAAGGAAATAATGCATCAAGCATTGAAGACCCAAGCTTTGTGGCTTAACCACCATGATGTATAATAGACAAGAGTAGAAATTATCTCCCAAACCTTCTTAAATTAACCTCCCTTTTCCCTAAAGATGCAATCGCATGAGGAAAAATAAATGTTGATGTATCTAAGGCCAAGATTCTCAATCTACCTCCACTAAAACCATGCTACCTTGCACTTCCAAAATAGGTGCATGATTGTTTCTACTTGTAGTTTGTAGAATGAACACATGAAATATTTTTTTTCCAAAATCCACCTCCTGATTCACCCATTGTCCATTGTGAAACCAAGAGCCACTTGAACACTTTAATCATCAGGCTTAAATTAATTTACTATGCAATTCTTCTCGAACTTGAGAGCCAATTTCTTAGATGTCTGTGTGATCCCCAAACGGGGGCATAGTGAGGGTTATTGTATGTATAATACACTTAGATGTCGACTTTAAAAGCCTTGTAGTAGTACGCCTCACTATTGCTACAATACCCTCACAATATTCTCCTACTTGTAAGGTTTATTTCAAGACTTCATGTTTCCCTCACAATGACCCTTATTGTCAACCAATGCATTGACCAAGGATCAACAAAGTCAAATCTCAAAAAAGGAAGGAGATACTAGCAATGCCAAGGATCCATGAAGCAGTCTTGATGTCAACGCGCGAAAATTACAGGGGATCAAGCACATGAATAACCTTTAACTCATTGGACAAGGACGGATGTACCCAAAAAGGCATCCACGTCGGGGGGGTGTACTTTTAGGAAGACCTACAGACAACGTGCGTTCAGAGGGTTTTAAAAAATCCCCTTAATTTTTGTGAATTTTGACTCAATAAAACTTGACCCCTTTTTCTTTATAAACTTACAAATTTTTTCCCCAAAATGCCATTAAAAACCCCCTTATGTAACTATATTTTTGTATATATCTTGGTTTAAAAAAACCCCTCCTAATGATCACATGTTGTAATGAAGCAGCAACTTTAAATTAGGTCTAGGACCATGGTCGTGGGCTCAAGTATAAAAGGGGGCTCATGGACCACTATTGTATCTTTATAATCTTTTAATATTGGTAATCTTAACTCTTGGAATCTCATGGCTTTCATACCTTGGCTTGTGGAAGGCTATTTCCATCCTCTTGGTGGGAGGTTAACTCACTTAGGCATCATGGCCATTGTATGAGATTATCTCCTTAATCTTGTATTAATCCATGGTGATTGTCCCTTATCTTAGCTTTATGATCACTCCATTTCAATTGGTATCAGAGTTTTTGTGTTTTGCTCCATGGTTCCATTGATTTCTACATAATTTTTGGTGAGACTATGGTTCTTGGACCAAATCTGACCAAAATTTTAAAAGGACGTGGACCAAATTTGAACTAAGTGTGAGTGATAAGAGTTAATTTTTTGATAATCACGTTTTCACCTTCTCTTCCACCTTTTCTCAAGCTTTCCATGGCTAGGGTTCATCACATAGTAGCCGTTTGCAAACATAACCTTGGGGCTTTAGTTGGGGGCATTCTTAGCAACACATAGAGCACCATTTTCAGGTATTTTTGAGGTGTGGATTTTTTTATTTTCTCCCTCTTCCTATGTATTCAAGAAACCTTAGAAATAGTGGTCTCAAGCTTCTAAAGTGTTCAAAATTCATCATGCACACCATCTACTAGCTTTATGACGACACATTTGGGAGTTAAGTGTGTGTTTTCTTTTCTTCCAAAACTCCTAGAGAGCTAGCGGCAATTTCCAGCCTAGGGGGAATTTGTTTTGCTTCAACCACTTGCTAGACCTACAAGATTTTTTGGATTCTCCAGCTTAGAAATGGCCTTGGGAGGTCAAATGGGACATACTTGGTGCGCTTCTTAAAGATCTTGGAGATTTTGGAACTCTCTTAAAGTGGACAAACCAAAGATTATTGCTTCACAAATCAAGACATAAACTTAGTAAGAGGGTGGGAAGTGGTTGGCCCCAGGTGACTTCAAAGGACACTTTCATAAGGGAAATTGGGCCTATCTTGTGGACACATTGACACTTGAATTGGTTAAAGAGTTACATTAAGTGATGCCAAATGATGTATGCAATGTGGGCAAGTGTAAGTGATTGATTGGATATTGGATTAGATGCATTTAGAAAATTGAGATTTGGTTCAAAATGTAAAGGAGACCATGTCAATTTTTTTAAAAAATTCTATGCAAATAAGGGATTGAAGAAAAAGATGGTGATTATGATGTGCTTTAGAATGCTTATTATGCTTATGATGCAAGGGAGGATGACCTAGTCAATTGGAAGCTATTTGGAGTCACTTTGATAATTTTTATGCTTATTATGCTTATGATGTAAGGGAGGATGACCTAGTCAATTGGAAGCTATTTGGAGTCACTTTGATAATTTTTGGAGAAATGGAAAACCCTAATTTAGTCCATGCATGATTGGACTCTCAAATTATTCCCTTAGATCTTACTATCAAGCTGCCAACTTGTCACATCGGACATCGTTTGACTCTCCAAATTGCCATCGAAAGGAAATCTTCGGCCCACTCAAAAACATCAAGTTGTTTGGAGCATTTGACTTCTTGTAATTATTGTACAACCATAGGGCTGTCCAAGAAACCGAAGTACACCTAATTTCAATGTCATTTGAATGGTCAAATCTCTAGGGTTGACTTTGACCTAAAAGTTAAAATAGAGAATGGTTACACATTGACCAAGGTAAAACCCCTTATACCATTGTTTAGTACACTCCTAGAGCATTCTCAAGAGCTAAGAAACTTTTAGTTCCAATAAGTTTTGAGGTTTTTAGGAGCAAACTTTCATTTTTAGCTATATCCCTGTTAACCCTAAAATGGAGAATACTAGGGCATATCGAATTTCCACTATTTTTCCATAGATGGATAGGGAAACTTAAGAGATTTCTAGCAGGCCTTAGATCACCTCATTCCTACATCTCTACTTTATTTTATCATCCACTTTTGAAAAAAACTGTATTTTCATGGTTGAGAAGCCAAAAGGAAGACCGAGAAAGTCGTCATTGGCCATTGAGGAAATGGTTGGAGGGGATATGAATAATTATGACACTATGTACAATATGGAGGACACTATGGTTCAAGCCTCAAGGGAATTTAAAGAGGAATCAAATGTGGGGAGTGCTCATAAGTCAAATCCTCAAGCCTCGTAACTCACATCGAATGCTGCCCTCTTTCAACTACTATTGGATCGACTTGACTTCAAACCTTTCATGGAGAAGTTGGATTCTATCAACTCCACTTTGAACTCCAAGTTTGACATCATGGTCACAAAGATGGGAGTTATGGAGGAAAGATTGACCCAACCTATGAGTAATGGAGGAAAGATTGACCCAACCCATGAGTCAACCTCAAGTTGGTAATCATGAAGGGAAAAATGGTGAGCGTCAAGTTTACATTGGCAAGAAAACCTTCCAAGAAACTTATGTTGAAAGCCATAGGGAAGAAAAGAAAGCTTGGCAAGAGGCTTCCTTAAAGGGTACCCCTGATTTCAACATTTAGGCTCCCTCAACACCGGACTCATGATGGATGCTAGAAGACCACTTTTGAAGGATATGGGACCAACTTCATTCCATGCCAGTTTATCTCAATTGAATGGGAAAGCACCACAAGTACCATTCAAATCTATGGATATATCTTATGGGTATGCCGAGAGGGTGTTTACCCAACAAAAGGTAAATCAATCTATGATGGTGGAGGAGGAGATGTATTGGGATGAAGAAGCTCAGGGGGGTCACTCATAAATATGTAAGCGTAGCACGTGGGCTCCATAGAAGGGATTTTTAAAATCCCTTTTTTACACATTTTTTTACATACAGAAGGGTACCATGGGTATTTATAGATTGAATAAAAAAAGGGTGTGTTTTATTCATGAAAAATTTATAGATAAGGAGTTTTTAAATTAGGCCTTGATGAACGCACGTGATATAGAGAGTTTACATATAGTGAACTTCCCGAGTGAAGAAGAGGTCATGCATGACACATAAGATTGGCATCATATGTCCTTCATAGAGATACAATGGGATGCACATGAATGATAGATGGATGGAACTACCTAATCTCATCAAGTAGGAGTACAAGGATTTCTCTCAATTCTTGTAATTTTCCTCCGAAATTCAAAAATTTAAATCTTCTCCACATCAAGCAAGGCTAACCGGAGACTTTTCATCTTCAAGAGTAATGGGTGGAAACACCTATCAAAGGCCTTTATCAATTGAGAGTCAAGACAAAGGAAAATATGCTTTTGAAGGCATAAGCAGTATAGAACACTATGGTTGGCAATGTTCAAAGTCAAAACATTGTGGATGTAAAAGCAAGGTTTAGGTTTGCCATGTTGTATAGACTTATGCATGCAAGGTGGTTGAAACCAATGAAAGTGCAAGCTTTTCTTGAGTATATGGTGTCTACTTAAGTGGGTAGTTTATGGTTCAAAAGAGGAGATCCATTTACACAAACATTGTTTGCATTTGATGGTGTAGGAGTTACTTGCATTGTAAGATTCCTCCCTTTGGCTTTTGAGGTGTGCAAGTGTAAGAACCTCCCCTTCTGATCTTATAACTATTTTCCTCTCAGAAATAAAAGAAAGATCCTATTTTACCCTATTTTGGCCTCGAGAGAGAAAATGTTCTAGAGAGAGGTTATTCAGATTTTAGATATTTTTGGATGGAAAAATATCTCTTCTTATTAAAATAAATTCTCCTAAAACAGAAGTTCAAAAAGATTTTTAGAAGGTGCATTAGAAATCAATTATAATCTGTTCAAAAGGCCTTATCCTGATCCAGATTTTTAAAAAAAATTAAATTAAGGTTCCGAGGGGCCAATCAGATTCATCCAAATGTATGGAGGAGATAAATAGAATAAATAAAGAAAATCCTCCCAAAAATGAGTAAATACTCACATAAGATGAAGAGTTCACTAAGGACAAGGATATTAGCTAAAAAAGAAGAGATATTTAGAGAAATGATGCATTTTTGACACCTCAGTGTGGGAAAATTCCCCTCATGAAGGAGGCGCCTATTTCACATGTGTGGGTGAGTTTTAAACTCACAAATAATGAGATATTTTCATCTCTCCTCTCTCCTGCTTCAACTAGATCCAAAAAGTAAGCTAAATTGACCTAAAAAATGGTCAAAAATTGACCAAACTGATCTGAAAAATTCTAGAATCAGTTTGCATGGTTAGAGGCTCACTTTTTCCTATAAATGAAGCCTCCCCCTTTGTAAATGGTTAATAGTGTTTTATGCACTGTTACTCTACTTCTCTGCAAAGTCAAAAACTGTGAATTTATTAATAATTCATTAGTTTTTGATAATTCCCTCTCCTAAAGAATTGGTGGCCACTCTTGTTGCAAACAAGAGTAGATCCCTCAAACCATCAAGACAAAGGAAAGCTTCGAGGAATTCATGTAATTTAGAAATCCTACTTTTTCTTATTCCTTTTAATGGTTTTCTAATTTTTGTTTTGTTTTAAAATGTAAAATGATGCTATGCCTTGCTGGAAAGGCTTTCCCCCTCTCTTCTTCTTAAATTCAGCCTTTCTTTATTCTAGATAAGTAATCTAATTGTTGGAATTAAACTTTTCATATTGTTTCTCTTTTAAAAGTGGAATTGGATTAGTTTAGAATGCTTTAAACCATTTGGGGATAATTTTTAAGTAACTTAAGAATAGGAAAATTTGAAAAATGGTCAGCCATACAAAGGAGGTTATGGTAATATTTGCTTAAATTTTGTGAAATAAGTTTTATCTTTTATTATTCAAAAAGAGTAATCCCCATCATTTGTGTATTCTAAAAGTGTTATTTTCATTCTAGGCATAGCAAAATGCATAGTAGAAATATTTTTATTATAAAAGTGTTATTTTCATTAAAATTAATTTTTATGCATAGAAAGATGCATAAAGAGTTTATTTTTATTCCAAAAGAGTTATTCTCATCAAATTTGATTTTATGCATAGAAAGATGCATAAAGAATTTATTTTTATTCCAAAAGTGTTATTCTCATCAATTTTGATTTTATGCCTAGAAAGATGCATAAAGAATTGATTTTTATTCCAAAAGAGTTATTCTCATCAAATTTGATTTTATGCATAGAAAGATGCATAAAGAATTTATTTTTATTCTAAAAGTGTTATTCTCATCAACTTTGATTTTATGCATAGAAAGATGCATAAAGAATTTATTTTTACTTCAAAAGAGTTATTCTCATCAATTTTGATTTATGCATAGAAAGATGCATAAAGGAATTTATTTTTATTTTTATGTCGAAAGTGTTATTTTTCTTAAAATTGAATTTATGTATAAATAGATGTAAAAAGGAGCTCTTCCGAGACAGACCATCTACGCTCGCGGCATCCCACCCTTACGGAGTGTAGCTCACGTCCAAGCATCCGCCGATTGGGGACGGGGCAACTCGATACACTGGTGCATATGGCCGGAGAACCTTTGGTTTTCCCAGTGAAGTTGATTTTTATAAAAGAAAGAATGGATGTGGATGTGTGTATGTGTATGTGAAAGGATGGATGTGGATGTGTATGTGATAAGTATGGAAGTGGATGTATGAGAAAGGATAGATGTGGATGTGTATGTGATAAGTATGGATGTGAATGTATGTGGGAAAATATAGGTGGATGTAAATGTGATGGATATGAACGAGAATTGAGGCGATGAGATGTGATGAAAATTGGATAGATATGAATGATGTGGATGGATGTATGAATGATGTGGATTGATGTATGAATGATGTGGATTGATGTGGATGGACGTTTGGATGATGTGGATTGATGTGAATGGATGTATGGAAGATGTGGATGGATGTGTGGATAATGTGGATGGATGTGGATGGATGTATGGATGATGTGGATTGATGTGGATGATATGGATTGATGTGTGGATAATGTGGATTGATGTAGATGGATGTATGGATGATGTGGATGATGTGGATGATGTGGATTGATGTGTGGATAATGTGGATTGATGTAGATGGATGTATAGATGATGTGGATTGATGTGGATGATGTGGATGATGTGGATTGATGTGTGGATAATGTGGATTGATGTAGATGGATATACGGATGATGTGGATAGATGTTTGGATGATGTGGATTGACGTGTGGATTGATGTGGATGGATGTATGGAAGATGTGGATGGATGTGTGGATAATGTGGATTGATGTGGAAGGATGTATGGAAGATGTGGATGGATGTGTGGATAATGTGGATTGATGTGGATGGATGTATGGATGATGTGGATGATGTGGATGATGTGGATTGATATGTGGATAATGTGGATTGATGTAGATGGATGTATGGATGATGTGGATTGATGTGTGGATAATGTGGATTGATGTAGATGGATGTATGGATGATGTGGATAATATGGATTGGTGTAGATGGATGTATGGATGATGTGGATTGATGTGGATGATGTGGATGGATGTATGGATGATGTGGATTAGTGTAGATGGATGTATGGATGATGTGGATTGATGTGGATTTATGTGGATGGATGTATGGATGATGTGGATGATCTGGATGATGTGGATTAATGCGTGGATGATGCGATTAGATGTGATTTGATCTGGGAATGATGTGATGTGATAGGGATCGATGAAGAAAATAAAATTATGGGAATATGAGAAAACATGGGGACTAATGTGAAAGGATGTGGAGTAATGAGAAAAGATGGAAATATTCTTGGAACTGTATTTGCATGTGAAATATGTTTTTAAATGACTGTTTTATGTCAAGAATGCTGGGGAAGCATTTTGACCGTCTTGTGAATGAGGTCATGGAGACCTATCTCTGTTAAAGTTGCAACTGCTGGACGGAGAGTCATCGGAGGACGTCTCGCATAGCAAGGTCGGTCGAGGTCTTGACCAGCCTCGGTTTGATTTAAATGGTGAGCTTCCAGTACAATGGATGAGGGACCAAGGAAGCGGCCTATGAGTGAAGCTCTAGGTGACCTGCGAAGGATCCTAGAGGGTGCTGACCATACGGTGCTCGGGCTCTGGGTCACCGAAGATACCCACAAGTATGTCGGGGAAGATATTGGAACAAGGAGTAAGAGTTGTTTTCTGAATTCGGGCATGGATCGGGTTGATTGACCTTGCTGGCCCTCAACGGATGAGTCCATGGCTCTGTTATATGGATCTGTTGGTTGATGTTGCTGATCTTCAACAAAGATTCCATCTAGATATTTTTATGAGATTATATTACCGGGGGTACTATGAGCTAGGAACTATTGAAAAGGCCCCTGAGAGTGAACAAGTGGTGAGCGTTCTAGTTGCCAACAATGATGCCACAGGTACACCGATGAAGGAATGTTTGGAAATAAGAATTCAACCAGAGATTTTGACGATTATGATCAGTGACACTATGGTTTTATTAAATGATTGTTTTAAAGATTGTTGAATCTATGAAAAAGGCAAGTTCATACTGGGTGTGTAAGTGGTGGGGCTAGTTTTATGTTTGCATGAATATCCAGCTAGGGGGCGTGGGAAGTCTTTTCCCTAGTACCCGGGACAAAACCTAACCAAATTCCTAATTGGATCCCATCACTACAGTGGTTGGGTGGTTGGCTAACCCATGGGACTGGCTGGACTGATGGATCCATAAATCGAATTTCTATATATTATGATAGATGAGGTAAATCGTGGATAAAAAATTGTTCTATGGAAAAGAATCAACGGTTGTGCCTCTTAATAAGGAAAAAAGCATTGGTCTCTATGATCCAAGTACAATCTTTTCCCTGATCTGACTATGGGACTTACGGGTTCGGTCAGATCAGTTCAGTTAGTTCAGGCTTTTGACTATGTTAGAGAAAAGTTATCCTGGTGGAATCTCCCGTGCTTTCCAGGCAAGGGAAGTTTTTTCGAGTTCGGTTTTGGAAGAACCGATGGATTAGTCTCTTGTCTGGATATCCGTGGCGAGGCCTCGAGTGTGGGACCCTGCTCTGCGCAAGAAGTGCTACTTTTGCTGCTAGCACCCCCAAATTCGTTGCGCAGTGGGGTCAGGGATCTTACATGCATGGGACTCAAGGATTGGATTTATAATTAAGATTCCTATTTTCATGCCTTTCCTTGTGATGAAATTGAAAAACTGAAGAAAGTGACTTCTTATTTCAAGGGAAGAGTTAGATCTTGGCAGATGAAGAAAATGTACAAATATGATTGAGATTGGTCAAATTTGGCATATGATGTTGTGCAACACTTTGCGGCCACACAAGAGAAAAAGTCCTTTAAAGATCGATGCATAGTATTCTCACACGAGGACTCTCTATCTAGTTATAAGGAGAGATATTGGTACCTTTCCTTTAAAGATCGATGCATAGTATTCTCACACGAGGACTCTCTATCTAGTTATATGGAGAGATATTGGTACCTTTCCTTTTTCATCCCTAACAACAAAGAGAAAGAAAGTATAGAGGGTTTTGTGCAAAGATTAGACAAAGACTTCATCCAAGTATCTCAAAATATTGTGCAAATTGATGAGGACAGTAGTCGTGATGAGATCATGGTGTTGGTGGGACTTGTCCTCCGCATGCATACCCAATGGATCAGGGATACACTACTACGAGACCCTATGTATCACGTGCGTTCTAGGGGTATTTAAAAAACCCCTTACCTGTGAATTTTTCATGAATAAAATGACCCCTTTTTCTTTATAGACTTACTGGTTTTTTTCAAAATTGATTTAGAAAACCCCTTCTATAAATGTATTTCTATAAATTTACCTTAAAATTTTGAATTAAAAAACCCCTTCACTTGAACTCACGTGGTATACTTACATATTTTTAGGTCAATTCCCCGAGGGATCAATCACAAGGGCAAGTTTGTCAAGCTAAGCAAGATAGAATTGAATGAGTTCGTGGTACCCATTCTTGGGTACACTTCATGCTTGAGAGAGGATGTAATGCTTTAACTCATGTTAAAATATTTGGGTATCAAAAGAGATAAAAGAGGTTACCCGTTTACTCAACCTTTTGGTCATTGCATGGACTATAACTACACGAGCCTTTGTGAGTGCATTGCAGGTATCCTTAGAGACAACAGCCTCTTTCTCCCTTCTAAAGGACTCTTCACACTTGGCCTTATGATTCATTCATTGATGATTGTTGTAGGCAATA
The DNA here is from genome assembly GCF_041138505.1 of Cibotium barometz. Classification (NCBI taxonomy): domain Eukaryota; kingdom Viridiplantae; phylum Streptophyta; class Polypodiopsida; order Cyatheales; family Cibotiaceae; genus Cibotium; species Cibotium barometz. The sequence continues at coordinate 37,839,206 of NC_141058.1, forward strand.
AACACGTGGATTGGCACCGAGCTTCTTGGGATGACTCGTCTTTTCTTGGGGTTGACTTGGAGCTATCTTCAAGAGATATTGATGTACATGAGATGATGGAGTCCAGATGTGTTATGGTGGATGGTTTTGATTTGGCCACTACACCTTCTATTGATTCATGTATTCATGGGCATGATGACATTGCCAAAGAGATGGATGTCTAAGAAATGGGACAACTGTGCGTCTACTTTGCGTGATGCTAATGGTGTGGACATATGTGATGCTCATGCATTGTAGTGTTACTTCTGCATTGTTTGGTATGGACAGTCGTGCCTTGGATTCACCTATGTGGATAGTGTTGGTCATGCATTGATAGGTGGTCCATGGACTACTTTTGTGGAATCTACCTTATGATGCTTTTTCGAGTTTGGATTGGAAGGTTTATGATTGTGAGATTTATGAGACCACTTCATGTGTGGATGCGTTTTCAGAGTCTAGTATTAACAGAGATCATGCATATATTCAATTTAAGGATCACAGTTGTGGGACACTAGGGATGATTACACATGTGAATCATGATGATGATGCATCTATGGAGAGTTTATGGGATGATCATGATCATCTATGGGATGATCATGATCTATGGAGAGTTTATGGGATGATCATGATCACACCTATGCTCATATGGATATTAGCTATGATCACACCTATGCTCATATGGATATTAGCTATATGAGGTGTGTATCTTTGGACTTTGTGGATATCGACACGAGGTGATGGTTTATGCAATTGGGGCATTCACTTTTGGATGTGCTTTGTGCCATTTGGAATGTAATTTTGATGGAGAGCACATGACTATCTTCGCCATGATGGTCATTTACATTTTCCATTTGATTTGGGAGGATACATACTTAACCTCACCGATGACACAGTGATTTTTGACATTGGCCATTTGATCCGGGTGGGAGATTGCTTAGCTTCATCACCGAGATGGGAAGCCCTCATCCTTTCCATTTGACCCTAGGGGTCATACTATTCAAGCTATGGTATTCGGGTCTTCCATGACAATGGCTTATGTCATGATTTTTAGCTTTCATACATAGCATTTTGTATATGTTTGATTTTTCATGACCACCCTTTGATTTCGAGGATGAAATCATTATAGGAGGGGGTGGTTTGTAATGATTTGTAATGAAGCAACAACTTTAAATTAGGTCTAGGACCATGGTCATGGGCTCAAGTATAAAAGGGGGCTCATGTACCACTATTGTATCTTTTGACATCTTTTGATATTGGTCATCTTGACTCTTAGAGCCTCATGGCTTTCATACCTTGGCTTGTGGAAGGCTATTACCATCCTTTTGGTGTGGGAAGTTAACTCACTTAGGCATCATGGACATTATATGAGATTATCTCCTTAATCTTGAATTAATCCATGGTGATTGTCCCTTATCTCAGCTTTATGATCACTCCATTTCACACGTAGTAGACTTACATATTTTTAAGCGACCCCCAAACCCCCCCTCCCCCCCCGACCCGAGGGGCCCATATGGTGAAAAGTACTAACAATAAGATAAAATAAGCTAATTATTAGAGGTGGATTGAAGGTCTAAATAAACCTAGGATAGGTTCCCAATGCCCAAAGATTGGCATGGCAAAAAGTTAATTTTGGCTCACAGCTTCATGTAAATAGGTAAATGTACTAGTAGCCTGTGATGGTACTATGGCTCAAGGCGATCACTCTATAAAAACCCATTAACCACATGTAAGTAATAAACCTCTATTTTTAAACTTTAACATTTTATTAACATAATTTTTACCCCCTTTTATATGTATACATGTTTAGATTTTTAATTTCAAACCCCCTTATGTAAATTTACATATATGAATTATATTAAACAACTATTTTTTAATCCCCTTCTACATGCATATGGTATGTAAGTCTCACAATTAAAAACCCCCCTCCATTAACTATTGTGCTATGTTACATGTATATAAAGATGACCCCCATGGGCACTACGGTATGCCAAGGGATGCGCTTAGGCTCTTATTTGCTGAATTAGGACCTTAGAGAATAAGGAGCAAGAGAGCAAACTAAGTGAGTTATGGGTGATGTGTATAAGTCAAAATCTCAAAGTTCAATATGATTTTACATACTCGTTTCAACTTTGAGATTTCTCTTGCCCTCTTTTCCTCTTATAGGTACACTCTTTATGTGTGGCACTTTATTGAACTTTCTAGCTTTCATGGGACTTGTGAGAGTGTTCTAACTTTCATGTTGTGTTTGTGTGTGTCTGTGGGGCATGGAAAGGGAGTTGAGCTATGGAGATGAAAGAGAGATGTGCATATAGAAGAGGAAGAGGAGAAACCAAAAGGAAGTCTAAGGCTAAAGGGTGGACTTGTGAAAGGGTTTATGAGGGTTTAATGGTAGAGAAATATCCATCATTTCTTTCCTTGTGTTTCTTGAAGAAGGAGAAAGGACAAGGAGGCATAGCCCTTTAAGGATAAGGAGGAGAACAGAGTCATGGATTCTTAAGCTTGGATGAACAAACACAACATTCACTACAACCACTAATTTACTCACACTTACACTCAAACTTACACTAGTTCCCATGCTTGTAGCCATCTTGCACTGGCACTCCCAGTTACACTTGCACTTTCACTTTCACTCACTCACTCGCACTAGCACTCACACTCACACTTTCACTTTCACTTTCACTCACTCGCACTAGCACTCACACTCACACTCACACTTGCCACCTCACACTTGCACTAGCACTTTCACTCACACTCATAGCCACCTCGAACTAAGACTTGCACTCGTGCTCACACACTTGTGCATCTTAACTTCTAAGTAGAGACAAGTTAGTTTACAAATCTCGGATCCTTGAGTATGGAGCACTTGCTCCAAAAGACTCCAAGTGGATGAATTAGCTAGAGGATAGAAGTGGGAGTGAGAATAATAGTAGGAGTAGGTGTATGTAAGTTAATGGTCTTGTCAGTGGCTTCATTAATCTAACACTAGCTCTTCTTGGTGATTAGCTAGAAGCAAGAGGAATGGAAGATCCAACATAGATCCAATGGGTCATGCCTTAGGCTTCATCTATCTGACATCCACCTTAATAGAGTAGATGCCTATGTGGTTAGTAACTCCAAACCTTGGGAAATATACTTTTATGCCCGTGATAATTGTTTTAACAAGAATTTGGTAGTGTTTTTAGGGATTGCATGCCATTGTCTAGCTAAGGCCACTTGAGCAAAACTGTATTTCAAGGAGGGAACTGGTCTATTAAGAGATAATAACCCTAACCCAATGACTTGACATCCACAAATCCACTAACCATCACACAAAGCACATGGAGAAGTGCAATGTCCAAGGTAATGCACTAAAGTACCTATAACATTTTGAGACCACATATGAAATGGTTATGGATGGATTCAATGTTGTCATCACTCTAGCAAAAAGGAGGGAAATTATGCAAAAATAATTCCCAATCTATCTCTTGTAGTTATAACTCATGACTACTATAAGGATTTACTAGTCCCCCATGAAGGAATGAGATGTTCTATGTGAAAAGATGCAGGGGAGAAGAGAGCTTGAGCTCTTGCAAGCACACACACACTCACAAAACCCTAAAAGAGAACACACAAGGTGAGAGGCTGAAAATATTCTTCTTCTTCACACAACACTCAACACACCATATACAAAGATAAGAGTACACACATATGAAAAGGTACTCAACCAAATACATACTAGGGTTCTCTATATTGTGAACCCAACTAAATGAGCTAGCACTATAACTATGCCAGTCTCTAGAATGGCTGTCACACAACCTGTCATCCCACTGGCCGTATATCACCCATGATCTCATCAACTATGCCAGTGGTGTAAGTGTGGGCCTATTTCCCAGGTGGGTCATCAGTGTCCACCGCCTCACTAGATGAGCTCAATATCTCAACACTATGCCCACCTGCATCTCACGTTTCTAGCCCACATCATTTTGGGACCAGCTAGCCCACCTGCATCTCACGTTTCTAGCCCACATCATTTTGGGACCAGCTAGTCTCCAACTACAAAAATTGAAGAAAATGATGGACAAGGTAAGATACGATATCACCTTGTTATTTCTCAATGGATAAAAGGCCAAGGAACTAGGGCTTAAAGAAATAATTTATTGCCAATCTCAATCAAGTGTAACAGATGGAAGAAATATGGACTTTAAAAATTATATCTATGATTACTTCCAAGAGCTATTCAAGGGGAGGAGTTCTTGGATGATATTAAATTTGATATAGATGAAAAATCCTCTTCATTAACATCGAGGCTAGTAAGAAGGCAAAAGAGCATCTAATGTAAGAAGATCAAGCTATAATATGTGTGGCTGAGGAGTTTGTAAACTTGATACAAGAGCAATTCAATGTAAGCATCTATGGTCCTTTATAGTTTTAGCCTTAATGTGATGCTATTTGGTGTACTATTTGTATCAAGAATCATACAACAAGTGAGTGCCCATTCTCAAGATATAGCATACATTATTGTTGATTTTGTGAAAAAATGGGTAGCAATGCAACCCTAAATTTCATGTATGGGGAAAGGACATAACCCGAATCTCCAATTCAGGTGCCATAATGCCCCCAAATTTGATTCTTCCAATTCGTGTAAGAGTCAATGAAGCCAATATAAGAGATGTTGTTGCAAAACCAAAAAAGCACTATTGGTAGGTAAACAACCCCACAATTCAATACCGCCAACAACAATGGATGCTTAGTGTTGGCCTCACAAATAACTAACACCCAGAGGTCTTGCATTGTAACAATCTTTTACAACTGGTATTACCTAGATGAGCAAAGAAGGATAAAAAGTTTGTTCATAGGATAGAGAAGGAGCTGGCTACTAGAGTTCAAGGGAGAGAGTATCTCAGTAGTGGATTCATCCTACTCATGTATTAAGCTCTACCTATGTGATGAATACAGCTATGTATGTCATGTGTGATGCAATTTAATGAGGCACTTTAATATGTGAGCTTTCATTTATACACTACCAGGGACATACATAGCTGTATTGTAGTTCACATGGCTTTTCTTGCACTATGAATAGCACTAGGCTCTACTGATGCCTCTCAAAAATCCTTCCAAAAATTTCTTTGGCTCATCTGTACTATGAATAGCACTAGGCTCTACTGATGCCTCTCAAAAATCCTTCCAAAAATTTCTTTGACTCATCTGTACTAACCTCTAGAATGTCCTTAGCTCATGTAGACTAGTGCTGGGTAAGTTTTTTCCACTTATAGCATTGGGCCCAGACAGGTAGCTTGTCTAGATGATGCTGGCTAGGTGTTCTAGAACCACTCAACTATTGGGTTAGATAAAGACACTTTTGGCAATCTTTTGGGGATTTCTAACTCATAGGGACTAACTAGCTCAGGCGATATAACTCTTAGGGAATCTGATTGTTTGTTGACGATCCTATTGGATTTCTAATTCATGGGAACTGACTAGCTGAGGAGATATAACTCTCACGAAAGTTGACTACTAGAAACGGATCATTGGGAATTTGGAAAGCATTGGGAATTCAAGAGCATGAGGTGTTAACTGCATGGGAAAAATAGAGCTAAGTGGAATAGTCTAACCATGTCTTGGAAAGAGTGTGATTACTATGTCTTAACAAGAATTGTGGTCATGACAAGGGATTTCTAGAAGCTATGTGCATGGAAGCCACATGAAAAATTATGGACACTCATCCATATTAATACATTACCACCACCTCAAGCATGGCTATGGTATGCATGACCTAAACCATGATTAAGAAACCATAATCCTATGGTGGGTGAAACCTAAGTACACACATAATCCTATAGTGGGTGAAACCTAAGTACACACATAATGATGAAGAGCTAAACTAATTAAGCTTGACTTAAGCATAATTAGGTTACAAAGATTGAAACTTGTACTCATAGAGAGTCTCAAGAGAAGCTTGTTGTGAGTTACAAAAGATCCATCACTTCCCCTTAGTGCAACATGCAACTTAAAGTGGTCAAGTGTGGTATTACAATATGTTATCATCCCCCTGGGTCCATAAGTTACTATCCTCAGGTAGTCAACAGGTGTGATAAAAACAAAAGACGAGGTCTATGGGAGGTCTACTCATTTGGTGACCTTTTACAATCATGGGTTAAGGTGGTGAGGCTTGTCGATGTAAGAAGAGATGCTCGTCGGGGGTCTTCTGTTTGCTTGATGAAGACTCCATTTAGTTGGCTTCCTAGTTCTTCAGTCTACATTCTTCTTCTTCACTATCCACATTTAGGCTTGTGTTTGAGTCTGAATTTTCTTTTAAAGTGTCCTTTCCTTCCATAGTGGTAGCATTCTTTTGTGACCTTGTTGGTGTAGAGTGCTTGTTCCCTTGTGGTGGTAGCTTGGGTTCCATTCTTTAGCCGCTTCTCTTCTTCAAACACGGATGAAATATAACCCTCAAATGTTTGTTCGGGTAAATTCTTTAGAGTGGTCACTAGTGCACCAAATTCCTCAGGCATGCTTTTTAGAAGTATAGAAAGTGCATCCTTTTCACCTATCTTCGTATCAATGCCATCCAACTGGGTCATGATGTTTTTGATTTTGCTTATGAATTAAGCTAGTGACTCATGAAATTTTATATCTAAGCCATAAATTCTTTTTTTTAATGGATTTCTTGATTCTTGTCCTTGGAACCAAACATTAAATTTAACTCATCCCATGCTTTTTGTGTCATGGTTTTGGAATCAATGTGATGAATAAGGTTGGTGCCCAAGTGCAATCCAGTTGATGCCAGTGCTTATTCATCTTTTTTAGTCCAATCCTCAATTGGATTAGCGGGTGCGTTCTCCTCAATTAGTTTCCATAGCTTTTTATGCATGAGAAGATAATTCATTTGTGTGGCCCAGGTGTGAAATCCTTCCCCAGAGAGCTTCTCAACATTCATGATAGTGCTTGATGCCATTGCAAAGGTGTTACTAGAGTTTGACTCTCAACAGTGTCTAATTGCTTCAAATTGGCAATGTAATGTAATGATGTGACTTGGATGCATGTGAGTGCTTGCAAGTGCCAAATAATATCCCCACTTGTGATTTTTAACACCAAATTCTACTTGTAGCAATTAATTGACTATTAATGATACTAATTAGGCTTTAATCCTTGATTAAAACTAGCTGCATTTGGATTGTTAATGATAGCTATCTCATGCCATGACTATTAATGATACTAATTAGGCTTTAATCCTTGATTAAATCTAGGTGAATTTGGATTGTTAATGATAGCTATCTCATGCCATGACTTAAAATCTTATGTCTGTTTAGGAGTGACATCATCTTTCGAAAGCTCTGGTTGTTTCTCATCACTTGAAATAAACTTCAAGTATCCTTTTCCCATGAGGAAGTTTCTCATCCTAAACTTCCATGCTTGGAAGTTTTTCTACCTAGATTTTTACTCACAATTTAGGATAGACTATTAGACATGATTACTTGTAAGAACTTACCAAATATTGTTTATAAAAACACCTACAGTTACAACAAACTTGAACTCCTACCTGTGTGGTACTATAAACCTATTATATTGTAGGTGTATATGGAACATACATACATCTATTTAATAAGTTACAAATCTCTATATGGGTCAAAATTGACACTTTGACAGAGTGTTTAGGAAAAACTTACAGAGCTAAAATGGGGCTTAAAATGGCCTTGAATTGAAATTTAAAATCACTACATAATACTATATCCATGTTAATTGGCTCAAGCCCTTCTAGGGGAGGTTAGTTTATACCTTAAGATGCTTACATATAAAAGCATTTTCCATTTGGTGCAAGCAGTTTGAGAGTCAAGGAGAAGCGCAAAACCAAACACGAATTTCAAGAGATTTGTGCCGATTTTTGGGGATTTTGAGCTGCATATTTAGCTTGGGACACTCCTCCTCATCAAAAGCAATAAGTCTATGCAAAAATTCCCATCAAAAACCTCTTTTATTTGCTCAATTAAACCCTCCAAGTTTGTAGCTTACTATTCATCACCATCATTAATGAGTGATTAGCAAAAAATGAGCTAGTTAAAGGTCAAAATCTTTGGGTTGCATTAGGACCATCAAATATTATCATTTGGCATTTGAGTTATTGTTGGGAAGCATTTGAGCTTCTTTCACCGTTTTTAAAAAAATTGTTGCATTGTAAACAGGGCACTGCATAAGTGTAAACTTGTGTAAGACCTTCACAAATAGTGTCAAGCACGTCACGTTGAGAAGTTCACTGGGGAAGGGTTTTATGGGAAGGCTAGTATCTGTTAATGTATAAAAATCTATGAAAGATTGTTAAGGAAAATGCACCTTATAACAAAACTGATGAGTGAGTAGAGAAAGATGAGCAAGCATTATCACTTATTGGGTTACATTTGGGGCTCAATCTCATTCACCACATTGATCAAGGATAATGCCAAAGATGCATGGGAAGAGTTGAACTGGGTGTTTGGGGCTAAAGCCAAAAAACAAGAAATTCATTTGAAAATTGAATTCTATGGGCTAGAAATGAATTTCAGTGAGTCACTCACACAATTTTTTAGCAAGATGAAAAGACACAACTAGATGGCATACATGACAAGATAGTAGGAGATTAAGATGCATTAGCCATTCTATTAAAAAAACATGCCAAAAGAGTACAATGCATTGGTAACTACACTAAAAATTTTGTGAGATCCTACCTTTGAAGGATGTGTCTTCTCTCTTCTTGAAGAAGAAAAAGAGCTAAAGTAGGGAAGCACAACTGTGCAGCAACACGCTTTCTTCAACAAAACAACAAAGAAATGCTTTCACTGTGGAAGGATGGGACATTACCGAAGTGAATGCAGACTCAGGCACAAGACAAAGTGTGACCATTGCAAGAAGGTGGGACATAAAGAAGACGAATGCATGTTCAAGAACCAAGAAACCAACTACATGGAATCTTCATTACCAAGAAATGCTTTCACTGTGGAAGGATGGGACATTACCAAAGTGAATGCAGACTCAAGCACAAGACAAAGTGTGACCATTGCAAGAAGGTGGGACATAAAGAAGACGAATGCAAGTTCAAGAACCAAGAAACCAACTACATGGAATCTTCATTGAGAAAAGAGGAGATTCCCAATGACAGACTCTTCTAAGAGCTACATCAACAAAACTCACTACACAAGCCTACATTTCGGCCTATATGTTGTAAAATGGGTCACCATATGAGTAGACATCAATCTCATTTCATTTATGTTACTACACCTTATCACCTTAAGTAGCTATGTTGGCACTAAGGGGGTTGATGGCATGTTGTATTGAAACCTTATCACTTGAGAGTAGCAATCATGTACCTAGGGGGTATTGGAGTTATAATCCTCACATCCAACCATCTTGCAAGAATATGGCACCAAGGGGGGTTGTTGAGAAATATGGTGCCATGGAGCACAAGGAAGGTAGCGAGTAAGTGTAAGAGAAAGCTGCCACATGAACAAGCTGGGATTATCCCAAATGATTATAAAAAGCATCACTTTCAAGTAATCAAATCAAGAAAGCACTCAACTCTTTCTATGAGGACAAGTCTCAAACTTTCAACCTAACTAAACTTGAGTCTAAATCTTAATTAGTTTAGTTTCTTATCATTATGTGTGTATTTAGGAAGCATCCCCCTTAGTTTAAAGTTTTGTATCACCTCTTTAGCCCACAAGCTTCTAGCCATAGCTTGACGTGCTATGATTTTCAACATACATACTATAGTAGGAAATTACTCTCCTACTATAAAATACAAAGGTCCATATTAAGCTCGTTGGCACTATTACTATGCCATAACTCTAGTACACTAAAGTGGCTATCATACAACTTGTAAACCACTACTGTAAACTACTATAGTAGAATATCACCCATAATCTTATCAACCATATCAATAGTGGCATAAGTGTAGAAAGCTATCACCCAGGTAGGTCACATCCATCTTTGTAGCACTAGTTTAGCTCGATATATCAACATATATTAGCATGGACGGGTGAAAGCGCGATAAGTGGGTATAGTTTCAACTAGTTGCTCACTACTTTTTCTACTACTTGAAGAAGACTACTATTAGTACATATAATAGAATAACAAGTCATATTTAGTAACTTCTTTATAATTGTTTTTAGACATTTTAAATGTTTAATAAGCTTTAATGAACATATTTTGATTCTCTAACTATAGAAGTGTTTCACAACTGGTTGTAAACCACTCTCTGCAACATAGGTTTTTGGCCCACCTATTCATATATATACTCGGACTTCCCAACTGTGCAAGAAGTAGCCCGAATATGGTACGTGGTCTTTTTCGCGCTATTTTGTACGATTTTTAGTGCTTTTAAGCCTGTTTTTTGCCTCAAGTTTCAAGTCAAATTTTGAGGCTGGTCAGAGGCCAAAATGATGGATTTTTTCCTTAGACTCTCAAGACCAATTTCGAAGAGCACGATTAGGGCTTTTTGATGCGCACTAGAATGTATTCACCGGCCTCACGGTTTAGGAGATACGGGCCTCCTACTCTTCCCCCTCCCCCCCTTCATGGACCTCACGCCGTGAAGCATTTTTTGTTCATGGACTTATCTCACGCCGTGAAATGGAGGGTATCTCACACTATGAAGATTTTTTTTTTCGGGCCTATCTCACACCTTGAAATGGAGGGTATCTCATGCCGTGAAATGGATGGTATTTCACGTCATGAAGTTTTTTTCCACGAACCTATTTGACACCGTGAAATGGAGGGTATTTCATGCCGTGAAGCATTGTTTTTTTTTTGGAGTCGAGAGAAATTCGAGTTTTCTTGTGTGGAGGGAATATTTTTTGAATTTTAAGTTGGAGAGATATGGGCATTTTCCCAGAAAGGTAGGTGGGAATAAAAAGAGTCAACACTTTTATAACACCCCCTTATACCCTTTATAAATGACTCCCAAAATGGACAAGTTGACAACTCATTGGCATCTTTACATTAAATGCTCATTAGCCACTAATGAGTTGTGTAAAAATGTGATTAGAAATTAATCAAGGATTAACTCTTTCAAGGATTAACTCTTTCAAGGATTAACTCTTTCAATGTGAAAGAGTTAATCAAGGATTAACTCTTTCAAGGATTAAAAATGTGATTAGAAATTAATCAAGAATTAACTCTTTCACTAATCTTTTCTCTTTTAGACTAATTACTACTAATCACTAATTAATTCACACCATTGAGTACATCATTGGATAGGGCATGAAATTGCTAAGCTATGTGCATCAAATAATGTGTAAATAAAAAAGAGTGAAATTTTTATAATTAATAAAAAATTTGATGTAATTAGGTGTTTTGATGCATCTAGATGCTCTCAAAACACTCAAGAATACTAATTTTGACCTTACATGATCGAAATGGACTGTAAACAACATATTTATGAATTTTTTAACTCTTAGAATGGATTAATTGCTCCTAAACAAGAAAAACCAGTCCATTACTAAAGATTAGTCAATTCCAAGAGTTTTTTTAATGTTTTTGAGGAATTTTGTGCAAGATTAAGCTACCCTAATTGATTGCTAACATACTTATGCAAACAAATCTAACAAAAAAACATGATAATTAAGCAAAAATTAACGCTTTTCACTCTATGTTAAACTAAAAAAGAGAGCTAAAAATAATTAAAAATGCATTCTATTGCATTTTTTTGATGCAATGGAAGAAAACAAAGCCTAATACACTCTATGTGCAAGCCCTAGGAACATTGAAAACCAAATTAACCACAACTAAAACAATGATTTAAGCTAAAAATTAAGCAAAAAAAACATTCTTTATAAAGCAAAAAAAGAGAGCTATTTCTCATCAAATCACCATCAAAACCACATCTTTTTCATGGTAAACCATTACTAAAGACAATGGGCAATGGGTAGTTTGTATATTAGAGAAATATGACAAAAAAAGCCAAGGGATGGCTTCTCGATAGCGGTGCCAAAAATATTATGGCTCATCCAAACCCTCGTTGAAACACATCCAACAAGAAGATTACTTGACGAACCACAACTGTCGTGGGGATCTTCCCAATGGCTGAGCTTGTAACCCTTGAGGTCTCCAAGCTCCACCACTTCTTGAGTAGCAATTCTTGTATTGCCTCCTATGTGCATTGTTACACCACCGCATTGCACTACATGCAGTCGTCCCTCTTCTCACCTCACTTCTCTCACACACTCAGTAGCATGCATTAGAGAGATTAGCAAGAGACACACTCAATTGCACAATGGGAGAGTCATTTGGCTTATGAGAGATTTTCACGTATATACATGGCCATAAGTGTTCACACTCACTTAAACTGTGGTTGACCATGTGTTCACACTACATGCAGTCGTCCCTCTTCTCACCTCACTTCTCTCACACACTCAGTAGCATGCATTAGAGAGATTAGCAAGAGACACACTCAATTGCACAATGGGAGAGTCATTTGTCTTATGAGAGATTTTCACTTATATACATGTCCATAAGTGTTCACACTCACTTAAACTGTGGTTGGCCATGCACTTTAGGCTCATAAGAGGCCTATGCTATTACATTGACTACTCTCATTATATATCCATGAGTTACATCACTTTGGGACTTCATTCTAACTTGCTACCACATGCTCTTGAAGCGAAAATCGCCATAAGTATTCCTGTTATGGCTCACCCTAACCCTCCTTGAAACACATTCAAAAAGAGATTACCTGGTGAACCGCAACTGTCGTGAGGATCTTTCCATTGGCCGAGCCCGTAACCCTTGAGGTCTCCAAGCTCTACAACTCCTTGAGAAGCAATTCCACCACGTCTCCCCGCGAGCGTTGTCACACCGGCATTGCACTACTACGGGTCCTTGTCCCTCCTCTCAACTCACTTCACTCACACACACTCACTAGCATGCATTAGAGAGAGAGATTAGCAAAGAGGATTAGCAAGAGAAAAACTCAATTGCACAATGGGAGAGTATATTGTATTATGAGAGAAATTCCCTTATATACATGGCCATAAGTGTTCACACTGACTTAAACTGTGACTGGCCAAGCACCTTAAGCTCATAAGAGGCCTAATGCTATTACAATGACTACTCTTATAATATATCCATGAAGTACATCACTTATTAGGACTTCATCCTAACTTACTACGACACGCTCTTGAAGCAGGAATTACCATAAATACTCCATCACACCATTACGGGTGCCCGTCCATGAAGTACATCACTTATTAGGACTTCATCCTAACTTACTATACGACACGCTCTTGAAGCAGGAATTACCATAAATACTCCGTCACACCATTACGGGTGCCCGTCCAAGTTGTAGCTTTGGACACTATTGCTTCATATCTTTGTTGAGATTCAAGGTCGATGTCAGCTTGTGCCAGTTGCACTATGTGCTGGCATGTTAGGTAGTAACATGTGTGAGACATAAATGACCGCATGCGTCTAGCTGGTCATAGTATGTGGACATTAGCTAGGGTTAGCAATGTGTGGACACAACACATGTTAGGGCTCTCAAGGAGATGGTTTCCCTCTATGGTGGAATTGCTTAGGGTTTCCCTCTATGGTTAGGGTTTGCTTAATACATTAGGGTTTTCTCCTCCTGTGTGTGTGTCTCCTCTCCCTCTACCTGTTTTTTATCATGGTATCAGAGCCTGGTGCTCTCTATTAGGGTTTATGAGTGAGTGAGAGAAGAGGGAGAAGAAGCTGTGAAGCTTGCCATTGGAGCTGTGAAGCTTGGAGCACACCAATTTTCATCAAATCTGAGAGCTTGGCCTACCGTGAGAGGATTGTAGGTGCAAAAACACAAACAACACCAGATTTGAGTTGCCCAAAGCAAATAAAATTTTTTGTTTTGCAAGCTCTCCATTGAAGCTTGAGTGTGGTGAATGTATGAGGCAAATGGTTGCAAATCTAACAAAGAATCATGTATCTGGCAAATGGGATGTATTGGCAACTCATGTGCAAGCCCTACATTGAATTTGGAGCAAAGTTTATGCATATTAGTGAGTTGAAATTCACTGTTTTGAAGCTCTCACACAGAGAAGAGATGTCCATTATTGTGGATGAAATTGGAGCTAGTTTTTGCAAAAATCACTACATTGATTGATTGGGTACATGCCTAGGAGTGTTGGACATCTACTTATGCTTTCAATAGCCATTATAAACTTGTCGAATCACCCCTACAGCAGGCGACGCAGACAGAAGTGAAGAAATAGAGCAGAATTTTCAATACCATGCTAGGTGGAGGCCAAATTCTACTTTTGTGATTGATTAAACCCAAAATTTGCTTAGAAATTTTGTGATACAAATACTTTAGAAGGTTTCTATGTGGTTAGTTGGAACAATTATGCATTATGGAGCTGATTATGAGCTGATTAAATAGGCTGTCTACAGTGATTCGTGAAATAGAGAGTCATTAATCGGCTAATTACTCTCTCAACTTAAACAATTTCTCTAATCCCTTTTACATGGAGTTAATAGACATCATTGCTAAGCTAATGAATGCCTTATCTCTCAATTTGGACAAGAATCAAAGGAATTAGAGGACTTTTACTACTGGTTTCTCTTGGTTTTATTGTTTTTTCTAAAAATAGAGAAGGGGATTTGATCATTTTGGTATGTACGCACCTTGGTTGGTGTTGATATGCAACATTGAGCTTGTTTAGGTGTCAATGCAAGTTATCCACACTTGATTGAACCACTACATTGCAATTTGAAGCCTTGGAAAGCTCACCAAAATAGGGTACTTTGGACTGCGTATGCTAGTTCAATTTGAATGCAATCAGTTTGATTTTCTACATCAACAATGAAGTTCGTTGAGTACTTTGAAGTATCTGGAACACTTATTAGAGTGTGGTTGAGCTAAGGAAGGCTCATTTACAGAATTGGACATGTGCGGAAGGTGCATTTGCATCATTGAGCAAATATGTCAGACAACCCAGTACAAATTGTGGGTGAGAAGTTGGATAGAAAGAACTTCCAGGCATGGAAGTACAAGATTAAAAGCTTTCTGAAGGGAAAAGGATTTTGGAACCTTGTTACAGCTGCGGAGCCAGAGCCAGAACTACCCCGACAACCTACACAACAATAGGTTGTAGCTCATAAGCAATGGTCAGAGAGAGCATACAAAGTTTTGCATTACTTGTCTATATATATCTCGGATACTATACTCATACATATACATGATGCTGAGAATCCCAAGGATGCATGGGATACATTGGTAAAGCTATTTGATACAGATACTAGTGCTCGTAAGTCTCAATTGAGACAACATATTCATAATGTGAAGCCGAAAGGAAGGAGTATTCATGATTATGTACAAGAGATAAAGAAGTATGCAGATGCATTGGCAACTATCAATGCCCCCATGCTTGATGATGATTTGGTAAGACATTGCCTTGCGTGGTCTTTGTGCAAGGAGTACAAGTCTTTTGATACATCTATCTCTGTTCGGAGTACAGGTTTACTAGATTTTGATGAGTTGGTTTCACTCTTGCTTGTTGAGAAAATCAAACTCAGTGACTCTTTTCATAATGCATCTACTAGCCATGATGATAATGGCAGAAATCAGGCTTTCTATTCACAAAGGGGATTTAGAGGTAGGGGAAGATTTGCATCACGAGCTCGTGGTAATGGTCGTGGATGGTAGGATAGAACACCACAACAGAATTTTCAGCCTTCATATGGTGCCAGAGGTGGTCGTGGATATACACCTCAGAGAGGCAGAGGTAATCCTCGTGGTAGAGGACGTTGGCAAGGCCAACAAACATCTATGCAAAATGTGGAATGCCATTACTGTGGGAATTTTGGTCATATGGCACGTGATTGTTACCGCAAACAAAATGATTTGAGAGGGGGTAGAGCACAACATGGACATTATGCACAACATGGTGGAAATTATGAAAATGGTGGTGGAAATTTTGCATCAAGCAGTAATGATGGCAGCACAAATCACTTGTTTGCCATGAAATGTCGTGGGATCTATGATGACAAATGGTGACAGTGATGACACTTGGTATATAGACTCTGGAGCATCAAACCATATGACTTGTCATGGCGAGTGGTTTGAACATATGAAGCCTATGGATATGAAAGTCTATGTGGAGACAGGAGACAGGAGATAATACCCAACATGCTATCACACATGTTGGAAGCGTATCATTGGTGATGCACAATGGTGAAACAAAGTCTATGGCAGATGTCTTATATGTGCCTTCTATTACAAAAAGTTTGGCCTCAATTGGTCAAATGGTGGAACAGGGTTTTACAGGTTCGTTTCAACGAGCATGGATGCTTCGTTGAGGATTTTAAAAATGGATGTAGAGTCATTGCCAAAGGTAAAAAAGAAGGCTGGTTATTTAAGTTGGATGATGCTGGGATTCTTGAGTTGAAATCAACCATGTTCTCTAAAAGCCGAAATGTGGTACAGGACATTGACATGTGGCATAAAAGGATTGGACATGTGAACATACAATGGTTAAAGAACATGCAGGCAAGAGGCATTGTTAGTGGGCTGCCTAGATTCAAGTATGATGGGAATATGCATGTCTGTGATGCTTGTCAGTTTGGAAAGCAAGCAAGGTTGCCATTTCCTAAAGAAGGCAACATGAGTAGCAGGCCACTTGAGATAGTTCATAGTGATGTATGGGGTCCTACACAAAACCCATCCATTAAAGGCAGCTTGTATTATGTGACATTCATTGATGATTTCAGCAGAATGACTTGGATTTACTTTCTTAGAGAGAAAAGTGAAGTGTTGGGAAAGTTTATGAACTTCAAAGCTTTTGCAGAGAAGCAATATGGCTCTTAGATAAAATGTTTGAGGACAGATGGAGGTGGTGAATACACCTCACATGCTTTTGAGAATTTCTTGAGAAAGCATGGCATATGAAGACAGTTCACTTGCAGGTACACACCTCAGCAAAATGGTATTGCTGCTCTGCTGAGAGGAAAAATAGAGTCATTTGTGATGTGGCCAAGGCGATGCTCAATGAAAAGAGCATGCCATATTATTATTGGGAGAAGCGTGTGCCACAACGGTGTATGTACTTAATAAGACACCCACAACAGCCATACATGGAAGTATACCAGAGATGCGTCTTACAGGTTTTAGGCCAAACATTGGACACCTCAAAGTGTTTGGTTGCATAGCTTATGTGCATGTGCCAGACGAGAGAAGGAAGAAGTTGGATCCTAAGGCAGAAAAGTGCATTTTTGTTGGGTATGCACAGGATTGCAAGGCATATAAATATTACAATCCACAAACTAGGCAAGTGGTTTTTCATCAATCTTGAATGTATGACCCTTTGGTGTATCTATCGTGACTCCTTGATGTAAGATAATGGTGGTAGCTCTTGTTAATCCTAGAATTGGATTAACATTCCCCCCTTTCTGATGACGAGGATCGCGTCCGCGTGATCGCGTTGAAGACCTTTGTGTGGGGAGAATGAACAAGCTTTTGTCGATGCTTTGATGTTGAATGACGTTCAATGGTCTTTGTTCCTCCCGGAAGTAATAAGAAAAGCTAGTTAATGAATGAAGAGATTAGTGGTGTATTGGGAATTCCTAACAAGGTGGGGGGTTTTTGTGAATGATTGCATTTTTATATTTATGTGAGCCCTCTTTTTTTTTCTTTTTTTCTTTTTTTCTTTTTTGGCCCACTTTGTTTTTTGCAATCATCCGCAAAGTTACATGTGATTTTTGTTAGTGGGGACACTGAGAGATGTTAATAATGGGAGAGAAGAGAGAGAAGGATCCGGAGGAACGTAGACTTAATCATCAGAACGAGATGGTGATTCTCAATTCCTCATTTGATTCATTGAAGTGACATTCATCATTTGAAGTAATTGACTTGTGATGATGTCCCTTTATGTGGCAGGATTCTTGTCAAATGTTGTTGAGTAAGACCTGATCCTGTCTTCTTCTGCCCACGTGCTTTTTATGTTTTTATGTATATTTAAGTGCCCACGTGCTTTTTATGTATATTTAAGTGCTCTTAGAAGTAGATGTTCATGAAGTACAAGAATTGAGTCATATAGACTCTTATTGAACTACTCTGTGTTGAAGTAGCCACTTGTTGGTGAGGATTGAAAGAATTACGTCGACTTGTGAGGCTAACATAGAGATATTCACTAGGGATTGAAAATCATTAAGTTGTGAAGATTGTGGCATCGTTTGGAGAGGTTTATAATTTGAAGGAAAATTCCAGGCGATGGGTTGTACCATTGACCAGGATTTTGCCCACCATGGCCCCCCCATCCAGAGATGTACCTGGAAGTTGTCGATGGGGTGAGGCTTTTGTGCAAATTCTCTAGTGCATGAGTATGGATACACACTCATGGAGCAGCTGCGACATTAATTTAGCTAAAAGAATAGTAAGCAATAAGCTTAACAAATATATAGTGGCTATTGTGTGATATGGCTTAATCCATGATGAGGCTTAAATGTGAAAGTGCAGGTTCTTAAGCCGTGAGATGGAACTCCGTGAATTGTATTTCTGTGATATGGAATTTCATGAGTTTTTAGGTTTTGACTTGGAGGTGTTTTTTTAATGGGTCATCTAGGTCATGATTTGCAAGCAACAGCTTCTTATGTGCTCATTTCTTACTTCCAGAGGGGTGACAAGAGCATTGTTGTTTTGTTCTTGATGTGCTCCTAAGTCTCTATATTTGATCTTGAATTTGTTGCTGAAATGATGTTAAGGCAATAGGGAAGACTGCTTGAACAGACAAGCTCTTGTGTTGGTTTTTGAATGCACGAGAGTGGTTGAGTGATTTGCTTGCTGTTTCTTGGGCCTCCATTCTTGTCGATCTTTAGGTGAATTTGTTGGGGTTGAAGTTGGTGGTGTCACATTGTTCAATTTTGGCAACCATATGATGGAATTACCATCATAGTATCCTTGTTGTTGAAGTACATGCACAGGCACCCATCTTTGATGAACACTGTAATTTGGTGGCCGATGTGCTTGTTGTTGAGGCTTCCTTCTTTGTGCAAGATTAGGGGACTTTGTGATGCGCTTGGGGACCTAAACTTCGGTATTTCTTTGGTAGTACCCTTGTGCTTGCAGCAATGTTTTTGGTATCCACACTTGTTGCATTGGAGGAGTTTTTTGAGGAACTCGCATAGACTTTTGTGGACGGTGTTGCGGAGTACTCTTCTTCTTCTTGGCTTTCAAGTGCTACACTTGTTGCATTGGAGGAGTTCTTTGAGGAACTCGCATAGACTTTTGTGGACGGTGTTGCGGAGTACTCTTCTTCTTCCTTGGCTTTCAAGTGCTACGTTGAGGAAGAGTTTTTGACTGTCGAGGCACCCAAATTTGATTGGCACCTTCATAGTAGCCTTAAGCTATAAGTAGCTGCTTCTCCACCCACATTTTGATACTATTAAGATACCTTGATTATGGTTGTCATGGTAGAGTTTTCTTTTCGGTGATGTGGAAGGTTTGGGGCTCTCCGTGACTTGGGTTGGCACTGAGGCTGTAGGTTTGAGACTCATTGGCATTGTTGATGATGATGAGGTTAGAGTCACTTGTGGAGTGGCTATCGATGTGACAAGGCCTTTGAGCATGTGGTATCTCCTTTGTTGAGGTTTGTCAATGAAAATGCATAGGCTTTGGGGTCTTTCCTTTAAGTTTCTTGTTAGAGATAGATGGTTTGGCAGTGGGAACTTCTTCAGGAATAGATGTTGATTACGAGGTTTTGGTATTGAACTTCATAGGTGAGGATGGGGTTGAAGGAGTAGAGGCTTTATCAAAGTTGGTTGTTGACGGAGATGGTAGGTCCTTCTGTAGAGGGGCTTTTGTGGAAGAGGCTTGTACCCTTTTGCGTTCAGCATCATAGATATCCATTAAAGTTGGATCCTCTTCTTGGCAATATGGTATTGTCAACTTTTTGTCTTGTTGACCATCATGATGACTCTATCGCTCGCAAAGCATAGTGGTGCTTGGGTAGCAATAGTCCATTTATGCCCCAAGATCAAATCTGCTTCCAACACATACTTAACCACAAAAAACTTGCAAGTGAGGGGGTTAGTTTCAATATACATTGTATGTTATTGTATGTTCAAAGTACCCCAAACATGGCATGTTTAAGTCTTGTGTAAAGGTAATCCTTTCAGGATGTGTCTTGAGTGTTGGTTGACCTAATAAATCCCATAGCTCAAGAGTCATGAGATTGTGTTCTCGTGTTGGATAAAGATGTGCTTGAGCTGTGGTGATTTTATTTGAAATTTCCAATCCAACCAAAATCCTAGGGATCTTTTCATCAGTAAGATATGTTGGAAGTTCTAGCTCTTACAAGGTCTTTTCCTCCCGTAAAATAGTAATTTTACATTGCATGGAGGAGTGTTCAAGGTGACTGTTTGCATGGATTCATCTAGTGAATACAACGATTCACTTATCCAAGGTCTGCCAACGCTGACATCATACTCAAGGGAATCTAAGGTGACATGAAATGTAAATTCCATATCACCACCATCGATTGTTCGAGTAATGTATCTAAAGGAACTTGGAACTTCAATGTTTTGTTCATTGGTTCCTTTTGCAAAACTATTGCTTGTCGGGGTGAGTTTAGGTTGTCCCAATGACACCCAAGTGTCTATTGTCATGATGTTATGACTTGCTCGAGGGCTAATCAATGCGCGTTTGTGCGCTGAACATCATTTCTTGTAGGGAAATCCAACCACACCATGATAGAATCTTCCAAAGAAACCATGGGTGTTTCGGTTATTATTTCAGCTCTTCAGATCCTGTGTCTGTTTCATATTCCCATTCACTTTCATCATCTGTTTGGGTCTCAGCTTTTTCAAGAGTACCCAATGTGTACAATGGCACACTTGGCCCTCTGATAATTCTTAATGAGGGGTGTTTGGAAACTTACGAATCCTGACATTCCTGTTTTATGTAGTTCGTTATGTCCTTGTATAACTCAGGTTGAGCCATTAAAGGTGCAAGTTTTGATGTGATGTTGGCTATTTTATCAGAGAAGAGCATTCCTCCGAATGAGGTTTTGAGAGACTATTTTAATCTTGTAAGGGAATTATCGAATTCCTTATGTGCTTTCTCAAGCCTATAGTTCGTATAGTTTGTTTCAAATGACTCTTCTGTAGAGAGTATGTCTTCCTCTTCTTGAAAGGGAAAGTGGTACTCTTCTAGGCTTTGAATCTTGGTTGTTCTTTTAGGATTGGCATTATGAGGCTCAATCACAACCGGTGACCCTGTAAGACATTTAACCAAGCTAAGCATGCTCTCCCGAGCTTGCTTTTGGTGTTCCACATATGTCATGTGATCATTATTATCCATTTAGGGTGGTTGGATGGGTTCTAGTTTCTTGATTGGTCTATGTAGTGCACTGAGTGGTGAAGAGTAAAAACTTGTTTCATCCTCACTTAGTGATGTACTAGAACTTGTTTCATTCTTTGACTTTCTTTGGTTTGTCAGTTTTTCATTATGTTTACCCATGCGACGAGATCGAATTTTCTTTTGGGTTTTCATATCCTGTGTCATACATATGGGTGTTGTGGTCTTTGAGGTGGATGCTTCTACATCATGTATAGCTTTTGGCTCTTTGGTGTTTATGTTCCCTTTTGGGTTTATGTCCGTCATAGACTCCTTTTCCCTGTCTTTTAATTTGACCTTGGTTTCAATAAATTTTCCTTGTTTTTCTTGGGTTTAGAAGGTTTTATTTTCTCTTTTGGGTTTTGTTTTAAAGCATGTTCTTCTACCCATGTTGAGGTGTTGTCTTTTGTTGCTATATATATAGGCAGTGATGTGTGTGAACACACTTAGGACCGTCGAGGCACTTTTTTCCTCTTTAGGAGGTTTTTTCCCCCGGCTTATATATACGCCCATTATTCTAGGGCTAACTTATCTTTGTACATTGGCACAATCTAATACACTGTGTGTTGTGTGCATTCTTGCTTCATCTTCTCCAAGCTTTGTGTGCTTTTCTGTAACCCTAATTCCAACAATTGGTATCAGAGCAGGGATCGGCTTCTAGGGCTACGCTGCTAGCACCCTCCGACTCACGTTCTCCGATTGAGGTGAGCTTTCACGAGTGCTTGCAGGTCTCTATAATCTGCAGCTAATCCCTTAGGGCTTAGCGTTCTCAGAAATTGCATCTGAGGTCGTTTCGGGCTTCGTTTTTGCATTACAAGTTCTGTACAGGTGTTTTCGTCATTTTGTGCAGAAATTTTGACAGTGTAGTTTTCTGCAAAACAGGCATACGTATTCTATTGTGGACCGTGCTACATAGCACGAGTTGTTTTTTGTTCAGTTTTTGCTTCATTATAGATAGCTTTTGCATTAGTTTCAGTCAGTGGCCATGGCTGATAATAGCAATGATGTATTTCGCATGTTGTCTTGCTGATGACAAATTGGATGGAGACAGTAACTACCCACTTTGGGCATACATGATGCAGCATGTTTTGGTTGCAGAAGGAGTGCGAAACATTGTGCAGGGTATGGATGTACGTCCAGGTTCTGTGGATGTAGGATCTGTTGAGGACGTTGCAGGTTCTAGCAGCTCTCCTATTGATTTGCGATTTTACCCACTGCTGAACAAGCTCGTTAGCATGGTAAAGATGCACAAGCTCATGCCTTGATTGCACTTTCTGTCAAACATAACATCACTCCACATATTCGTTCAGCTAAAACAACAAAACAGGCTTGGGATATTCTAGCTGGTTTGTATGCAGGTCGTAACGAGGCAAAAATCTCTTACCTGCATAAAGAGATAGAATCGAAGATTATGCAGGAAGATGATGACATGAGTGTTTTTCTTGCTGAGATTAAAGATCTCAAGGAATAGTTGATTTTTGCAGGTGAGATTATTCCTGATTGTTCTCTTGTGCTGCAGACTGTTCTTGATGCTTTACCTAAGTCATATCAAACTTTTGCTTCCACGTGGAGACTTGTTACTGAGGATAGACTTGATGTTGTCAAGTATGATACTTTAGTCAACAAGCTCTTGCAAAGAAGCGCAGTCCAGGCAAAACAAGGCTAGGCAGCGTGCAGTTGATCAGGCATTTGTTGCTGCCAGCAGAGAAGAAGTGGTAAGGCAGCCCCTTCCACTATTTCTTCTCCTATTAGTAGGTCTGCATCTAAAACCCTAATGCACTTTTGACTTGCATATATAAAAGGACATCTTCTTTACAAAAAACAACTTGTTGGTTTTGCCCTCAACCTCTTCTTGCTTGATTCCACTATCCTCATGAGAGCTCCCTTCCTCCCCCTTTTTGGTGAGTAGTATGTAGCATTCCCTCTCTCCCATTTATTCTAAAATCTCCATAGCTCCCTTCCTCCCCTCTTCTTGCTTGATTCTACTATTCTCATGAGAGCTCCCTTCGTCCCCCTTTTTGGTGAGTAGTATGTAGCATTCCCTCTCTCCCATTGATGCTAAGCTCTCCATAGCCCCCTTCCTCCCCCTTTTTGGTGAGGGGTCTGCATCGTTCCCTATCTCCCATTGATGCTAAGCTCTACATAGCTTCTCCTAGCCTCTCCTATTGTGATGGTGTGATGCCCCCAGCCCCATAGGGTTGGAAATCTATGCTAAAAATAGGATATCCCCCTTGCTTCTATACCTAGCCTATAGCTTCTCTAAGGCTTAACAATAATCGTAGGATTGATATACCCAAGCCCAAGGCTTGGTTTTGCATCCCCCAATGGTGAGCAATGGCTCTTCATTGTAGGTAAGGAAGGTTGAAAAAAAAAGCTTGTTTATGTTCACAAAATAATGCTTCTTCTTGTCTAATGGGAGAAGCAAATGCATTCAACTAACCTAAGCATATGATTCTTCTTCTTATCTAATGGTAGAAGCAGATGCATTCAACTAACCTATGCATATGCTAAGTCATAAATGGATTAATAGTGTGATGTGGGAAATATGATTTCCTACACCACAGCATATGTTAAGTTAACAATGGATTAATAGTGTGATGTAGGAAATATGATTTCTTTTTCAAGATGGTTAAGTACATATAAGATTGTGAATGATATTAAAATTGGGATAAATTGAAATGTGGAGGCATAGGCTGAATTGAGTATGGATTAAGAGCTTGTCTTAGTGTTTGGGCATGGGATGGGTATAGACAAGTATAGGTTAAATTCTTTGAATTGAATATGGGTATGAAATGTGGAAGCATAGGTTGAATTCTTTGAGTTGAATATGGATTAAGATCTTGGCTTATGTGTTTGGGCATGGGATGGGTATAGACAAGTAGCCCAAAGCTGATGCTTGACTTCGTACTTGACCTTGATACTCAATGCTCCCTTCATAGGGGAGAACAAGCTACCCCAACACATGGATATTTTATGATTTTCTCGTGGAATAGAGTTTCTTACCTCTTGCTTAAAGTCTTGAGTAGCTTATAGGCATTGGCTAAAGCATAGATGGGAGCATGTGAGTTGTTTAAATAAGGAAAAAAATGAGATTAATTCTTCTTCTTGGTCAATTTAAAGCTTATGGAGGCATGCTCTACATGCTTGCTTACCCAAATCAGTCTTCTCAACCTCTCCTCAAGCTCTTAAGCTATACCCTCATTTGATTCAAGGTAATCTGTTAAATACCCAAGTAAGGTTAATAAAAAAAAATCAACTAAACATGTCAAATGGTTCCTCGGTTGGGATTAATGCATAGTAGGGTTGCTTAATGACTAGGTTTAAGTTTGGCTTATGCAATGTGTTCAAAAGTCCCTCTTCTTTCATGCATAAAAGGGATTCCCAACCATGTTTATTTTTACTCTTATGTACATAGATGGTTCAATTGGCATCAAGGAATAATCTATACCTTCTTTCTTACCCAATGATTTGGATGCTTGAATTTTCTTTAAATTTCATTAGCAACATATTAGTGCAAATAGAAGTTTTGGTTATGAGAAAGTTCATGGAGGGTTGAGTTGAAATAAGGTATTAACCCTCATGTTACTCAAAGATTAGAGTAATTTCTTGTTGCTAATAACTCTACCACAAGCTTCAAAAACCTTTTTGATGAAATGGAACTTATATATAGTATTACTTTCCACATAAGGCTACTAAGTACTACGATACACTTATGACTAGAAGAAGATGAGTCCATGACTTGAGAGAGATAAAAAAAGACAATGAATTTGTTCTAAGTCAATGCGAGTGAGTATATCCTCTCCAAGGGATGTCTTTCATAAAGTATAGTCATATTGAATCATGTTGAGTAGAAGTAAGTAAGATCATGGGGGAGAAATAATGTTTGAAGGTAAGCCATAGGTTGATTTATAGGTTTAGAGATCTTCTTTTAGGCAAAAAGGAAGCTTTGATAATACTTATATGATATCCCCCTTTTCCAATAATTTTTAATACCTCAATATAGTGATAGAAAACTCTCCCAAGAGTCTCATAATCTTTCCTTATTCTTTATGAGGACAATTACTTGCTTTCCTTAAGTACCCTTGCTAGTATGGGCTTAGACTCTTGTTTGGTTGATATCACTGTGGTAGGATTTATTTTATGAAGTAAGAGTTCTAGTAATTAGATTAGTCTGCTTGCTCACTAACCATATGATTAACATTAATGAGATCAATATGCTTGATCATTGACTAGTAATGAGATTAGTCTGCTTGCTCACGAACCATATGATTGACATTAATGAGATTAGTATGCTTAATAATTGACCATAAGAATTCCATTAATGAGATTAGTATGCTCACTCAATGACCATGTGATTGACATTAATCACAATAAGAGAAAGGTACACTTCTTGTCATGAAAAAGCTCGTAAAGTAATTTTCTAGTTTTGCCTTTTCGAAATGATTAGGAATTTTCTCATTGAGAAACATAAGCCTTAACAAGGTAGGAAACACTGAGTTATGAAAAACAACTAAATTGCACAAACAACTCTTTTTTTCTTAAAAGAAAATCTCTTGTTGAAAACACTATATTTTTTTAATATTTGGAAGGTTTTGAACAAAAATGTTAAAAACACCACTATCTTTTGAACATTTTTTCCAAACTACACTAATTCAAAAAAATCAAAATACAAAAAAGCTATCAATTTTCCTTTCTAAAAACATCGAAAATCAAGAAAATAGTACAAAGATAAAAATCTAAATTTCTGGCTATAATCTCTTATGCTACTTGCACACCGCCTATAAAGACTGCTAAAATTTTACCTATTTTTTTCTTTATTCACCCCCATTTCCCTCCTTCGGACTTAGTCTTTTTTGTATCCACCCAACTCATGGGCTTGCCCTACCTATCCTGCATGCCCAATCCTTGCCTACATGTCCTCTCCTTTCTTCCCTATCTCTTGCCCAAGCTCTTGCCCTATGTGCGTCACCTTGCTACCCACACCTTGCTACCCAACAGCCATACCTCATACCCACACGTCCATTGTGACGCTCCCACTCAGCAATCACAATACAATTCAAGAAAAATAGAATTTTACACAATCTTATTTGAGGCAAAAAGAGAACAATTCTGAATATATCGAGAAATCTTACAATGATATGATATGACACACTCTTGAAGGAAAGAGTTCGAACCACCTGCGAGCTATCTCACTCGCACTCTCACCCTCATGAAAATCTCACACTAACACTCGCACACATACTTGCACTCTCAATCTCTTCTTTGATTTTCTGTATATTCGTCTTCTTCACGTCCAACAGCCAAAAGTAGCCCTTCTGGAGCTTTCTCAATTTGCATGCCATATTTTTGGCGATGTCGCCCTTTTTGGAAAAAGCGTGTTCAGGACACTTTCTTCATACACGCGATCATCATTCCCATGAGATTACGTTTTTTTTTAACACTGGAAAAACAACCCTTTTTATGAGAGAGTTTTTCTGTTTTGTACATAGAACAATTTTGCTTAAGTGAAACCTTTGTGATTCACATTATTTCATATTCGTTTGGTGACTCCAAAGTGGGTTTTAAGTAGTTTTGTACTAAAAATGTGCCTAGATTTTCATGTCAAGACATTGCAAGTCCTAAAGGAGGTCAAGAATAAAGATTTAGCCTCGGACGAAGAGATAAAAAGTTGAAGAGAAGGATTCAATGTTCGAGATGAGCTATTAAGCATCCTCATCGGATCACCGAGACACAAATGGTGCACCACAGAAAAGGGTTGTTTTCCCAGTGTTTTAAAAAAAACGTAATCTCATGGGAATGATGATCGCGTATGAAGAAAGCTTCCAGAATACACTTTTTCCAAAAAGGGCGACATCGCCAAAAATATTACACGCGGATCGAGAAAGCTCCAGAAAGGCTACTTTTGGCTTTTGGACGTGAAGAAGAGAAATATACAAAAAATCAAAGAAGATATTGAGAGTGCGTGTGCAAGTGTGAGTGTGAGATTTTCATGAGAGCGAGAATGCGAGTGAGATAGCTCAGAGGTGGTCGGGTTCGAACTCTTTCCTTCAAGAGTGTGTCATATCAGATTATTATAAGATTTCTTGATATATTCAGAATTGTTCTCTTTCTGCCTCAAATAATATTGTGCAAAATTCTATTTTTCTTGAACTGTATTGTGATTATTGAGTGGGAGCGTCACAAGCATGCTCCCTCTCTCTACACTTGCCTATCTACAAACACTGACCCCTCTGCCCTCCGCACGAACCCCCTATTGTTTGTATTGGGCACATGCATATGGAGGCCACTATTGGACAACCCCCTCCCTTCCATCCACCTCATATCCCATGCACACCACATAAATGTGGAGGGATGAGAGTGACCAAGTGTCCCTTTTTACATATATAACCATGATGCCTAGACACACACATTGCATATGGGACTATGCTAATCCATGTGGCATGGCTTGGTCGATAACTTGCTAGATGTGAATACCTAGAGGCACTAACGAGATTGGGCTCAAAGGCTTCTCACACAATCGATGATGTCACGGTTGGTACCCTTAGGATTTACCCGCATAGCCTTTTTCTAGCCTAATGATTAGACCCAACATGACAATAAGCTTATCCACCTACTCGTACATACATTCAATTATTACCACCAGCTCCATCATGAAGGTCTAGATGTTTAAACAACTCCACCACAAATCAATAGCACTATTTCGAGTGTTTTTGCCTAGTTGCTCGCAACCTCGGGGTTTTCAACCGCTGTGAACACAGTGGTGGGCTCAGTTTCTTGATTAGAGGCCTATAGTAGTTGGTACAACACTGTGTGCTTCATAGAGACTACTTTTGGTAAAATTGAGATCAAATTATGGTTAACCATGTGTTTATGGGCTTAAATCATAAGTAGAGACACTGCTATAGCTGATCCTTGAACCTTTTTTGAAGAAGATTTGTGGAAGGTCTTCAATTTGTGGAAGGTCTTCAATTTTACACTCTATACTGCAAACGAGCGATAAATATGCACTATGCACAAACATGCACTCATAAGATGTCCTAATCGGCTCTATTGTAGTGTACATACCTATTACTCAATAATGCCAACCATGTTAGTTACATATAATCAGCTGGATTCCTCACAATCAATCCCAACGTGATAACATATGATAGGCACAAACATAAATACCAATAACACTAGCTCTATATATAACATGGGATCACCCACAATACCAATAACACTAGCATGACCCTAAATGTGCATACACCAATAACATTAGCCGGTTAGTATTTAATCACGCAAGATACCAACTACCAGCATGGTGTGATGGTATTTCAAGTGCCCCAAATCTAGCTAACAATAGGTATAAGGGTGTATGCTTGCTGAAAGCTTTACTCTAGCCTAACAACCCTTAAGAGAGTTTACACATTCATTGGGTGGAAAGGCCAAAAAGCTAATTGATTTTTGTTGTGACCAATGATCAAGCTTCCACCATTGCCTTATACATTAGCTTGAGTATTTCTAGGAGTTAGAGCTGAGTCAGCTATTGACAGGTAAAAAGAAATGGAGTTTTCATTGTTGTCGAGGGGTGTAGCCCAGTAATGGCATGGGAGGAGCTAAGTCAACTATTGACAGGTAGAAAGAAATGGAGTTTTCATTGTTGCCGAGGGGTTTTGCCTAGTAATGGCATGGGCTCTGGCAACTCTGATTAGAGAAACTCCCTTTGTGCGTTTTTGCCGCACAGGTCGTAGCTGGGGACTTGTCGGACACCGTATGCGAGCCACGAATGGCTGCAAGCATACAACCAGGGAAGGAAGCTCAAACAGAATGCAAAGGGTGTGTCACTCACCGCTCAACTGCCGCCTTGAAGGATTCCCGCGTCGCAGCAGTGAAGAAGGAGCTGCCGTCGCCGCTCTACCGCCTCTCCGCCGCCGTGCCGCTACACAGTGCTCGATCGCTCTCTCACTCACTCTCTCTCTCTCTCACACACGCAGGAGAAGGAAACCAAGGAGATAAGGCAAGAGCACTCTTGTATTCACAACACATGAGAATGAGGATTTTAGGGTTACATTTGGCTCTTATAGGTGACTTGGCCGTTCACACTTGGGCGCCCATACATGGCCGGCCGATCCTAACCCGTATCCTACTGATATTCAAGGTGCGCCTCTCATCGGCGATCACCCAATCCCTTCATCCTTCAAGCATGTTAGACCATAATGGATGTTGCTATGAGAACTTAGTTTAAGGGTCACATGAATGAGCTAGTGTAGCAAATTAACAGGAGTTTAAAATTATTGAAAGTAAATCAAGAGTAAGCAAGGTGTCAAAGGTTAATCAAGGTTTATAACTGGCCTAAGTCAAGGAAAATAACCAAGCTTAATAAATAAACAGATGACCACACTGTGTCTACTCTAAGAACAAGTTAATACCACAAGCCTAGGGACACAAGAAACATCAGAGTTACATGAGCTTTTCGCCTTTATTTTGTTTTTTTTTAATGCACGTGACAATTTTTACACACAATAGCGACCTTCCTAAGGCAAAACTAACATCGATCCTGGTACCATGTTTAACACAAGGCATTATCCAGGAATCTATTAGCTCACTTTAGGCAAGGCTACCCCCTACCAACCAAGGCATCGGTCTGGAGTAGAATACTCCTCGTCTACCAAGTATCAATAAGGCGATAGGCCAACATTAAAGCACATCATAGACTTGTATTGCCATTTATTGTAGGCTTTTTTTTAAAAATCTATTTCTTTTGATCTTCGCTCCTGAACTATAATTTGTCTTGCATCCTTTCGACAAAGGGGTAATAGCTATGTCCTAGAGGTCAACACACACATGGCCAGGTGTCAAACATTAAGATGGTTTGACCCTAGACCTAAGACAATCGTATTCCAAGGTTAACTAAAGACGTCATGCTGCCTAGGAATATTTCCAATAAAGTTAACTCATTAATGATTTACACTAGCATGCAAGCAACTTCAAAGACTAAGTAGTACATTGACAATTTCCATGTGGTCATGCATTATAGTTTATGCAATTAATTGAACAGTAAAAAATTAAAGAGAGTGGGCATGGAAGAATTACACCTAAAATTAGAGATCTCCTTGATTTGACAAGACAGCTTGCAATTTGATGTAGATATATTTTGATGAACGTTGCGGCAGTCTCAGGACTTGGAAGCGAACCCACCTCAAACTTTTCAACCTGTACAATCAACTAACAAGCACTATACCTCGAGAGGCACATCAGTGTGAAAATTTCAAGACTTGTTTAAGGAATCTAAACTAGAAAAAACTTGAAAACACTAACCTACCTACCAGTCACCACACTACTACTGAGGATACGGTAAGAGGATGTTGTAGAGTCCTGGCTCTAGCCCTAAGGCTAAGCCTCTATCCGCATCATCCAAATAAATAAAGTCAACCTCAGTAGTGCCATGAGTTTCATCCGTCCATTCATCATTGTCAGATATTTCCTTTTCATTTTCCCATCCACATAAACTCATCAAAAATGTAACCATGCGAGGATAGTCATCTTGTGGAAAAGGAAAGCATTGGGCTATCAGGGATATTTCCTCTACGGAGTAGGGGTTAGTCATGGTCAATAGGCAAATTAGCCATTCTAATTCCTCAACATTTTCCTCTCTAGCTAGTACATCTATATGATCCCATTCAGTTTCAATTACAGGATAGCACATGTGAAATATGTGAGAAAGGTACAGATGATACCTCTCATCAAAGGTGGGAGTGGATGAAGTGTATGATGATCGTGCATCTGCCATATCTACAAACACAGATATAGCATCAATAGGTTTATGACAGGTCAATCTAGTTCTTGATTGGATACGGATTTTTTCTCCTCTTTTTGTGCTCTTGTCTTTTTACTATTTTTTGTTTTTCTTTTCTTTGTTTTTTTTTTAAAAAAAATGTATGAAGCTATATATATACATCCCCTTGAATTTGGCAATTACATGGTCAGGGGAGAAGGTTAAGGAGGAAGCATTAGAATGTCGAGCGTGAGTACATGCTCCCCCTTTCCTTGGGTAGATCATATTATTTGCAATGATGTTGCAGCCTCTTGGAACCAATTTGTCCAGCGGGTCATAGGTTGTGATGTGGGTAGATAGCTTTTTATGACCCTTGTGGCCACATCCAATTGCAGAGATGGTAGTGTACGCTCCCATTGACGAATGGAGGAAATGGTTTCCGACGATACTATTACAAGGGGAGACGTAGACTCATCGGTTTTTTGTTGGGTGTTGACAAGAGTAGGTGTAGAGCATGTAGAAACTTCTATATGAGTGTGTGCTTGGCATGAGGAGCTAGAAGCTTCATGTGGCTCCCCCCTTCCTGAGCTAGGTGGTAATGATCGATATCGTTTGGGAATCCAAACTAACTTTGGAAGTGGTGCGGAGCACTCTATTACCTTTCCCTTACCACGGTCTTGAATTGTCATTGGGGTGGTAACAATTAGTTTGCAAGGTTTTACAGGTGATGTAGAGGGATTCAACTTATGTTTAGGGACCCAAATCTGGTCATTCCCCTCGTAGTACCCTTGGGCTACTAATAAATTTTTAGGGATCCATCGCGATGTTACATTGCCCTTTCTCAGGTGGGTAGCTGCTTTCCTTTTACGAGGCTTCTTGGTGGCTGAACGAGATTGAGCAGGGAAAGTAGCTGTTAACGAAGCTTTGGGGACCCATTTGTATGTACTCTTTGGCATAGTAAGCGAAGCTTTAGGGACCACCTTGCCTGTTTCCACTCTTAGCATTGAAGCGTTAGAGGGGTGGCCAACAATCGAAGATGGTTTTGCCACTGGACTTTGTGATTTTTCATTATCTAATATTTGAGTGGATGACTTAGGTGCGGGATTTTGAGCGGTCAGACCTAGTGTTGGTTCTTGCGTTGTGACTTGTCTGGTTGCCCAATCGATATTGCACTTGGTGGCCATCATCCATTTGCGCCCTAAGATTACAGTCCCTCCCATGGTACCAGCAGGCATAACCAAAAAGCTTTGAATTACGGTCCCCTTGTCATAGGCAACCGGAGTGTGCAGAATTCCTGAGACAGGGGTTTTCTTCTTGTTGATTCCTTGAACTTGGATAGCGCTCTTAGATAAAGGTGGTTTTCCAAGTTGACACCACATGCCATATGATAGCAAATTATGTTGAGCTCCTGTATCCAATAATGCATTATACAGCACCTCCCCGTAAGGACTCTGTAACTCAATTGGGTATCTTAGAGGTGGGTCAGATTCCAGTGAATCCTCCTCTGCCTCCTCGAAAAATACTTGCGTAATTCCCAAGTTGGCTTCTCGTTGTCGCCTAGCATGCTGTTGACGTTCTTTGGCTTCGACTCTCGCTTGTATCTTTTTAAGCTCAGCTTGTTCTTTAGCTGCCTTCTTTTGATGGATTGCATGTAACTCCTCTTGGCTCAGGGGGTCATAATATCTTTTGAATTTACTCCCATTAAGGAATCCAATGGTTTCAACTCCGTCGAGAGTCTCCACTCTAATGGTACCTTGCAGGGTAATTTCACATACTCTATACGGTCCCTTACCAGCATATTTGAGCTTCTTCTTTTCGTTACGCACTCCATACATAAGGACTTTATCCCCAACCTTGATGTCCTTGTCCTTTAGGTGGCGATCAAACCATTTTTTCCTTCTATCCTTCTCCACAAGGGCATTGTACATAGCCAATTGTCTTTCTTTGTTTAGCCGCTCAAGGATATACAGTCACTCTACTAAGGGATTACCATCCCAACCCTCTTGAGTAGCAACACGAAGACTAGGAATGACAAATTCCCACGGCATGACTGCTTCTTGGCCGTATACCATTTTGAATGGTGTGCAGTTAATAGTCACTTTGTATGCCGTACGATAGGCCCATAAAGCTGTCGTAAGCTTTAGATCCCAATCCGTGCGATGAGCTTCAACTGTCTTTGTCAAAACAGAGATTAAGGTCTTGTTGGTACTCTCGGCTTGGCCATTCGCTTGCGGATAGTAAGGAGTAGATTTATGATGGGATATCATGAAATTTGTTGTGAGCTCCTTAATCACTTCATTTATAAAATGCGTACCATTGTCGCTCACAAGTTCAAAAGGACAACCGAATCGTGTGATTATATTTTCAAAGAGGAACTTGGCTGTTGTCCTTGCATCTACCTTACGTGTCGCTTTCGCTTCAGCCCATTTGGTCATATAGTCAGTGGCCACAATAATATAGCGAGATTGTGTGTTGCGTGCCGCTGGGCTAATTGGACCTACAAAGTCTAAACCCCACTTTTCAAATGGTTGGTTTACTTTGATTGGATGTAGCGGCATCTGATCTTTTCTCTGGGGTTTCTTGTATCGTTGGCATTCATCGCAACCCTTCACAAAGAGTGATGCATCTTGGAACATAGTGGGCCACCAATACCCCGATTGTAAGATCTTTCGCGCAGTTAAGTCTCCTGAGAAGTGACCACCGGCTACGCCCATATGTGCCTCTTGCAAAATGTATAGATACTCATCCTCTCGGGCACAACGCCTAAGAACATCATCCTTTCCTCTTTTATAAAGAGTCTTGGCTATCAGGCAATAGGGTTCGCATTCTTTGATTAGCTTTCGAGCTAGATCTTTACGAAGCTCCTTGGGTGGAAAGCCATTAACCAAAAAGTTAACAATCTTCTCACTCCATTCAGGCATTGTCTCCACCATGAACAGGGAAGTGTCCGGTAAGTCATCATCAACCCCCGTAGGAGCCTCACCATTAGGTATGCGAGACAAATGATCAGCCATAACATGTTTTTTGCCAGGTCTCACAACAACAGTGAAATCAAACTCAGGAAGAATCAATAGCCATCGTGTGATTCTTCCTGTGGAGCATGGTTTGTTTACCAGATACAACAATGCTTGATGATCTACATAGAAAACAAACTTGGTGGCAAGGAGGTAATAACGAAATTTCCTTACTGCATATATCATTGCCAACCCTTCTCGCTCCGTAGTGGTGTAGTTCATCTCAGCATCGTTCAACTGCGACTGGCAAAGCTAATGGGGTAGTCTAGCTTGTGTTCTCCAGGTTGAGTCAACACACACCCAATAGCAAAGTTTGATGCATCAATATGCACATGGAAGAGTAAATCCCAGTTAGGCATTCTCAAGATTGGAGCACTCGCCAAGGCCTTCTTTAGTAGCTCATAGGCACGGTCACATTCTTCGGTCCAAATAAACTCGATGAGAAGCTTATACAATGGTCGAGCTATCTCGGCGAAGAATAGAATAAACCTTCGATAATAACCAACATGGTCCATAAAGCGTTGGACTCCCTTGTAGTTGGTGGGTGGTGGCAATTCCAGAATGACCTTGATTTTACTCTCGTCAGTGGAAATCCCATTTTTGGACACTATATGCCCTAAGATAACTCCGTGTTTAACCCAGAATTGGCATTTGAAAGGATTCAAGGAGATGCGATATAATCTACACCTTTCAAATATTTTTCGTAAACACATCAAGTGCTCATCCCAAGAGGAATGAACACAAAGATCATCTAAGAAAGCTTCACAGAAGTCCCTTAGATATTCCTTAAAGGCCGTGTTTATTAATCGTTGGAATGTTGCAAGTGCATTGGTCAAGCCAAAAGCCATGACGTGAAAGGCAAACACTCCAAACTCTGTGATAAATGCTGTTTTAGCTTGGTCCTCGATTGCGATTGTGATCTGATTGTAACCCGAGTACCCATCTAAAAAGCTATATGTCTCCTTGCCTTCCACTCTTTCAAGCACATGTTCAGAATATGGCAAGGGGTAATGATCCCTTCTGGTGGCTGCATTAACCTTTTTGAGGTCAACGCAGACTCTGAGTTTCCCATTCTTCTTTGGTACGATGACTATCGGAGAAACCCATTCTGAGTGCTCAATAGGGTATATGAATCCACATTTTACAAGCTTTTCAATTTCCTCTTGTACAATCTTTGCGTACTTAGGATTCATCGGGTAGGGACGTTGCTGGACTGGTTTAGCAGTGCTAATCATTGGAATCGTGTGTTGCACCACCGAGGGTGGAACACCCTTCATATCATGATATGTCCAGGCAAATATGTCCTTGAATTCCTTAAGAAGCTTCGTAAGTGCAGCTTCTTCCGCCTTGGTGAGGTCTTGAGCAATAAAAACTGGTTTAGACTCCTCACCCGGATCTGCTAAGTCTATCTCCTTGACTACCGCAGGGCCATCATAGACACCGCTACTCCCATTGGTAGGCGTTCGTTGGACTTTTGTGTAGACCACTTTACGTTCCCCTGTGGTGAATGATTTGAAATGCTCGGGTGCGGGGTGTAAGTCTACTGGTTCTTGTTGCTTTTTTCTTTCAATTCCGCTTCCTTTTGCTCTTGGTTTTGCCGCCTTCTTGCAGCACGACTTAGTTTCGGCTTCTCTTCGATTTCTATAATTGGGCGACATCATGAGGTTGCGGAATACACCACATGACACTTTGGAGGTATTGTCCCCAATTATCGATGAGCATCAATGGCTCCTACATAACTAAGCCATTCTGCAGAGTGGATCTTTCCTTGTTTATTGCAGTGCGTACATTAGCTCGATAGCGTTGGCTCTTATGTCTCGTTTTCTTCTTACCAAGTTTTTGATTTTTGTTTCTATCAAATTCAGACTCACTTGGTCGATCTTCACTTGTGTCCCCCTCACTTTCGGATGAACTGCAAGAGGTCACTGTCCTAGGCCTTGAGCACCTTGCTTCCACATTTGGGTGAATATTTGATTCATCCCCCCCATTAGGCTCAGAGTCTACTTTCAGTGCCGGTGGAGTTTGCCACTTTCTCGCCATCAAGGATCAAGTGCATAACACCTATCATGTTTATTGGCACTAACGGTGGCATATCTTGCCCCTCAGGTGTTACCCAGCTTGTGCCTCTATTCCCCCATGTGTCTATGGTTGCCGCTAGGTGTACCCAATCCACGTTATCCGACTCAGTCATACCTGGTAGAACATCCATATAAGGAGAATCTTTCCCATCATCAGTCTCTTTTTTGCATGTATAGCAATACCTTAATGGGGCGGAGTGAATAGTGGTATCCGATCGATTATCAATGATAACCTTGCTTCCTAAAGGATGCGCACGACCATTCTCAAGATCAACTCGAATGACAGAGTCCTGGAATTGTAGGTAGACATGGTTTTTCGACCAGTCATGCACCATTTGTGCTTCCCTCATGAAAGGACGTCCTAAGATCATTTGATATGACATAGGATGCTTGGAGAAATCCATTACAATGAAGGTATGTTTTACCTTGTATCCCAGGACATTGACCTTAAGGTCCCTTAACATTCCAATAGGTTTAGCAATAGTTCCATTTGCCATTTTAACCACTATGTTTGTGACTTCGAGGTGAGGTCTTCCCATAGATTCCCAACAGTTTTTAGTCACAATGCTCACTCCAGCACCACCATCAAGGATTCCCTTTAGAGTTAACCCCTTGGTAGTAATGGGGAGGGTGGCATTAGATTCGTCCCCTTCAAAGTACTAACCCAACTTGTTCACAGGTATTTCAATGCGACCGAGTCTTCATCTAGGTTGGGTTGTAGATCCCAATGTTCCCCTTCATCTTGAAGCGTGTCGGGTCTATCCATATTTGCAAATTGTGGTAGCCCCGCCTTTAGTTCTCCATTGAGAAATGCCCGAAGAGCTAAGAATAGCTCAGGATCTCCGTATAACTTGGAGATAATCGTGGTTCTGATTTCAGAGGACATGAAATCCATTAACTTGGACACATTCAATGGTACTTTTCGAGACATCGCCCCTTGACTAGGGACTGGTGAAGATGGAATCACTTCCTCTTTGATGGGGTCAGGCATTCCCTCACTAAACATTCTTTCAAGCAAAAAGAGTGGTTGCCCACTTCCTGATGTCCTATCCTCACTTTCTTCCCGAATAATACTAGGTATAGCTAACGGTTTATGGTTCCTGTGAGGCTGAACTTGCGTAGGAAACACTGTGTCTGGAATTTCGATTTTTCTCGGGTTTGGCTCCAGTTCTCTTTGTGTTTCTTCCACCAAACCCCTTAAGTGTTGCACTTGTTCAATCTCCTCAACTGGGTTTGGGTAAGTTCCAATCTTTTTCTTGAGGGTTTTTGGCCCACGTGGCTTGTCTTGGGGAGTCTCAGTCAGTTTGGGTGGTCGAGGGCATTAACTGACTTGGTTGTGGGGCCGAGGAAGTTTCCTTCTGTTTTCCCTTATTTATGTACTCGCTTGATTCTCCTTCATTGAGCTCCCGAGTGGGTTCCTCCCTTAAGGTAGTGGCTTTGGTCCCCATGGTTTCTATTGAATCAGAATCATCTTCAGGATCATTCATATACACGGGGTCGTCTCCTGTCTCTATGTTAGTCTTTGAACTGGGCTTGGAGCTCGTGGCATTAAGCGATCTCTTTCGTCGTGTTTTCTTTTTCTTTGCTTGAGCGATTGATGCAGTATCCCTCTCTTTAAGAATGTAGTTTTGATTTTGAAGCATTGACCGTGTAACTACATTCGCGAGTACAACAGGTGTGGTTCCTCGTGCTTGGTTGGTGACCTCAACCAAATTCAATGGCGTAATCTTGGGTGCATTAGGATTATGTGGACATTGAGCGAATCAAATGATCTATGCCACAACGATTACATGTAAGTACTGGCATTCCCGATGTGCTCCCTTGATTTGGTTGCATATAAGTAGCGTTCTTCTGTAGCCTATTAGGGCACTCTGCTACACGATGCGGTCCACCACACTCATAGCATTGAAGAGGTGGTCTCCTCGCCAAGGTGTTAAGGTTTTGCCCTCTTGTGGCGAGAGCAGCCGCTTGATATACAGGCTTGACTTCCCCGAAATGATCCTCCATGTAGTACTGGGGAATCATTTCAAACGTATCAATCCCGTATGGAGCAGTGGGGTCTATCTCCTCTTCATAATCCCCACACGCACTATGTGACTCACAACCCATCTGGTTTATTGGGGTTATCCTTGGTGGATGTGGAGGTTGTGGTCCTAGCACTGGGGCGGTGGTAACGGCACAGACTGGAC
This sequence comes from Cibotium barometz, assembly GCF_041138505.1. Classification (NCBI taxonomy): domain Eukaryota; kingdom Viridiplantae; phylum Streptophyta; class Polypodiopsida; order Cyatheales; family Cibotiaceae; genus Cibotium; species Cibotium barometz. The sequence goes on from NC_141058.1 coordinate 37,877,563, forward strand.
TACATTCGGATTCCTTGGAACTATGTGCTGTGACGGTTGCTCGACAGGTTGTGCAGGCATTTGCGCGGGTACTTGAGGTGTGTTTGACCAGGCTAGTGGTGCCTGATTTGCCAACATTCGCTTAAGTACTAGGCAATCTTTAGATTGATGACCATACTTACCACATGCATTGCAATTCCCATTGAATTTGACTCTGAATGTGGGACATTCACTCGTGCTATGTGGTCCTAAGCACACCGAACACAATTGTTGCTCTCTCCTTGCGTACATATGGCTATTTTGAGGAGCTCGATTACCCCTAAAGTATTCTTGGAGAGCCTTAGTAAGGTCGGTCACATACATTTCAGATATCTTGGGCTCCTTGGCAATAGGTTTTACCGTCATTGGCTCGTGCCCAGATACTTGCGAACTAACGGATTTTGTTTCTGAAGACACCTTTTTACCTGCAATCATCAAGTTGTCTTCTAACTGGATTGCATTGGCAGTGACTTCTTCCCACGTTGTAAGACCTCTAATGACTAGGCCATTGTAAATGTCCTCGTGGCGCAATCCTCGGATGAATCTATCGAGGAGTTGGTTGTTATTGAAGCGTTCATCGGGGGTGCAGCGAGAATTTAGATGCTTCAATCGACTTATAAAGTCCCTCATCACTGACTCCCCTTCCTCGCGTTCAGCTTTTTGGAGTTGAGATGCTACCCCCCAAAGCACACCCTCGCATATGTATTCTTTCAAGAACAATCTCTTGAAAGTGGGGTAGTGAGTGCGCTCTTCAACCCTTAAGGTTCGATACCAATCTCCGGCCTTCCCACTCAAGGTTAAGCCTAAGGCTTTACACTTATGCAGCTCATTGTGCTCTTCCAAAGAATCACACACGTGTTCAAAGACTTCAATGTGCTTCCTAACATCCTCGTTACCACTGAAGTTTTGAATGAGCTTAGCCACTTGTACTGCCTTGCTTCTAGGTTCTCTCTCAGGTATACCCCGCATGTTTTCCGCAATAGATCGTCCGATCGTCTGAGCAAACGCTGCGAGATCACCTAGGTGAGCAGGCATAGCTGGTGGAGGCACTTCTAGCCTGGCTGATAGGAGTTGGCGTTGGTCTGAGTATGTTGGCAAACGACGTAGGATATGATATGTGACTAGGCCTAGCTTCCCTTGGATAATGGTTATGATAAGGTGGTCGTGGAGCATACGCCATTGGCATCCTAAGAGGCGTAGGAGCTACATGAGCATGAGTAGCGATAGGTACATATGGTTGATAGGCACTGGCACGCACTGTTGTAGGTACTGTTCCACTAGGTAGCGGTGTCGTACTAACTACAGTGGTAACAGGTGCATTTTTCGCTATGCTCATCATTGGGGTAGGCATTGTGGATTCCTGAATGGAAAGTTGAGCCAAGGTTGGAAAGCTAAAGTTACTACTCGTGGGCTCAACCTGTATTGAGACTCCAGGCGCGAAACAACATACGAAGGGTCTATGGGACTCACCGAGGGAGTCTCCAATTGTGATAGGGTTGGTTGTTTGGCCTTGCCCGTATCCAAAAATCTCATAGGGCCAGTGGAAACTAGGTTCACTCCCCTATTTTGCCTCTCAAATTGGATAATTCTATGAATGACCTCACATATCATTTGTTGTTGCTCTTCTAGATTAGTGGCGCTAGATGTAGATCGTAGGACTTCTAACCAACCCACATGGTATGTGTAACCCGTGTATAGGTCCGTTAGAGTCTCTGTGTGTAGATCATATTCCCAATTTTCATTGAGAAATATCCCATCTAGACTTGGTGTGCCAAATGGTTCTCTTGAAGTGGATGCAATGTCACTTCTTATGGATTGGCTTCTAGGGACCTCTACTTTAGGAAGAGCATCGGAATGTGGTAGCTCAGTAGGGCCCTCATTAAACGAAGTGGGTAGAATATCCACATGGACACTCTTTGGGAGGGTAGGGTCTACATAAGATGTGAATGGTGAATCTAATACCCCTCCTTCTTCATTTACTTCGCTTGTCGCATGTTCAGAGCGTGTAGCTCTACTAAAGGTCTCTATTAGACGACTAAACATGCTAGATCCGGGTTGTGGGACCCAACCTGGCATGTTTTGGCTTGTCTCCTCAGGGTTCTTGGTAGGGTGTCCTTCCATGGCTTCTGAGTCAGAGGACGAGTCACTATCCACTATTCGTGGATCTTGGGTTGCACTCCCTTGGGTTCCAGCCGAAGGCCAAGATGCTAACGTGGAGGGATGGTGTGAGCCTGCGTAAACTGAAACACTTTCTAGTGGTTCAGGCTCTAGCACTCGACCAGAACGTAGATGCATGTGACGTGGGTACCCTACGTGCGTTGGTAACTACCCTTGAAACTCACACAAGTGGTTTCTTAGGTATTTCGCACCCCGTTTTTACTTGTTTTTAGATTGTTTTTAACTTGTTTTTGACCCCCTTACTCACGGTCGAACTTGGACTAGGGCGTGTGATAGCTCGAAACGAGCGTATCGTTCAAAGGATCCTAGTGTGCTTTACAGCACCGTGTTCGCCTATCTAGAGCTCATGTAGTCCTCAAAACAGTCCGTTTCCTTTGGGGGGAAGGGGCAAAAGCCTATTTGCTTGTGGAGGAAAGAGTGAGGGCTTTATCCCACATGCTCACTTTACTTCTTGGGGAGTGGGCTACATATAGGGCACAACTTCCCATGAGCTCTCACTTGAAAGAATGCTATGGAGGCTCACTCTCCTATACATATATATCAAAAGACTGAGACCGGGGTCGTGGGTCAATTGGGGTTCTTTCTTTTCAAAAAAATTTTCTCCAATTAGAAAATCTTTCCTCTGCACACGTTTGGTTTTTTTCTTTTTTAAAAAAAATTTATTTTTTTATTTTTATTTTTTTAAATTTTTTTTGAAATTAAATTTTCTTTTTTTTGTTTGGGATAAGTTTTCTGGGGTTTCTATCTAGGGTTCAGCCTTGGCTGCGGTGCAGTTCGCACACAGCACAGGTCTAGGGATTCAAAAATCCCCCCTCGCACGTAGAAAACCAGATAACAGAATGCACGCCCACACGCGGAGTGAAAAAATAACAAAAGAAACAGAAATGCAGAAGATAAATTGCAGAAACAGAGATTGAAAACCACAGAAACACCTCAACAGCAACACAGACGCCTTTCCTACAGTGTAAATTAAACTTCACGCAGCAGCTCGAGCTGCAAACTGGAGCTTGGTGCAGGGCAACTCCCCGGCAGCGGCGCCAAAAATGTGCGTTTTTGCTGCACAGGTCGTAGCTGGGGACTTGCCGGACACCGTATGCGAGCCACGAATGGCTGCAAGCATACAACCAGGGAAGGAAGCTCAAACAGAATGCAAAGGGTGTGTCACTCACCGCTCAACTGCCGTCTTGAAGGATTCCCGCGTCGCAGCAGTGAAGAAGGAGCTGCCGTCGCCGCTCTACCGCCTCTCCGCCGTGCCGCTACACAGTGCTCGATCGCTCTCTCACTCACTCTCTCTCTCTCTCTCACACACGCAGGAGAAGGAAACCAAGGAGATAAGGCAAGAGTACTCTTGTATTCACAACACATGAGAATGAGGATTTTAGGGTTACATTTGGCTCTTATAGGTGACTTGGCCGTTCACACTTGGGCGTCCATACATGGCCGGCCGATCCTAACCCTTATCCTACTGATATTCAAGGTGCGCCTCTCATCGGCGATCACCCAATCCCTTCATCCTTAACATATGGTGCCGACAAGCCCGGCCCATGACTCAGAATATTTAAATTAATGACGTAAAACATAGTACGTCTCAATGTCCGTCATAGGTTAACACCCTTTTCTTGCATCGATACTAAGCTAAGCAACTTGTTTTTGTTGTTGATGAGCAAACAATGTGAGTTGGGTCATTGATGTCAGCTGTGCCACCTCATTCACATCACTGTCAGCTCCAACAATTTCCATGGTTGCACCCATCGCGATGTGTAAAGGCATAGCTCGAAAATAAACATGCGGGCACTCAATGTTTTCCACCCCAAAAAATGTGTAAACCTCCTAAAATGAACAGGTTGATCCAGCACATTATGAAACTGCACAATGCTCAAATCAATTTGGCTAAACTGGCACCCTAAACACCCTATACCAGGAGATTATTCAAATTAATCCCAAGAGTATATATTGCGATGAAATAAATCCAAAAGTTTTTGAATTTTGGTTTTGGTGTTCTCATCGCTATCGGGGCTGCCATGGCCATGGCTTCTTCGTCACAGCAGCAAGGTAAGCCACCCTATTCTGTACGTATTGACCCCGGAGACGCCCTGGAGCTGGTAAAGCAGGGGGCGTCTCTGCTAATCCTGGACATGCCGCCCGACACTCTCCTGGGCTTCGACCTCCAGATGCTCTCCTTAGGACCCCTCTTCAAAGGCCTCAAGATGATCCCTCCCGGTCCCCACTTCGTCTACTATAGCGCCACAGGCAGCCATGGCAATACCCAGTCCTTCTTCACAGGCTTCTTTATCCACCCAGGCCCTGCCGAGGTCATCGTCCGCAGGTGGGACTCTCTCACAGAGATGCTTGTCAAACTCTCTGATAGCGATGAAGAAGAGAGGTACCGAATTGCAGTTACCAATCTTGAATTTGATCGCCATCTTGGTGCCTATGATGTCAACCATTACCAGTCCTGGAAACGCCTCACAGGTCACCTCAACGCTCGAGTTATCGAGCGGTTTGAGCCCGTTCAAGCAGACATATCTGTCATCCATGAAGCAGATTTCGCTGAGACACACCTAACCCTAGCTGAAAGGCGCCTGCAACATCATCTGAAGGAAAGCAGGGAGACCTTTACTGGCCGTACAGTGAAGGCCAGAGGAGGCACGAGCACAGATGGTGATGTGGATGACCATAGACTGGGAAGCATGGATGTTGACGGCAGTACATTGCCAACAGACTGCATGAACATGGATGACCATAGAGTGGATGAACAAGGTACTACCGTGGACACTGATGGTGGCAAGAAACCTACTGGTAGGTGCTTTTACACACAGTTTCATCATCTTGTGAAACGTCCCGGAATAAGTGGGTCGGAGCTCACAATGTTGAATGTTGATAAAAGCTCTGAGCTGGAAAGCTTACTCAAGCATCAGTATGAAGGATCAGAAGACCTTTTGCTTGGAGAGCTTGAGTTTTCCTTCATTGCTTTCTTGATGGGACAGTCCTTGGAGTCTTTCAGTCAATGGAAGTCCATTGTGTGCTTGATGCTCAGTTGTGATGAGGCTCCTTTGTCCAAACACACTCGATTGTTTGTCAAGTTTTTGGAGATTGTGTGCTTCCAGCTGCAGACAGGCCTGAAGTCTGGGCCGTCAGATCCAGAGATGCCATTCATGGATGATACTTGGTTTTCGGATGATAACTTCTTGCGCTCACGCTTTAAGGAGTTTTATCAGTTGGTGACAGAGGCCCACCCTGTGGATGGAGATCTTCTGAAGCAGACGAGAAGGCTGAAAGGCATTTTGGAGTCATCACTTGGTTGGATTTTGGATATTGAAGAGGGTGATGCTACAGATGACGAGTATGCACCTGTAATAGTCCCGGAAGCAGAGCTCACCAGTCATTATTAGGACACCAAACAACATGGGTATAACTTTTCTCTTATGGTACTGTGGCACATAATCAACAGCCTTTATGTCAAATGGAGGGGACTTACTAACTGCCACCACAAGTTAGGCAAAACTGTTTCTAAGTAGGGTGCCAAGGATGTTTGTTTGAAACGTTTTTTGGGTTCTTACATTGGGTACTATCTGTTGTGTGTTGGTTTACATACAAAATGCAGTATTGAAGAAACTCAGGTCTGGCACTTAAAGCCTGTCCCTTCTTACCTGTCCACCCTTTTTAAACATTCAAAGGTTACAATCTTTGAAACAGTAGTGCTGACCAAAATTCAGCATTCTTATGTAAGCAGAACCAGCACAGCTTAGCCAGCAGATGCCTTTAAGCCTGAAGGTACAACTAGCTCTGACATGCCAGGGCTGAAACAGCAACACTCTAAAGCCATGCCTACCTTTGTGTTGCACTTGCGAGCTATGCAAGCTGTGTTGCTGCCCATACTCTAGAGTGCATGCCCACACAACTCAGGCCAGGGTGCTCATGATGCGCTGAAAGCTGATGTGGTACTCTGCAGCAAGACAGACGGCTGCACCTTCGTCACTCTAATTATTAGAAAAGAAGCATCCAATAATGATTTAATGCCCAGCATGTAGCCCTGCCAGGCCAAACACGTTTGCCATCCACACAAACCGGCTGGGCAACAACCGTTTCAAGGTCTAGCCTTAAAAAAGCATATTAATGATTCTGTTAGCCCATCTAGTTGAGCGTTTTGCCACATCAGCACTAGTGGTTGGGTTCATGCTATCCTGTGGGGCAGAGGGCTTGTGGGCATCAAGCCAGCTGGCTGGTTTCCAGGGGCAGCAGGGGCAAGTGGTAGAGGGGCAGGTGGGCAGCATCCAGGCGTTGTGTCTAGCTTTATAGAAAGTCTCCACCTAGTCCATTTTTCTCTTCATTACAGCAAGGGCACACTGTGCATGACGAAATACCACCAGTACTGAACTAGAGTTGTTACCTTCAACAAGTCATTGTTTACCAGCCTGTGCTGTAGTGTGTAGTGCATCTTTATTCTGCTGCATTGTATGCCAGTAGTTTGGGGCCATTTCTTTGTTTGAGTGATGCGGCTCTCTCTCTCTTTTTACAACTTTTAGTTCTATTAGCCCAGTGATTCTCCTATGCCTTTTTTTTTTTGGGTAGGCAATTGAATGGTTAAAGCATAAGGGCCACTATTTTGTTTGATTTTGACAAGGCTTTTTATATGGTGGGTGGATGGGTTTTTTATAAGGTGGTTTTGCATTTCTTGGGATGTTTATGGGGTTGGACTCATGTTGCTCACCTCTTTAGCGCCTTACTAGAAACTCATCAGAACTAGAGAAGTCGACCCGAGATTTTTTCTAATAAAAAAAATGAGAAGCTGAATGAAGTGGAAGTGCCAGAAGTGTTCCTCAAGTTCAATATTCCTTCTTGAAAAGGATTGTTTGATTTGTAAGATGAACCTGTCAATGTGCTTTTGATTATTTTTTGGGGTTAGGATCAAACTGACGCAAGAATAAGAATAATTGTACATGGGGGATTGTTTTGGTCCCTAGGATGGTGCATAGTGTGTTTGTGTAGCATATCTAGTTGCAAAGTAAACAGGTCAGATTATTCATGTACTCCAGTGTATCAAGTGAATAGCTTTTTTTGAGTGAATAACTAGATCTTGTCAAGCACAGCCTCTTAGAAGTGTGCACGACAGTGTATTATGAGTCTCAGCAAGGCCCTCGTTCATAAGGATCATAATGAATGCCAGCAAGCTCTTAGGATGTCACTGTAGTGCAAACTGCCTAGGCCCCCTGATCATCCAATTCACTCGCTCATGAGTTCATGCATCAGGGAGCCCTCTCTAAGGTGGAGTTGTTTCAAGCTCTTAGTGGCAAAAGATGCAATGTCACTGCTTGATGTCAAAGCTGAGTGACTTGGTCAATGCTAGCTACGGCCAACGGTCGAAAGGCCGTAACACGGGCAAAGGGAAGGCTTCGTCGGAGAAGTCTTCTAAGAAGAAGTCCGTTACTGACCGCGAGAAACTAAAGGCAAAGAGGACCTATAATGATTGTGGCGAGAAAGGCCACTATTGGAGACAGTGTCCCAAGCGGAAGACCGAGAAGGGTGAAGATTCCTCAGCAGCAATCATGAAGACTCCGGCTTTTGTGCACCTGGAGGTGGTGGACACCGATGTTTCATTTTCTTCAGGCAGGGAGGAACAGATACTCGGGAGTGGATTCTAGATAGTGGTGCTTCCAGGCACATGACTCCTTCCCGTTCCGGTTTACAGGATCTCTGTAGGTTTTCTGGTCACATACTTATTGGGGATACATCCACTATCCCAGTTCACAATGAGGGCAGGATGGAGATAGTTCCCGATGGCAGAGGGGGGAAGCATTCCTCCCAGGTGTTGTATGTTCCGTCACTTGTTTTTCATCTATTGTCAGTGCATCAGGTTTGCAAGACTGGCGTACGGGTGGAGTTTAATAAGCACTTTGTTGCTCTCCAAGACAAAGCAACAGGCCAGGTAGTTTGGGAAGGCGGAGTGGAGAATGGAGTTTACAAGCTTTCAGCACTCTCTCCCAGGTCCTCAGGTTTGTGATGAGTGGCAGTTTGGTAATGGCCACTTAAGTGTGGATACGTTGCAGGTGCAGGCTTCCTGGGACCAGATGGTGGATAGCTTGCCAGTTGATGGCAGCAGTTGGCAGGAACCTTCCAGTACTGATGTTGGTGGTTCTTGTGTTCGTCAGTCAGAGGAAACTGAACAGGTAACTGATGCTCTGATGTCTCATAGTATTCGGGACAAAGAAACTCCTATAGATAAGGATGTTCTTTCCACGGGGACCTTTTGGAAAGCCAGGCAGGTAGCAGTTGATTACTTGCAAAAGGAGGTGGTTTCTCCAGGCTTTGTGGTTCCGGTTTCAGAGGGGGTGGTTCAGAAGGCCTTGCGTGGTCTTCAGCAGGTTTCCAGGACTTGGTTTTGCATCGTAACAGGTGTTGATCCTTGTGAGCAGTGTGATGCCTCTTTGACTCAGAAGAAGCAGAATGGTTCATTGATCTGGTTGATGGACACTAGATTGGACAGGAGCTTCCTGATGAGGCAGTTGAGCTCATGGTTGCCGATGACTCTTTGGGAGGCAGGATTGCGTTTCCTGTGGTTTCTGCGGCATGCGAAGGATCATGGACTCTTGTACACAGGAGGGGGATTGTTGGATGGAGTCCGACTCTACGGTTGGAGTGACTCAATTTGGGGAGGAGAACCGGACACGAGGAGATCTACTTCAAGCCCAGGAGCAGTTTTACTGAGCAGTAAGAGACAGCCATCTTTTGCCTTGTCGAGGACAGAGGCAGAGTACCGGGCTGCTTGTGATGCTGCTTTTGCGGTGGTGAGGATGCAGAGGTTGCATTGCAGGTTTGGGCTTCCACTGGAGGAACCCATGGTCATCCAGAGGCACTTTGTTCATGAACAGATCGTTTTGCTGATGACATCTTGCTAGAGTTCTGTTCGACGGAGGACAGTACGGTGGACCTCTTCACGAAGTCGCTATCTCAGGATTTGCTCAGGCGGCACCCCAGCTCTCTGTGGTTAGTTTCCCAGTCACAAGAGCTGAGAGGGGGTGTTAGAAGTCATCTCCTATCTATTTTTATATACCAAGGCCTTCATATCCAATATCAAAGCCCATGTTTCTTCTAACAAGGGATTCCATGGTTTGTATCACTGCTCCACTTGCTCCTTCATGACTAGTTCATCCTCTATTGGCTGTGACATGGTCGCTTCATCCTCTATTTGTGCCTTTTCGTCTGTCTCTTTCGCATGTGACATGACCTCTTTATTTTCCACTAGTAAGTCCTCCTCTTTCCCCTCAATCGGTACATCTTCGTCCTCTACTAGCTGTGACATGGTCGCTTCGTCCTCTATTTGTGATTTTTCGTCTTTCTCTTTAGCATGTAACATGATCTCTTTATTGTCCACTACCAAGTCCTCCTCTTTCTCCTCAATCGGTACATCTTCCTTTTTCTCCTTAATCAGTACATCATCCTCTTTCTGCTCATCCTGTACAACTTCATGTTGAGGGTGAATAAAAGCACCAACATCTCTAGGGCTAGGTCCCATAGCATCATCCTCCAATGCTTCACTCAAATGCATGTCATCAACAACTCCATCATACAATCTCCCGTATGTAGAAATATCCTTCTCTTTAACAGTAATCTTCTCCTCTTAAACATGTTCTACTTTCCCACCTCATCACGTGCACTAGGAAGATTAGCAGATTTTATAATTTCCTCCCCTTCAACATGTTCTACGTGCTTTCCCACCCCATCATGTGAACTAGAAAGACCAACAGATGTAGTAATATCCTCACCTTTAACATTTTCTACGTGCTTTTCCACCCCATCATGTGCACGATGAAGACAAGAAGATTGCCTTTTTGATGAGAAGGGAGACCATGCTTCCTATTTTTACGAATTGCATAACATGCACAACAAAGACATGGAATTATAAGTGGCACAATTAGGATTCCATTAATAGACCATTAAAGACACCAGTACATCAACAACTAGTGACATTAATTGACGTTTTCTCAGTGCAAGTGAACAAGTCCAAAAATGGGCCACATATAGAGATAATAATTTGCTCAAGATTCCATTATATTTGAGTGAACGTAACCATACAATGGCAAGTTTGGAAGCAGAAAAGTGCTTGCATAGCCACCATGGGATACAAGTGCACTAACATGCTTTAGGGTGGGTAATTATAACTTTTTATAAGCCCTAGGCTTTGAGTGCGAACCATTGGGAGTTTTCGTGTCGGTTTTTGATTCCTTTCTAACTGCTTCACTTGTAGGGGTTTTTTGCCATTTTTGAGGACCCTTACCCATCATCTGGCTCTTTTGCAAATCATGCACACATACGATTTTAGTAAGGAATCTTTCAAGGAAGTAGAACAACAACAATACATAATAGTAAAACTACTTACTCTCGAGTTGGCTAGGAGATATGCTATGCCTTCGCTTTCAGCCCTTTTTCATGAAAAGTCTTCCCAATGTCATTCCTTCTTGTTGCTCTGCAGAGTCTACATCAACATCTTCACCCAATTTGGTGGGCTCTTGCTTAGAAGCCACATCCTCTTGTAATGTCTCCGTGTCTTTCCTGTCCTCTGGTCATCACAATTCACAATCTCATTAGTACATTCCATAGCTGTTGCTTTCACAAATTCCAAGATCATTATTGGTGCATACCTTTTTTAGAGTTATCCTTTGGTAGCACGAGGCCATCATCCTCCACTGCCCTCCTTCTATGAGGAACCTGCCTGGGAGAATTGATTGTCTGCAAGTACAAAAGAAACTGAACTTGTATTCAAAAATTCAAGATCGCATAGAAAAGGTGTGTATCTATCGAGTTACCTTCAAATGTAGTTGATACAGGGAAGTCCGACTGAACATGTAATGGATTCGACATTATTGCACTTGGACTCCCTCTTGCACACACGATTGGTTAGAAATTAAATAATTTTCTACTTAATAATATGTGGTCATTACCAACCATTGTTAAATAGTGCACATTCACTATATACAGCTCTATATACAACTCACTAGTCAATGCACTAGTTCACTTGTGGTACTATACTAGTTAGTGGCCAATGTTACTAGTTAATGCACACGGTTACTAGTTAATGCACAAGGTCAACACTTAGTGACTAGGGTTCCTAGTTAATGGGCTACAAACTAGTGGTCTGTGCAATAGTTAGTGCACACACCAGATCAGTAGTAGATAGTGCATAGAGTCACTAGTTATTGATCCCAAGTCAGTACCTAGTCAAAATATACACACTAGTTATAGCATAGAGTCACTAGTTACTAGTCCCAAGTCACTACCTAGTCAAAACATACACACTAGTTATAGCATAGAGTCACTAGTTACTAGTCCCAAGTCACTACCTAGTCAAAACATACACTAGTTAGTGCATAGAGTCACTAGTTTTACTGGTCCTCCCAAGTCACTACCTAGTCAAAATATGCACTAGTTAGTGCTCCCCCAAGTCACCACCTAGTGCAATGTGCAGGTCACTAGTTAATGTGGAAGCTCACTAGCTAGTGCGGTTTGGTCACTAATTAGTAGTAGAAAGTGCACCTCTGCCACTAGTTACTATCTAGTGGAAATGTGCAAGACTTAGTGTAGGTAAGTAACTAGGTAGTGCATCGACTCCCTAGGTATGCACCTAGGTCACTAATTAGAATTAGTAAGTGCAACTATGTCACTTATTCTAGTGACCCCTAGTCAATAGCTAGTGACCCCCTTACTGCACCCAGGTCATTAGTTGGTGCACTCAGGTTATTAGTTAGTGAGCCGCATCCACTAGAATTAGTGCACCCAGGTCACTAGTTGGTGCCCTCAAGTTATTAGTTAGTGACCCCAAGTCACTAGTAAGTGCACCCCAAGTCACTAGTTAGTGACCCCAAGTCACTAGTAAGTGCACCCAATCACTAGTTAGTGATTAGGTGCACTAGGTCACTAGTTACTAACTTGCCATTAGTTAGTGTACCCATGTCAATGGTTATGTACTAGGGTGCACCCAAGACACTAGTTAGTGACTAGAGTGCACCCAAGTCACTAGTAAAGTGACCCCCAATCACTCGATGGTGTCTTGGGTGAACCCCAGTCACTAGTTAGTGACCCCCAATCAATAGTTAGTGCACCCGAGTCACTAGTTCATGAGGTACCCACGTCACTAGTTAATGACCCCCAACCCACTAGTTAGTGGGGTGCACCCAGGTTACTGGTTAGCAATTGGGGTGCACCTAGGTTACTAGTTAGTGAATAGGGTGCACCCAAGTTACTAGTTAGCAATTGGGGTGCACCTAGGTCACTAGTAATGACCCCCAACCCCACTAGTTGTGATCCTTGGTAAGTAGTTAGTGCACCCAGGTCACTATTTGGTTCACCTTCGTCACTAGCTAGTGGCCCGGAGTCACTAGTTAGTGCACCGCTTGTTAGGGTGCTTGCTAGTGGGATATGCCACTAGTTAGTGTACTTGCTAAAATATAGAAAGGAATAACTACCAATTGGTACATTAGTAAAAGCATGAGAACATGACCATTTTTATTTGACTATGAATATTTATATTATGAAGGTACGGAAAAATATTACCACTCTTTGTCTCAGTTTTGATTGCCAGTATTGAACCCACCACCATCGACTTTGTAGCATTGGAGATTACTTGGCTGCATGATGATTCTAGGTAAGAATCTTTGGTCGTACACAAAAATGCAAAACACATGATATGGTAGGGGTGTTTGCATGACAGCATGTAAAAACCCACCACATCGTCCTCTGTGAAGCCAAATCCACATCTGTGGCATTCATTGTCCATCATGGCTTTGGTGTCACTACTAGGGACCTTCGAAATAGGAGGAAGGAATACAATGTGCTACCTGCTTCTATTAACAAGTCTCAACATGTTTGTAATCAACTCCATATACACCTATACCTTCTCCAACTATGCTTTTATGGACTCCAGCTTTATCTGCGAGATGATAATTAGTCGTGTTTAAAATATACAACCTTGAGGAAATCATTGTACAATGACAAGCAACACATACCTCTGCACTAGAAAGATCCAGCTCAAGGTCTAAGCTCTGGTGTCCATCTGATAGGAGGCCCTTGCTAAACTACAACATGTCAATCCAAACCTACAGCTTTTTCTTTGATGCCTCATCGGTAGCAACACTAAGTTCATTCTTGTGCCTTGCAATTTCTTCGCAACTTGTTTATTGTTGTTACAACTCCCTCACTTTGATAGAGCTTCCTTTTAGCTTCATCAATCGCAATATTCACCTTCGCCTTTTCTTCCATTTCCTTCAACCACAATATTCACCTTTTCCTTTTCCTCCAGCATTTCCTTAAACCACAATATTCACCTTTGCCTTTTCCTCCAACATTTCCTTCAACCGGATGTTCTAAGTATCCAACATGTCCTTTGCATTTTCAGTCTTCCACTCAGCCATTAAAGCTGAAACTAGACATACCTCTTCCGATTGACATCTCGCTATTAGCATTGTGCATGGTAGATGTTTCCAAATCCTCTACATGCTCCCCACTTGCAACAAAACTTTGTGCCCCTCATTGCAAAATTCTAATACAAATGATCTTGCAAAGAATAGTGTGAGCTTCATGATACACCTTGAAATGCAATAACCATAGGTCTTTGAAGAAACTGGACCTGATGTGGCGACATTTTATGTTTTCCTTCCCTCGCTTTATTTCCTTGAAGACGGTCAGCCACACAAGCCATTGGGAACGTCTTTGTTGCTGATTAACTCGCATGGATTCATCCTTGTCAAGATGAGTCCGTACTTGGCATGAAAGTCCTCTTTTGTCATGCGAAATTGCTTCAGAGGTGGAACATCCACACGTGGAGCATGCCACCTTGAGCTACTCGAAGATGCCATGGAGATGACAGGAACCATAGGGTATGGAGAGGAGGTAGCAAAATGACCTACACCTAGGTGAATGAAAAAAACCTATACCTAGGTGAATGAAAAAAACCCTAAAGCCCTGCGAGTGTAGTAAGCTCTCCTTCTCTTGTGCTCCTTCCCCTTCATTTTTTTTCCCACAACCTTCCCCATTGTTCTTGCAACTGTAATCTACAATCATATCGCACAACAAGATCGTACATTTTTATAAGTGCATTTCATACTAGAAAAAGAACATTTTCACATTCACTATTGGACCCCCTTCACATTCATTATTGGGCTCCTAATATGACACTATTAAGAGACCACTAACTAGGACAAAAAGTGTACCACCTGTCAATGCATACACCTATCAATGGAATGTGTGGATCATCTGAATACTTTGAATAGTAAATGGTCAACACATTTGGAGGTATCTTTGAAATATAGTGTCCGAGGGCTGAATATCTACCAAACAAAAGTACGTTTACCTCTACCTTGGCTAAGGAATCCATCGGAATCCATCTTCATCTACTATCTCAAGCTGCAAAAAGAGGAAAGATAATTACTTAACAAATAAAAAAACTTAAAGCAAATAAATTCTCAGTTTATTCTTATAAATACCTTTTTGTTTTCATCTTTAACAAACCATCTATCTTCCCACAAGTCAATTGAACCTTGTGGAGGGATCTCTCCTTTTGAGCATGGTGTCTTTGGTGGATCTCTTCCCATATTAACAATTCCCATGCTTTCTTGAATAGCTTTAAACCCTTCTTATGCGAGTTCAAGAGTTTTTTCTTGTTCTTCAACCTTTTTCAAGCACATTTCTAAAGTCCTTGGTGCATCAATGAAATTGCTTCTATATCAATCACTGAGAAGTCGTCAAGCACTGAGAATTCATCAATCTCATTTGGATCTATAAAGTTTGAAGCAACTTCACAAGCATCTACTATCAATCCAAGGCATTAATCTTCTCTTAAATTCATTAGATTCTACATATCTGTGAGGAGTACAAAATGTTTATTATCATTGATTTGTAAGGATGGTAGACATGAGAGAGTGATCTCCTTCTCTGACACCTATATAGTAAAATCCTTCTCATCTAGCACAATTGAGCTTCCCTTAAAATCAGCAACATCAAAATCCCTGCTCAATATTTCTTCCTCTTCCTTATCCAAAACTTTTCTACATCATTCAAATCCTCTTGGTTTTCAATATCTTCTAAAAATGCTATTGACTGCACACAAAAAGTGTTAGGATTACTCTTCCTAGCATCCTCACTGCTTGCTTGTGCATGAAGATAGAAAAGCAAGGCTACATTATGCTGTAGGAGCTTGCATTTTCTTTTGTGTAACCTACACATCGGTCAATAATAACGTTGACATGATCAAGAAGGCAATCATACTTTTTTTAAAAACCTAGCCTTTTCTAATGGATTCTTTGCCAAACTAGTCAAATGATAAGACCTTATGGCTTCAACATCCAAAGTATCATCATCTGTTAAAGCAAGGAAATCTTTCATCTCTTCCTCAGAGTACTCAAAATGAATAATTAGTGAAGCTAAGTCAAAAGGCACATTGAAGCTACCCTTATAAGAGACAAACATATCATGTGCATATGCTACTTGCAAAAAATCAAAGAGTCTCTCTGCAGGGGTATCTTCTACCATTGGTATCCCTTCATAACTTGAATCCATATTATGAAGATACCTAGAGCTAAGAACCTATTTATGATACCTAGAGCTCACAAAGAGTCTCTCTAGAGAGGCCTAGAAGGATGACCTGATATGTTCAATTGGAAGAGCTACGATGCCTCAAATTGCGTTGTCTTTCTATGCCATAAAATTTACAAACAATAGGTTAAAATTTAGGGCTAGGGTGGAACTGTTTTATAGTTCTAGCTAGGGGGTAGGTGGGGCTACTTTGTTGGGCTTTATTGGGCTAGGTAGGGGGCTACTTTCTTGGCTCGACTAGAAAAAATGTTATAAAATAAACTTCATGGATTTTTATACCCTTCAAAAAGACCATTGTAGTATGATATCATGTGTTGTGTGTACGGTCACGTGGCAGTACGGTACGATCACATGAGGCAGTACGGTACGGTACCATATGAGGCAGTACGGTACCACATGTTCAGAGTACAAAGTGATTGCTCATCTCATAAAAAACAACATCCCTACTTACCCTCAACTCACGTGTAGTAGGGTTATAACACCTGTATCTCTTTTGCTCAAGGGAATACCCAATAAACACACTTTTTTTAGCTTTTGGATCCAGCTTAGTTCTCAGCTCATCTAGCACATGCACATATGCAATGCATCCAAAGAATTTCAGATGAGACAAATCAGGTTTTCTGCTAGTAAACCTCTCCTCTGGAGCTACATCATGTATGGCTATAGTTGGAGTCCTGTTCACGATGTAAACTGCTGTAGAAACAGCCTCAGCCCAATAGCTGTGCGGCATATTCTTCTCTCCCATCAATGCTCGCGCAATCTCAGCAACGTGCCTGTTTTTTCGCTCCAGCAACTCCATTTTGCTGCGGAGTGTATCTGCATGTAAACTGTCTCCAAATACCATTCTTCTTCAAAATTTCAGAGAACTCATTGGAGAAGTACTCTCTCCCTCCATCTAACCTTAGGCACTTTACATGTTTCCCTGTTTCCTTTTCAACCAAAACTCTGAAATTCTGAAAATGAATGAACACCTCACCCTTCTCCTTCATGAAGTATACCCACACTTTCCTTGTGTGGTCATCAATAAATGTCACATAATCCATGAAGCCTCCCATAGACATGGTCTTCGTAGGACCCCATACATCTGAATGCACAACATCTAGTGCATTTTTGCTCACATTTCTATCACATGGAAATACATGCTTTGTTTGCTTTCCAAATTGGCATGCTTTACATATTTTCTGCATACCTTCAACTTTAAACTTTGGTAGCCCTGTCACAATTCCTTTAGTCTACATAGACTTCATTCTCTGCACATTCACATGTCCAATTCTTTTATGCCAAATGTCTGTGTTTGCAACAATTCCTGAACCATTTGCAAACATTGTAGCACTCACTTCAGGCATGTTTACATTCAATGTAAACATTCTGCCCACTCTGTTGCCTTTTGCAACCAACCTGCACACTTGTCTTTAAAGTCTTCAACATAACAACCATCACGGGTAAACCGAACCTGCAAACTCTACTCAATCATCTGGCCAACTGAAACCAGATTCTTTGTTGTGTTCGAAACATGAAGTACATCTGCAAGGTACTTCACTTTGCCATCCTGCATCATAGACAATGGCACATCTCTAACATGGGTAATTGGATGAGTAGTGTCATCCCTTGTTTCCACAAAACCTGGTCTTTCAAGGTTTTTCATCTCCTTGGACCACTCCCCATGACTTGTCATGTGGTTTGAAGCACCTCAATCAACGTATCATACATCATCTTTATGTGTTGCTTCAACATTTTCAGACATGGCATTAACAACATGCTGCATAACAAACAACCTTTCACTATCCTCATTGTTTTTGCTCGAGGATGCATAGTTGTTTTGCTGCAATTTTCCATTTTGCATGTCAGCCTGCTTCTTATAAAACAATCTGCCTGCACATGTCCAGGCTTACCATAATAAAAGCATCCACGTGTATCATTATACTGCCTTTGACAATTTCCACGACCTCTTTGACTCCCCCGGCCTCTGAATTGGCCTCTTCCACCTGCGTGTTATTGTTGTTGTGAATTCTGGGACTGTTGTTGTTGCGCTGCTGGCCATAATTCTGATTACCTATTCGGCCACCTCCTTGGCCGCATCCACGGCCTCCTCTACCTCGTCCTCTTCCTGAACTTGTGTAGAAGGCCTGTTGCTCTGAACTGTTTTTGTTTTGTGAAGAGTGTTGGTCTTCACCCAAGCTCTTCTCTTCTATAATCAACATTGGGAATGTTTTCCCGAGTCTGAATAGATGTCTTGAACGCCTTGTATTGTGGCCCAAGACCACGTAGACAGACTTCCACCTTATTATCATCATCTATTGAAACGCCAATAGATGCAAGGGATTCCACAATACCCTTGATCTTCAATGCATAGTCATTCACAAACATACTCTTTTTCTCCACAGTATGAAGTTCATTCTTCAAGTGTATCTTTCGTGCCTTGGTATTCGTTTCATAGAGTTTTACCAAGGTGTCCCACGTCTCCTTGGGAGACTTGGCATCATGTATGTGCCCAATCATGGTGTCCTCTATACTGATAGAGAGCGAATACATAACTTTTCTGGCTCCTTGGTTCCAATCCTTGAACTCTTTCACATCTGCAATAGTCAGATTGATCTCAGGTATCTCCGATGCCTCTTCATGCTCACCTTCTATATAGACCTAGTAACCCTTTCCCATCAGGAAATTTGTCAGCCTGAACTTCCAAGCATGGAAGTTGTTCTTATCAAGCTTCTCAGCAACAATCTGGTTTATGCCATCATTTGACATCTTGCCAGACACACAAATTTACCAGAAACAGCACTCTGGTTTGTCCTACACACAAACTGCTATATTTTCTGCAGCGATACTGTACTACACTCATTTGACATCTTGCCAGACACACAAATTTACCAGAAATAGCACTCTGGTTTGTCTTACACACAAACTGCTATATTTTCTGCAGCGGTACTGTACTACACTCAAATGTCACAACCAGTGATCTCAATGTGCATACATATACCCAATGGCAACTGTTGACCTCCTTGCAGCACACACAATGTCTGCACAACCAATCTGTCTTCCTACAGTTCTTAAAACAGAGTTCTGTAGAGAATTGATGACTTACCCGCAGTGCTCGAAATCGCCTGCTTTTTGAAAAACGGAGGTCGTAAATAACGCGCCCGAAACGCGTTTTCCGCCCAAAAAAAGCTGTCGAATAGGACTATATAGTTTCCCTATAGCTTTACTCCCGCGAAGAAAGCTTCTCAATCAGAGATCGTTTGCCGGTGCCTCCCGTAGAGCTCCCGACAAGGGTGTAGTCACCAACACAAGTAGGGAGGAAGAGTAGATGAAGCTCCTGCCCTCGTACCGCTTCTTGTGCTTCTCTTGCTTGCAGCTCAGCCCTTAGATACCATGAAAAGATGCAGGGGAGAAGAGAGCTTAAGCTCTTGCAAGCACACACACACTCACAAAACCCTAAAAGAGAACACACAAGGTGAGGCTAAAAATCTTCTTCTTCTTCACACAACACTCAACACACCATATACAAAGATAAGAGTACACCATATGAAAAGGTACTCAACCAGATACATACTAGGGTTCTCTATAGTGTGGACCCAACTAAATGAGTTGGCGCTATAACTATGCCAGTCTCTAGAATGGCTGTCACACAGCCTATCATCCCACTGGCCGCATATCATCCATGATCTCACCAACCATGCCAGTGGTGTAAGTGTGGAGCCTATCCCCCAGGCGGGTCATCAGTGTCCACCGCCTCACTAGATGAGCTCGATATCTCAACATTCAAGACCTCCATTACAATCAAGGAGAACATTCCCAACTTTTGGGACGATGTCTATGCTGATCATAGAAGAAAAAGCTTTAGGCAAGGACTCTTCTTCACAAAGTAAGAACACATCATAACATGCCTTCTAATCCAATTCAGGTAGAGGCAGAGGTAGAGGTCATGGGCTGACAAGGCCAAGGCCGTGGGATGACAAGGAAATCAGAATTTTGGACAACAACAGTCAAATGATTCACAACAGCAATCATACGTGGGTGGAAGAGGCCAGTCTAGAGGCAGGGGGAGCCAAAGAGGCTGAGGTGGTTGGCAAAGAAATCAAAATGCAAATAACATAGAGTGCTATTATGGTGGCAAATAACATAGAGTGCTATTATGGTGGCAAACGAGGGCACATGGCAAAGGACTGCTATAAAAAGAAGGATGACATTAAAAGTGAAAAGTTGCAGCAAGGCAACTATGCATCATCTAGTAAATAGGAAGGTGATGATAGAAGTGAGCAGCTGTTTGTGATGCAACACATGCTCAGTTCCATAACAAGATATGTGTCACGATCTCAAGATACATGGTATGTGGATTCTGGCACCTCTAACCACATGACGAGTCATGCTGAGTGGTTTAGAGACGTAGAAAATGGAAAAACCAAGTTATGTAGAAATAGGTGATGATACTGCGCATCCCATTGCGCATGTTGGTAAAGTGCCATTGTCTATGTAGGATGGAAAAATGAAGTACTTGGCAGATGTACTTCATGTCCCAAATATTAGAAAGAACGTGGTTTCTGTTGAATAGATGGTTGAGCAGGGTCTACAAGTGAGGTTTAATCCTCAAGGATGTTTTGTGGAAGACTTTAAAAATCAATCACTTGGTTGCAAAGGGTAATAGAAATGGCAGGATGTTTACTTTGGATGTGAACATGCCTGAAGTAAAGACAGCAATGTTTGCACATGGAATAGGTGCCATTGTAGATATTGACATATGACACAAGCGCATTGGTCATGTGAATGTACAGCGATGGAAGTCTATGCAAGCCCAAAATATTGTTGCAAGTTTGCCAAAGTTTAAGGTTGATGGTATGCACAAAGTATGTGAAGCATGCCAGCTTGGTAGGCCAAACATGCTTTCCCACATGAAAAGCATGTCAGTGCAAGGCCATTCAATGTTATACATTCAGATGTATGGGGACTGACCAAGACTGCAACAATTGCAAGTTGCAGGTATTATGTTAGATTCATTGATGATCACACTAGAAAAGTGTGGGTTTACTTCATGAAAGAGAAAAGTGAGGTGGTTGCTCACTTTCAGAGATTTAAAGCCTTGGTTGAGAAGGAAAAAGGCATGCAAATAAAATGCCTGAGATCAAATGGTGGCGGAGAATATTTCTCCAATGAGTTCGTCGATTTCGTGAGGAAGCATGGAATCAACAGACAATTTACATGCAGGTACACTCCGCAGCAGAATGGTATTGCAGAAAGAAAAAATAGGCACATTGCAGAAGTGGCACGTGCCTTGATGGCTAAAAAGAATATGCCGCATTGTTTTTGGCTAGAAGCAGTAGCAACTGCTGTGCACATTATGAACAGGACACCCACTGCAATTGTTCATGGTATAATGCCTAAACATAAGCTTACAGGCATAAGTCCAAATGTGTCTCACTTGAAAGTGTTTGTGGGTGTATTGCATATGTGCATGTTCCTGATGAAGTGAGAAAAGTTGGATCCAAAGGTAGAGAAATACATCTTTATTGGTTATGCTATGGAGAAGAAAGGTTGAGATGTGAGTAAGCAAAGATGTTGTCTTTGATGAGATGAGTAGCTGGTATGCACCAATAGTGAAGGCAATAGAAGATGTAGATGTAAGAAGTGCTGATGCTACACCACATGTAGAGTAGCAATCACAGGTGCTTAGTGGACCTGGAGAGTCCTCTGGTGGATCCGGTGCTAGCCCATGGTCAGTAGCCCATGGTCAGGCAGGTTGACAGATGCAAGTACACATGTATCATGCAGAGGGAAGGAAAAGGTAGATCAACCTTTTGTGCCTGATTTGTCAGCAGGTCACTCATATGTGGATGGTGACTGTAGCGGCTTTGAGTAGAGCCTTGATGAGGATCTTGGCATTCCATCTATGGTTACTCCTGCTGTAAGGAGAACAAGGGCTTTTTTGAGGACATCAGGCAATGATCTAGGTGTACGTGGGTCTACGAGGGTTAGGAACCCTATTGACAAGTTGAGATATGATGGATATACAGCCCATCATTATGCTTACATGGTTAAAGCAAGACAGGAATTGGAGCCCACTTGTTTTAAGAAGGCACTTGGAACTAAGAAATGGGAAGATGCCATGAATGAGGAGATGGGAGCATTGGATTCAAATGCAACATGGGAGTTACTGCGCCTTTTCCTAAGGAAAATAAGGCAATTGGATGTAAGTGGGTGTATAAAGTCAAGCATAACGTTGCTGGTTCAGTGAGAAGGTATAAGGCAAGATTGGTCGGGCCAAAGGCTATGCGCAGACTTATGACATTGACTATGAAGAGACATTCAACCCGGTTGCAAGAATGGTAACCATGAGAGCTGTCATTGATATGGCTGCATAATAGGGTTGGTCTTTACATCAGATGGATGTAAAGAATGCCTTCTTGCATGGTGATTTGAAAGAAGAAGTTTACATGATGTAGCCACCAGGTTATGAGAGTGACGCACACCCATATTTTGTGTGCAGGTTACACAAAGCCTTGTATGGCTTTGAAGAAGGCACCCAGAGCATGGTTAAATAAGATCGGGTAGTATCTTGTTACCATTGGATTTCATATATCTAATGCCGATTTTTCAATTTATGTGAAAAAGACAGATAGAGGGATCATGCTATTAGTCATATATATGGATGACTTGATTATCACTGGTGATAGTGATGTTGACATACATGATGTCAGGAGCCTTTTGAAGAAAAAGTTTGAGATGAAGGATTTCGATGAGCTGCAGTATTTTTTGGGCATAGAGGTGATGAGATCACCTCATGGCATTTTGTTATTGTAGAGGAAATATGGCTTGGACATGTTGTCCAAGTATGGCATGATAGGCTATAAGCCTATTTCTATGCCATTAGAGAAGAATGCAAAGCTTTCTGCAGATACATGTGAGCTTTTGGAGGACCCCACTACATACAGGCGCATAGTGGGTAGCTTGATCTACATGGCCATTACTAGGCCAGACTTGAGTTATGTTGTTGGACTTGTGAGTTAGTTTATGGAGGCCCCTAGGAAGCCACACTTGGATGCGGCTAGACAGATTCTCTAGCTACATGGGTACACAGATGTTGATTGGGCTGGTAGTGTTGCAGATAGGAGATCTACCAGTGGTTTTATGTTCTCATTTGGGAGTGCTGATGTGAGTTGGAGCAGTAAGAAGTAGCCAATAGTTACCTTGTCAAGTACAGAGGCAGAGTACAGGGGTGCTACTATGGCAGCTTGTGAGGTAGCTTGGTTTTAGAAGTTACTTGGTGATATGGGTGAGCCCGTGGATAGGACAGTTGTTATATATTGTGACAACATGAGTAGCATAAAGTTGGCCAGTAACCTAGTATACCACGCTAAAAAGAAGCACATTGAGGTGCACTATCACTTTGTGAGGGAGAAGGTTCTAGCAGGTGTTGTAGATCTAGTATATGTCAGCACACAGAGGATCAGGTGGCTGACATCTTCACAAAGGCATTGGGCACAGAGAAGCTCCACAAGTTTAGGAGCTTACTTGGAGTGCAGTGTGTGGTGTTGAGCTCGAGGGGGAGTGTTGAGATATCGAGCTCAACTAGTGTTGTGGTTTGGCGAACATTGATGACCCACCTGGGTGACAACTTCCGCACTTATGCCACTAGCATGGTTGGTGAGATTATGGTTGATATACCACCAGTGGATGACAGGCTATGTGAAAGCCACTTTGGAGTACTAGAGTTATGGCAAAGTTATAGTCAGGTTCACATTATAGACCGACCACTTTGTATGTTGTTGTAGGAGAGTACTTTCCCTTTATGTATGTACTCTTATCTTTTAGTTATATGGTTGTAAAGAAGAGAAGAAGATAGAAAAATTCAGCCATCCATCTCTCTTGTGTCTTGCACTCTCTTGTGTGTGTGTGTGTGTTTTTTTTCTTATGAGGAACTCAAGCTCTCTCTCTCCCCCACATTCTCTTTATTCTTCTCTTCTCTACAACTATATAACTAAAAGATAAGAGTACATACATAAAGGGAAAGTACTCTCCTACAACAACATACAAAGTAGCCATGCGAGAGGGTCTTACCATGAGCTTCTCACAAGTCTCTATGGCGGTGTCCATACTCTCTTACAAGATTGAGCTCTGAGTTTTCATGCAATGATTTATTTCAAGCTAATACAGATGATTTAGATGTAGACTATGTACTAAAATTGAATTGAATGTAGTGAAAAATGCTCAAATTGAGCAATGCAAATGGATGAGATGGACTTGGATGCAAGAGAGGGCTTCCCACTGTAGATTTACACCCTGATTTTCTAATTTTTAACCTTAATTTGCCTAATTTTTGCTAATAACACACTAATGATAATGATTAAGAGTGACAAAATTTGGAGGCACAAATTTGAGCTTGCTTGAGAGGAAGGCAAATTTGATGGGGCATTTAGCATAGCCTTGTTGCCTCTAGTGTGAAGCAAGTGATTAAACTCAAAAACACAGCTCAAAGATCCAAAAAATTGAGTAAATCGTTAATACCTAGTTGACTGATCTTTTTTTTCTCACGGCTCATATACTACACCAAATGACTTAAGATGTGGACTGTGGGGAGCTTGTACCAAGTAGTAACTAATCCTAAAAGGGTTTGAGCTGATTTTTCCCAAAGGCGTCAAATGATGCGACACACGAGCGATGAACATACGAAAAAATTCGGGTTGCAGCATTGGTTTTTGGTTGATTCCTTAGAGCTGTAGGGTCATCTAGGGTTAGGCAATACCCACCTGATAGGATTTGGAAAATGCTTTCTTAGTTGGGGGGATCCAGCTGCTTCAAATTTTCTCCACTAGAAAGGCTTGCAAAAGATAAGATTGAGATTAGTGAAGTTAATGATGAGATTAACACTAACTACGTAGAGAGTGACTAATGAGAAGCTTTGGGGAGAGAGGTGGCTCTGATGCCATGTTGAGAATCATGGATCAAGCTCTTCTGCTGAGACAAAACATCTAACTAATCATGCACTAATCCTACGCTAATCACAACACTAATCTAAGGTGGATAGAAATCAAAGAAACTCATAATGTGTGTCCTAATGCACTCAAGTATAATCAGACACCAAGATGAATTAGCTTGGATACATAAAGAGACTTGAGATAAGTGCAAGTGATATGTTCATTGCTCGAAATGGCCCCCATTTATATGACGCGATACACCCTTTTATATGACAAGATACACCCTTGGGCTTGTACATCAATGTAGGATGATTCCCTTTGCTCATGTGACTTCATGCTATACTTTGCTCTTGCTTGGCTACTCATTATCACTCCCTACGTCTTCTTTGTGCTCAACGGCACCACATTTCTCAACACTCCCGTTTGGTGCCATTTTCTTCGGCTATTGCAAAGGTGTTCAGATGGAAGTTTTACAGCATAATTTCACCCCCTCATTTCTAACTTGGCTGGATAACGAAGAGGCTCTTTGGCTTGGTTAGTCTTTAACTCTCAGAGGTTATTTTAGAGATAGGCGGGTTGTTTTCGCTCACGCAAGGTGCTACTTTGGCTACTCTATGGTGATCAAGTGTTCTTAAAACATATCAATTTGCCTACTGATTTAGTGGCTTTTACAATATAGGATTTAGGTTAGGGTCGTGGTTGGTAGCTCCTTTAGTGTTGCTATTGGATCAAGACCTCCTTGGTTTTTCTTGATGAAGATTCCTTGTTGCTTCCTTCATTCTTCATGTCGATGCCGTGTCCTTCTTCACATTGTTGAATGTTTCTTAGGTCTTGGTCTTTACTCTTTGGCTTGACTCTTGGATCTTTGACATGTGGATCTGGTTCTCCTTGCTGCTGCCACTTTGTGCTTGGTGCTTCGATTCTTCTTCCTTAAGTGCCATTTGTGCTTCATTATATATGCTTTCGTTTGTGAGTGCCATACTTGTGGTGGTCACTTCATACATGTGTGCTTTTGGCATGCTTAGGAGAATATTTTGTGTAATCAGATTATGCTTTGTGAGATGCTTAGGAGAATATTTTGTGCAATCAGATTATGCTTTGTGAGATGCTTAATATCCTCAGGATATATCCCTTCCTTGATGAACTTCTCAATGTTTACCATGCGAGAGGGTCTTACCATGAGCTTGTAACAAGTATCTATGGAAATGTTTGTAAGATTAAGCTCTAATTTTTTGTGCAATGATTGATTTCAAGCTAATACAGATGATTTAGATGTAAACTATGTACTAAAATTGAACCGAATGCAATGAAAAATGCTCAAATTGAGCAATGCAAATGGATGAGATGGACTTGGATGCAAGAGAGGGCTTCCCACTATAGATTTACACCCTAATTTTCTAATTTTGAACCTTAATTAGCCTAATTTCTACTAATAATACATTAATGATAGTGATTAGTGCTTAATTTGAGTGATTAAGAGTGAGAAAATTTGGAGGCTGAAATTGAGCTTGAGGAAGGCAAATTTGATGGGGCATTTTGCATAGCAAGAGATTAAACTCAAAAACACAGCTCAAAGACCCAAAAATTGAATAAATCGTTGATACCTGGTTGACTTGTCTTTTGCTTCTCCCGACTTGTATACTCCACCAAATGACTTGAGATTTGGACTATAGGGAGCTTGTACCAGGTAGTAACTAACCCTAGAAGGGCTTGAGATGATTTTGCTCAAAGGCATCAAATGGAGCGAAACAGGGGCTACGGCCGTACGACGAAATTCAGGCTGGAGCATTCATTTTCGCTTAATTCCTTGGAGCTATATGATCATCTAGGGTTAGGCAATATTCCACAAAGGATTTATATAAAAAAAATCTTGGTCGGGGAGATCCAGCTACTTCCTCTACTAGAAAGGCTTGCAGATTTGATTAAGATTAGTGAAAATTAATGATGAGATTAGCACTAAGTATGCAGAGATTAACTAATGAGAAGATATAGGGACACGGGTGGCTTTAATATCATGTTGAGAATCATGGATCGAGCTCTCTTATTGACAATACATCTACCTAATCATGCACTAATCTTATGTTAATCACAACACTAATCTAAGCCAAATAGAAATGAAAGAAACTCATAATGAGTGTTGCACTTAAGTATAATTAGACACCAAGAAGAATTAGCTTAGACACATAAAGAGACTTGAGATAAGTACAAGTGATATGTTCATTACTTGAAATGGCCCCCTTTTATATGAGGAGGTACGTCCTTAGGCTTGTACATCAATGTGGGATAATTCCCTTTGCTACTTGGCTACTCATTCTCACTCCCTACCTCTTTATTGTACCCAATGGCACCACATTTCCCAACATCAACCTCACTGATCATCGTCATCACTAGTGGTCTACAAGCTCCCGATGTCACTCGTCTCGCTACCATCACCGCTAGTGCTCATCACCAAGCCACCGAACCTCACTAGCTCTTCCCATCATCGCCGTGCTTGTAACGTTCTCATATGTACATATTTTTAGATCCATTTGATTCGGTGATTTTTAGCATCTATATTCAATGTTGAATAGTAGGAAATACTTAGACGACATAAAAGATTAAGTTTGGTCACAAATTTAGTAATTTAGATATGTCAATTTTGGGTCAATTTTGAGACTTTTTATGCATGTTTTGGGGTGTCATTTGTATGCGATTTCTATTCTATACTTAACCATGTTAGATAATGTACAAGAGGGTCATAGTGAGTGGTTTAGCCTAAAGGAAACTCATTGGGGATTTACATAATAAATATAACCGCAACGAGCATCCGAAACGGGGCTCGGACACCAATTTGACCCTTAATTTTTAGTAACGGCCTCGCATGAGGGTGTAGATAACTTTATTTGTCAGAGAGGCAAACAAAAGAAAGTTAGTTCATCACAGGACGAATAAAGTCCGTGTTCAGATAATTGGGAGATTTCGCATAGGGTGGTCGGTATTCGCAAAACGAATCCGACACAACTTTCCAGTGTTTTTAAAAAAAATGTATCTTCTATAATTTGGTTCGAACGCATGTTTTTAGAAAATATTTTCTATCTTTGATGATTTCGTGCATGATAATCTACTAATTCTCATGGGCTATTTTTTTAGGGCTTCTTCCAGAGCCTTGAAGATTTTTCTGTGCAGGATAGAGAGAGAGAGAGAGAGAGAGATTTTGAGACTCGGGCCGACCGTCCTTAGACAGGGAACGCCAGATAGAGATTGTGGTTTATGCCCTCTGGGAGCCATTTGGTAGAACCCAGAGTGGACAAGATTTACTAGATGCATACCCAGGATAGCCGCAATGTCCAGAGTGGTGGTTGGGTAGACGGGCATCGGAGAAAGGCCCTATTGGCTAGATCTTTTGTTGGTGATTCTCTCTATGATTTTTTAGATTTTTGTAATGAACAGATATTACTATTACTTTGGATTTTGCAAACGAATATGATTTATTGAAAAACTCTTCATTTTTCTGAAGTATGAGTGATTTTGTTTTCTATATGATTTGGGAAATTTTGTGTTAGAATACAGAATAGATTTTGGGTACGTTTCAGTGCTCTTTGAGCTCTCCGACCTCACTGGTCACCCTGAAAGACAACACTCATAGGCCTTCGATGCCCCCAAGCTCACCGGCTCCTCCCGTCACACCACACCAGTGCTCTCTAACCTCACCAACTACCATTATCCTCGGTGCTCTCCAAGGCTCCCTTTCCCAAGGTGAGCAGAGATTTCTATTGAGTGTTATCTTCTCCTCCCTTTCCCAAGTGAGGGGAGATCTTTATTGATCACTCTCTTCTTCTCATCATTAAACTCTAGATCAGAAGATCTTTCTTGTTATCAATATCATGACAATGTAGATATCGAGGTAACCTCCACTAGAGGTTATAACCCATTTAGTGTACATAGAGAGTGCATTGTAAAAGGACTCTATCGAGGTAGCCTCCACTAGAGGTTGTAACCCAATTTGTGCACATAGAGAGTGCATTGTAAAAGGACTCCTTTGAGAGCTAGGAGGAGCATAGAGAGTACATATAGAGTGCATTGTAAAAGGATTCCACCCTGAGAGCTGAGAGGAGCATATTGTGTAAGTTACATCTTCTTTGTGAATTGAGAGGAAGCTAGACCATGTATTGGATATGCTTATGAAGAATGAATATGTTTATTGGCTCTTATCTTGCTTGTTTCAGTAGCATTTATTAAAGTAGTGTGGTGTGAGTGAGAGAGTGTGGATGACTTGAATAGTTATGCAGTGCAAGATAGTCTAGCACAATAGATGGTGTTAAGGAGAAGGCTTAGATCAAGTGTGAAAATTATTTCAGATATGTTTTTTTTTTCTTTTCTTCTGCTAAGCTCGTGTGTCCAGGTTCATGCCTCTAGACTCATGTGTCCAAGCTCACATCTGGAGGTTCACATGGTGTGTCAAAGTTTACACGTCTAGGTTCACGTCTCTAGACTCATGTATGGAAGTTCATGTGTCTAGGTTCACGTGTTTAAGTTCACATCTCTAGACTCACGTTTGCAGGTCCACATATATACACTCACATGTATAGGCTCATGTCTTTTTTGTATAAACTCAACTCACTTACTTCCCTTGTATGAAATAAGCCTACTTGGTGGAGAATGAAAATCTAGAAACTCAACCTATGATAAGGTTGGTGTGGGTAATAAGTGTACTTAAATTCCCCAATAAGAACAAGAATTTTCCTTGGATTTGTAGCTGGTATAAATTGTACGACAAGAAAATTCTTTAAAAAACATGAGTAGGTATATCCTTACAAGTCTTTAATATAGTAATAATTGATCGGTATAATATTAGGTATACTTACCTCTAGACTCACATCTCCTTTACTCACGTATTCAGACTCATGGCTTACCTGTCTAGACTCATGTCTTCTTGCTTATGTGTCTAAACTCACTGCTCATGTGTCCAAGCTCACGGCTCATGTCTCTTGGCTCAAGCGTGTTGACTCGTGTCATTTTTAACTGGACTGTGGGCTCCCATCTCCTAACTCAAGAGCTCGTTTGGCTTAGTTATTTATGATTTTTAAGAGTCTTTGGCCTTGATAGGATGTGATTAATGGTCTTAATCCTAAAAGAATTGTGATACAAGTAATTGAGTGTCTTTTATGTGATATGACTAATTAAATTCCAACAATGCTTGAAAAATTATGAAGAAATGCATGAACAAAATTTGACAATTCCACTCTAATTCACCCTATTAGAGCTCAATGCTCATGTTTTGGTGTGGATTCTACTCCTAATCATAATTGCTAAGCTAATCCTTGGGTTAAAGAGAAATGAAATCTAAGCCTTTGGACTCCAATTTCATACAAATCACCAAAGAACCAACATTTTACCCTATCAATAAATGAAAATAGCATTCCCTAATGAATAAGAAAGGTCCTAACAATTGGAGTATCTAATATCAGTGTCTAACCCTTTTACAATGAGAGATTAATATAATGGCAAGTGTTAATTAGCCAACTCATCCCAAATACTCAAAAAAACAAAATCTATAAATTTAAAAAAATACACCCCACATTGGATAGGTAGTCTGAGCTATCAATTGAGAATAAAATTTTAAAATAAACACATATAAGGATGTAAAAATACCCCAATTAGAAGTTTCAATCCTGAATTGCTTAATAATTATCTTCAATTAGCATTAATGATGGAATTAGCATGAAATTACAAATTCTATCTACATGTTTTAATAGAGATTTAGGAGATATTTGAAGGAGTTCTAGTGCAAATGAGACTTTAAAAACTTCACTCCAATCTAGAAAAAGCCTTGTATATCTTCAATTTACACCCAACACTTGATATTTACCAAATTTGAGCTACAATGTGTTGAGAAGATGACATCAAAAATCTTAGTACAAATGCTTCAATGATGAGATTTTGAGCTAGATTTAAAGGTGAGTAGAGAATGGTTAAAAATAAATTAATATCTTGACTAAACTTAAACTAATAAATATGATTAGATGCTTTAGTTTGATAAAGAGATGGTGGAGACTCTATTACCATGTGAAAATCCAACATAGGAGCAAGCTATGCAGTGTAAAAATAGATTAAAATCATGATTTTAAGTAATAGAGTACTAATAATAATTAACATTTAAATGAACAAAATAACAAGACAACGATATAAGATGAGCATACATAAATTGCATTAGATGAGTGCCTCTTAAATAGGCTGAGAATACATCATTATTAACTACTAATTTAACTTTAGAATCTTGCTTAATCAACCTCCCAACGCCAAATTTTGAACTAGCTTGGAGCTAGATCTTACTCACATTGCACTCCTTTTTATACATACAATTTACATTAAATCTACTTCCATTATATCTTAAGGCCACATGCCCCCCCCCCCTCTAAGTGCCAAATTATTACACCCTTCATCACTTGCACTTCTAACAAGGCAAAGTGCCAAGGTAAAGTAGTGAGGTTTGTCAATAGTTGAAAAGGGTTACAAGGATCGTAAGAGTTTTAAAAAAAACCAGCTATCAACGAAGCAAGACATATTTTCTCCATATAACTCATGCATGTAGCAAAGTAGCAATCTACCACTATAGAAGCTTGATGGTTGTTAACTTATAACTTGCCACTCTTTTTTCATGCAATCAAATGCTTTGTCTTTGAATTGTGTTGACCCCTTCAATAACCAAGCGAGTTCAAACCCTCCCTAGGCTACACTCATGGAAAACTATATACAACTCATTCAACTACCGTGGTATGATATGATTTCCGTTTCCTTTTAAAGCTATCAATGGCAACACTTCATATGGATTGGCATGAACTAAGAGAAATCATTCTTTTGTGCATGTACTTTTGTACACAAAGAACCAACAATTAAGCCAATAATTAGTAGTGTTGCTTTATGTGTGTAATTGAGGCAATAAAATATGCTTCATTTACATAATTTCAAGAAAACCATTGGGGGATCGTTGTGCAAAATCATATCTTAGAAGTATGTAGTTCAAATATGTGGGAATGTGTTGCTTTTACATATATAATTGAGGCGATACTATGTTACATTGCATAAATTCAAGGTCACCATTGGGAGCATGTTATGATAGCTTGGGACTATAGCTCAAATATGTGGGCACATAACAAGGAGATCTCCAACCATGAAGGTTTAATATGACTAAGGTCAAAAGCTACTACAAATCAATTGCCTTCAATTGCATATGCATCATGAAGGATACATAATTTAGAGTAGACTGTAGACATCTTTTATAACTCACTAGTAGCAAGATGACTAGTATGTTTTAGAATGGCTAAGCATCCAAAACAGTTGTTAAAGTCTCGCGATGGGCTGCATCATTGAAACAACACCATGAGATGTGACCCTCACCGTGCAACTCATGCAAGAACACGATGTTAGGTAGTTGCTTTTGGACCCATTGTTGCATCCGTAGAGGAACTAACCTATCTCTATCTCCCTGCCATATATGGATCTTCCCTTTGAATACCTCTCCAACCTCCTTGATCTCAAACCCCCAATCTCTATTCATCATTTGCAAATCCTTTGCAACTCCAAAGCCCTTGTGGTACTTGAGTGCCTCTATGTAATCCCTACCAACACATAAAGAAGTTAGCCATATTTCAAAATAAATTCATGGTATCCTTTGTATCCTAATCAAGGTGAAAAAAATCGTAATTAGCCATATCAACCTTAACCACAATGATCATATAGCATACACAACATACCCATATCAACCTACCCAAAGTGAAAAACCATAATTAACCATATCAACCTAAACAACATTGACCAAATCAACCTAGACAACATTACCCTTCTCAACCCATATTGAAAACTTTGTGCCATTAAAGTATAATACACCAACATTAGATCTAAACAATGGGCTTTTAGTGTTCCACTTACTTGGCCATTTGCTCTCCTACTCCAGGCCTATTGAGGCATTTCCAATCCTCTGGAGAGAGGCCTTTGGTGATATCTTCCGAGGGGCCTTTAGAGAGGTCGCAGCTCAGCTGCTTGGCAAACCATTGGAAGGCAAAGAAGGGCAGCAATCTAGCAACTGAGGTAAGAACTCGTTCTGTGAGACTGTAAGAGGCGAGCATGGCAGCTCGGTGTTGGCTAGAGATACCCTGTGCCAATGAAAAATGAAGACCACCACACACACACTCTTAAGAAATGTTAAAAAACATATTGACCATTAGGCCTGCAGTGAGAGAAGTTAGTTTCCTGAAACAAGGACTCCTTGGACCTGAATTTCATTGTATGAGAATCAAATAGAGACCCAACCTTCCAAAAGAAGTTGCCCACAGGAGACCACATGGCTATGCCTGCGATGCGGTGGGGGATGAAGCGGGCGGCAGCCCAGCAGAAGGCACCCCCCATGGAGAGCCCCAGCAGCCATACTTTCTTGCCCAGATCCAGAGCATCTATCACTTGTTCAAGGTCATCCACCGCAGATCGGAAGGTCTGTAAGGGATGGGGGTCACTTTGGCCATAGCCTGGCCTGTCTATGGCCAGCAGCCTCACTCCATACTCTCTTAGTGTCTCTTCCTTCACCCCTGTCCACAACGACATACCATGCATACATCAATCCCACTGCCCATGTCCAGAGTCATACCATACATGCATAAATACACCAATTTCCATTCCCATGGCCACAAGTTTACCATAAATGCATAAATACATCAATTTCCATTGGTATACCATACATGCATCAATCCCCATGCTCACAGTCATACCATACATACATCATGGTATAACATGCATCAATGAATGCAGATGGCATGCAGACACAGGAGTAATGAAAGATTTAATGAGGGAAATTTGTATGGGAAGATGAGACCTGGCATGGCACACAGGCGGCAAGACATCATGCCGTGCAGTGCCAAGAGGGGTCTGCCTCCCCCTTCGCAGCAGCCAAGCTCGCGATAGGCTATCCGACGGTTCTCATTACGCAGGTGGACAAACTTCACCTCCTCGCCACCCATGGCCAAAAAACACACACACACACACACACACACTCACTCTGGGTGCTTGCTGATTATTGGCAAAACCTTACGACAATGCAGTGCTCGTGACAACCCCCTCTGCCCAAAGGAGAGGTTTTACATCCTGCCCCAACTGCCCCATGGGCGGGCTCCACACCTGGACGTCCTTTATAATGTTACAAAATGCCCATCTGAGGCGCATTGGGTAAAGGGCTCCATTTAAGTACACTTTAAGAAAAAGGGCTCCACACCTGGACGTCCTTTATAATGTTACAAAATGGCGCATTGGGTAAAGGGCTCCATTTAAGTACACTTTAAGAAAAAGGCTTACCATCCATGCATAATTGAGCTCCAAATTCAAATCTAATTTTGGATTAACATCGGGCGCTTGTTCCAGTGGTTGATGTGGGTGGCTTGTAACCTAGAGGTACCAAGTTCGATCCCCGACTGGACACCCGATAATTATCCTGCGCTCGCTTTTTAGAGGATATGAGGGGTCCTCACAGAGTACTTTGCTCCCTTATAGTAGTCGCCAATTTATTTTTTAAAAATCTAATTTTGGATCCTTCTTCCCTAAAGCAAGTTGAACAAAATCCAAGCATTTGCAATTAAAAATCTCCATGCAATATCGGTCCTTCCCCACTAGAGCTGCCAGTAGAGCAAAGGGAGTAAATGAGAAACAAAGAATGAAGCTAATGAATCAAAACTTGCCTATCCAATGCTTCCATCTTGAAAAATCACCAGCAAAAATCACAGGCAATAGACAGAAATTGGAACCGCTTTGCGTTAAAATAGAAGTGAAGGACGTCTTTGTTCCGGCGGGGGTGTCCGCTACCCTAATGCATTCTCCATATGCATATGCACAATGGCACATAACACACAGATGAATGCATCTCAACGCCATGCCTAGTATAAATTTTTAATCAAAGCATATTCTTTGTATTATGTTCTTTGTAGTTCTCTGTATTATAAACACCTTTGTTGGCCATGCTACCACACATGGCATGGATGCTATTTGTGTTCTCAGAAATTTGGGTTGAAAGAAATAAAGAAATATTTTTTACATAACATCTGCATGCCCAACAACCCTCTAAACATAATTGGGCAAACTAGAATACTTGTGATTTCTATTATATGGGAAATTTGTGTAGCAATACCATTACCCAACTATATACCCCTAAAAGCTAATTTTCACTACAAGGGAACAAACCTATCATAGATAGGCTTCTTTTATAACATAATTTTATTTTCCATTAGATGGCTCATTAAGCATCATTCCCTTGGGTATCAATACTCTTTCCATGCAAATGATGGGCCTAGTGGAAGGGACTCCATAAAGGACCAAAGGCTAAGAAAGGTCAAGAAGTGTTCTCCATTTACATGATCACTAGAGTATCACCTGGAAGAGAGATAAACAAAAAACGCTAGTTCAAATTGGGCTTCTTATAATTTGATTTTGGGTCGAGTTGTTTAAGGTGTCAAAATCCTTTCGCTTATATCAATGCACAAGTATAAAATCCCTCTTACTTAATAATGGACCATTTCACACTAACCAAGTATTAGCACACATTCCCACAACTCTCTTTAGAGGTGCCTATTTGATTAGAAAGCATGCAATGCATCTTATATCTTTAATGGTTAAAAGCACCCTTACATTGCTTGATATATAAAGGTCCGTCGTTGAATTAGTTTGCAAGCATATCCCACTATGGAAGCCTTACATTGCTTGATAAGAAAGCGTGCAATGCACCTTATATCTTTAATGAATAAAAGCACCCTTGCATTGCTTGATATATATAAAGGTCCATCCTTGAATTAGTTTGCAAGTATATCCCACAATGGAGATGATTGGCTTACCTCCACTGTACAATAGTATGGAAAAGTCAAATGCCATTATTTTCACACAGTTGTTTTTTGTGCAAAGGTGTTCCTTTATTTTTTTTAAAGATGTCCCTTGTTTTTATATTTTTATAATGTGTTTGCTTTTTAAAGTGATTCCTTTAAATGTGGTGATCAAATTTTTTTTAAAGATGTCCCTTGTTTTTATATTTTTATAATGTGTTTGCTTTTTAAAGTGATTCCTTTAAATGTGGTGATCAAAATTTTATACTATAAAAGAGAAACTTGATTACATTTTATAACATTGGTAGAAAGCGAAATTGTTTGTCCTCGAATAAAATCTTAAATCTCAACAAATCTGGCATATACCTCTCACATCTAGTAGTATTAATTTTTTGGTATTTCTTCATCAGGAAATGCACCATGCGTCTAAAAGTTTACTTAGAATCTTGTTACTTGCACACAATAACTATTGACATTTCAACACATGAAAATAACATAAATATCTACACATTGCAAAGGGTAATCTACTTTTGTTATATGACTCAATGTCTTTGCATAACACTAAAGATACTTTAACGTGATCCTATTATATATATAGCTAAAGAAGATTAAAGTCCTAACTTTTCCTTTTGTTCCATGATATTATTATCATACTTCCTTAAGATTGTGTTTGATATATTTGTATGTATCATAGTCTCAAAGGGAAAAAAGTCCACAAATCTATAATTTTTACACAAGAAGGAAGCTATCACAAATTTATTAAGACATAAGAAGTATGCATTCCCACATGTGATCAATCCAATATGTGATCCCAACCATTATTTTAATTTCAAGTATGCATTCCCACATGTGATCAATCCAATACGTAATCCCAACCATCAATTTAATTTCAAGTAGCATTTGCATCATCAAACTCTAATGTATATGTATGGACACATCACATCATGAGGCAACTTTACAAGCTTCAAATCTTCTAGTAAGCTGGGCATCTCATGTTTTTATTTGCCACATCACCCAAGGTCTCTTGATGAATTTTGTTGGAGTGCTATTAAAGGTGAACTTATTTTATAGCTAATGTGA
Source organism: Cibotium barometz (assembly GCF_041138505.1). Taxonomy (NCBI): domain Eukaryota; kingdom Viridiplantae; phylum Streptophyta; class Polypodiopsida; order Cyatheales; family Cibotiaceae; genus Cibotium; species Cibotium barometz. The sequence continues at coordinate 37,914,164 of NC_141058.1, forward strand.
ATAGCATGTTTTGCTACACTTAAAATACTTTGGTATGTGGAAAACCCAAAGTCATCATTGTTGCTTGTCTTATAGAAAATAAGTCCTTTTTTCTTATTTTATTAGAGCTCTTTATGAAAAACACTTTCCTTCAGTTATGTGGGTTCAAATATAAACTAAACACATCATAATAAAGCTAAGAAACGTTCAAAATCCAAATAAGAGATCGGGTCTCAATGAATTAGAGATTTAAAGCCTTGGTCGAGAAGGAAAAAGGAATGTAAATAAAATGCCTAAGATCAGATGATGGTGGGGGAGAATATTTTTCTAATGAGTTCAATGATTTCTGAGAAAGCAGGGAATCAAGAGGCAGTTTATGTGCAGGTACACTCCGTAACATAATGGTGTTGTAGAAAGGAAAAATAGGCACATTGTAGAAGTGGCACGTGCCTTGATGGCTGAAAAGAATATGCCACATTACTTTTGGGCAGCAGAAGCAGTAGCAACTAATGTGTACATTATGAACAGGAATTATGAACAGGACACTCACTGCAGTTGTTCATGGTATGACTCCTGAACAGAAGTTTATAGGCATAAGACCGGATGTGTCTCACTTGAAAGTGTTTGGGTGTATTGCATATGTACATGTTCCTGATGAAGTGAGAACAAAGTTGGATCCAAAGGTAGAGAAATGCATCTTCATTGGTTATGATATGGAGCAAAAAGGTAATAGATGCTATAACCCTACCACTTGTGAGATGCGAGTAAGCAGAGATGTTGTCTTCGATGAGATGAGTAGCTAGTATGCACCAGTAGTGAAGGCAATAGAAGATGCAGATGTAAGAAGTGCTGATGTTGCACCACATGTAGAGCAACAATCATAGGTGCTGAGTGGACCTGGGGAATCCTCGAGCAGTGGATCCAATGTTATCCCATGGTCAGGTAGGTTGAGGAATGATGCAGGTATACATGTATCATGGAAAGGGAAGGAAAAATCAACTTTTTGTGCCTGATTTGTCAGCAGGTCACTCATATGGATAGTGACTCTAGTGGCTCTAAGCAGAGCCACTTGAGATATCGAGCTCAACTAGTGCTACAGCAGACATTGATGACCCGCCTGGGTGATAGCTTCCGCATCTACACCACTGGCATGGTTGGTGAGATTATGGGTGATATGCGGCTAGTGGGATGATAGGCTGTGTGACAGCCATTTTGGATGATATGCGGCCAGTGGGATGATAGGCTATGTGACGGCCATTTTGGATTACTAGAGACTGGCATAGTTATAGCGCGAGCTCATTTAGTCGGGTTCACATTATGGACCGACCCTTGTATGTTGTAGTAGTTGAGTACTAACCCATATAGTGTGTACTCTTATCTTCATGTTATGTTGGTTGAGTAGAGAAGAAGAAGATAGAAGAAAATTCAGCTATCCATCTCTCTCTTGTGTCTTGCTCTCTCTTGTGTGTGTTTGCTCTCTCTTGTGTGTGTGTGTGTGTTTGCTTGCTAGGGTTTGAAGGTCTCCATCTCCCCCACATTCTCTTTAAACTCCTCAACGACCTGTAGGTTCACAGGACTACTAAGATCCTACACCTTCATGCCACAACATTCACCTGTCAATTAACACACCTTGTTTATTGCTCCTACACTAACACACTTCTCATCTCAACTAACCGGTTTACCATTAATACCAAGAAGAAGAAGAAGAAGAAGAAGAAGAAGAAGAAAGGAAAAGAAAAGGAATGGTACCTACCTCACCAGTCTGGAGACTGATGTTCTTTTCATGTACAGATGTCAGCCTCTCAGAAACAAAAGCCATAGAGACCCCCGCAGTCACCCAAGCTAGCGCTACATGCTCCCCAGCAAGTTAGAAGAAGAAACCAGTGCAGGTACCAAAATTGAGCTACTTGGGCTCATATGCCATCAGCAAGGAGATCTGTCACGTAGGCTGTAATGGCCATGTCCGGGGTTCAGTGGGAGAGGACGCCCATGCGGAGTCATGGGTGGCCAGGCTAGTGTGGACGGTAGGCCACACACTATATAGCCTGGGGGATGAGGGGCAATCCTCATTCTTCCTCTATGGCTGGGTGGTGAGCCAGAGGCCGTCCCCTCTTGTGGTAACGCCCATATAGCGGCGTTACGGATATCTAACACTGGTATCAGAGCGTGGTTCGAGGGGATCGTGAGAGTCCGCGCGCGAACGGGGGACCGGAGCCCACTCGATGGTTTTCATCCACAATCTTCTCACCCTTATCTCCTCAAGGGAGTGTGTGGAGGGAGGTGGAAACACACGTTTTGAAGGGAAGAACTCTCTCTCTCTCTCTCTCCCTCTCTCTCTCTCCCTCTCCCCGTCACACAGAGGAAGCAGCATCGCAGGCAAGCAAAATTTTTGTTTGTTTTTTTTGTTTTCTGCGTTGAATAACTGCGAAAAACTCTGCGTTGAATGGCTGCGAAAGGATTTGAAACCTGTGTGTAGAGGTGGGGGGGCGCAGACCAACCCCACGAAATAAACTGAAACGCGTGTGTGTGGGGGTGGGGCAGCGAAAACCCCACGCAAGAAGAGTTGAAGCTCGTGTGTGTGGGGCAAAGCAAATTCCCCACGACCTGTGTAGAAAGCGGGGGAGGATCTTCCTCTGCTTCGCATCCAACCACACGTCAACCCCAAGAACCCACGTGTGTAGAGGGGGGGAGGCGCAGGAGACCACAGCGAAGAATGTGAGGCGAAAAAACACGTCTACTCTTTGCGCCGTCTGAGCACCCTTGAGCCGTCGTACAGCATTGCGGAGAGGAGGAGGAGGCGCCCAGGCAGGCCAGGCAGCCCCACGGCGGCGCCTAGGCGGCGGGCAGCCACCACGGCCACGGCCAGCCAGGCCAGCCGACGGAGGCCAGCCAGCCAGGCCAGCCAGGCCAGCCATGGGCGGCCAGCAACAGGCGGCGGCGCCGGCCACCAGCGGCGCCGGCCAAGGGCCACAACAGCCAGCAAACGCCAGCCAACCCACCAGCAAACGCCAGCCAACCCACCAGCAGCCAGAAAAAAAACATTTATTTTTTTAAAAAATTAATTTTCATTATTCATTTCTATGAAATTAAAAATGAGAAAATTCAAGGAAACCCTCTCTCTCGGCTGGGGAGGAGAATAATCCCCGCAAGAAATAATCCCGGCAAGGCACCTCTCGATCATTTAAATTTTTGTTATGAGTTGCAGGCATTTTTCTCGTGGATCGGAGCATCCCGGAAGCGTCTTTGTAGAGGCTCGCAACGCAATACAAATCGACAGGCAACCGTAAAGGGGGGTGACTATTCTCTCTCTACCACTGCTCATTTTTATTAGCGTTTTTTTTATAGTAATTTTTGAGTTCTCGCATTATTTTTTGCAAGAATTAAAATGTCTGCTAGGCGTAGTGTGTCCCCACCGCCTTCTACTTCTCTAGGTTTTTCCAGTCTCTTGTCCTCAGTCGTCGCGGGTTTGACCCCGACCGAATTGTCAGGCCGTACACGCCCGACCGTTGTTCGGTCCGGAGTGCGCTCGTCGATCACGCGTGATCCGCCAGCGCCCTCCTTGTTTATTGACCCCGTCTTAGGACCCAGCGAGCCCGCAGTGGCCGCATTGGCTGATGACCCCTTTCTGGCCGATGAGCCAGAGGACATGAACACTGACGTCGCCGAGGGGACCGAGGAGGACCTCTTGGATTATGACGAGGACGACTATGAACTATTGGACCCTGCTGATGTCCTGACAGAGACGAAGCTCTCTAGTGGACTGTTTAAATATCTTAATGCCAAATTGAACACTATGGGTAAAGTCCAGGCTGATTTAGTCACGATGCTACAGAGCATCTCCACACGGTTAGATGCACTGACAGCCGCCTCAGCTAGTACTCTGACTCCTCGTGGTAGTCGAGCTCCTACAGCATGGGTGAGCGTAGCCTCGCCAGTGGTTGCAGGAGTACATGCCGATGCGCCTGCGGGGCCGTCCGAGCGACAGCTTCGTCGTTAAAAGACTTAAAGCCGCCTAGTTTTGGTGGCGAGAAAAAGGAGAGAAACAAGGACTCAGTCAATATGTTTCTACGAAGTGGTCAGATTTGCACGCGCTGCGACAGCAGCCTAGCCGCCCGTAGAGGCTAGCCTCTCATTAACCGGCAAAGCGTACAAGTGGTGGATGAGTTTGACAACTCGCCTTGCCACTTGGACGGAATTTGAAACAATGTTTCGAAAAGAATTTTTGCATGTTAATGAGGCAGAGAGAAGCTGGGAGTTATGGGACAAGTGCTCGATGGAGAACAAATCCCTAACTCAGTACATCTCAAACTACAAGGAGATAGTACTCAAGCTAAAGGGAATCGATGTATTCCAGACATTGCGAGGCTTTAAGAGAGGCCTCAAAGATGATTACCTTGAGTACGTAGAACCCCTACAGCCTAAAGACTTAGCAGAGGCAATTCAATATGCACAGATATTCGATGACATCAAGCGCCGTAGTGCGCGTGGTGGTTCTAGCAGGGCCGACGGTAGTGAAAAGAGGAGGTCAAGCCTCAAAAGAAAAGGGTTCCGCAGTGAGAAACAAAGGGATAGGACGGACCAGGAAGGACAGGGTGGTCATTGGTCTAAGAAACCGCGACCATCCAGAAAGAAAAGAGACACCGAAAACCAAAAGAAAGAGCAATATATTAAAGCGCGAAAGGAAAATCGCTGCTTTAATTGCAATGAAGTAGGACACACGAAGGCTGAGTGTCCAAAGCCTAAAGCCAGCACGAGTGGCAACGAGCCCAAAAAAGATGGTAAATCTTCTAGACAGTTGCATACAGTGCAGAGACTCCCTCTCAGTTCCGCAGAGTTCAGAGAGGTGACAGTGTGTCATTGTGATGAGCATCACGCTTGTTCAGTGACACCAGCGATGTGGCAGCCTACTGTAGGTCCGCATGACATGGTGCGCATCTATCGCACCATAGGTGGTCGTAGAGTCACAGTTTTTATTGATGATGGAGCTAGCCACAACTTCTTGAACTACTCGTTAGTCAAGAAGTTGGGGTTGACTGAGACCCGGAGTGATCATGAGTATACTGTTGGCCTAGCCAACGGATATGACAAAACGGTATGGAATACCGTAGTATTGGGGGTACCATTATCTATGCAGGACTATGAGGCTCCGCTTGACTTTCAGGTCATGCACTTAGCCAGAGCAGACGTATATCTAGGCAGGGAGTGGCTGTATAGCTTGGGCCCTAGTCTAGCTCGGAATTACTTACATAATACGCTATGTTTTGAGCACGGAGGTAGAGTCATCACCCTGCAGGGCGACCGTACTGTCCCTGCCACACCACTTATTTCCTCCATGGAGTTGTGTACAGCGGTTCGCAGAGACCAGATAGCAGAGGTATATGCTTGTTACCCTCTTTTGAATTCTGTTTCCGTAGATGAAACGATAAATGATGTTTGCGTAGACAAACAAGAAAAACAAAATAACCTTGGACGAGACCCACTGTTTGAAAACCCTGTTTGGCATGCATGTGATTCAAACAAGAAAAAATCCAAGGTGAATGAGACATTAAAGAAAAAGTACGTAGATACTTTAACGAATTTATTAGAGGAATTTCAGGATGTTTTTCCTGATGATTTACCAGATGGTTTACCACCATCTAGAGAAGTAGACCATGGCATCGAAGTTATGCCAGGATCAAAACCTATAAGCAAACCTGCTTATAGATTAAGCCACTCCGAGGCACATGAGGTGGAAAAACAATTGACGGAATATTTGAACAAAGGCTTTATTCGGCCTAGTTCAAGTCTGTGGGCATCGCCTATTCTTCTAGTAAAGAAGAAAGACGGATCTATGCGGATGTGCATAGACTATAGGGCTCTTAATCAGATAACGATTAAGAACAAGTATTCGATGCCACGCATGGATGAGTTGTTTGATCAACTCTATGGATCGAGATACTTCACACAAAGACCTGAGATCTGGGTATCATCAGGTTAGAATAAAAGCAGAAGATGTTGCGAAGACAGCATTTAGGACCCGTTTCGGGCATTTTGAATTTTTGGTTATGCCAGAAAAGATGGACTCCACTGGAGTTTCAGGAGGCCAAGCAGTGCGACTCCCATGTCTGTTACAATGTCTTCATGCCAGCAACCTTTACAGACATACGGGAGCAAAGAAAACAAATGCTCACTTGGATACAGGCATGGTGTCGTATCCTGGACCCAAAAATAGTGGCAAGTGTTCAATTTTTGAAATTGCTCGGGTGGTCCTAATTGATCAACCCAAAGAGCCCTATGATGGCTATGAAGCTGAGCACCTGCAGTTCGACATGAATCAAGGTCCATTTGACCAGGGCATGATACTATATTACCATCGTCTAACAGTATCTTCTGGCTTACATGCATGTCAAGTTCGAAGACATGGTGGACATAGGGTTCTGGCGCTCACACTCAGCATTCAGACGCACCCTCAAAAAGATTGTCACACCGAAATTTCTACTGACATGAGTTTGGTGACCAGGTCTTTAGACCTCGGTAACATGTTTTGAGGACAAAACCTACATCAAGAAGGGGGGGATGTTAATCCCATTTTGGATTAACAAGTATGCTCCTCCAATTGAGGACATTAATAAGTGTCATGAAACGACACTATAAAAGCTTCACATTATGAGATATTGGCCACCCAAGGCCTAGTTAAGTAAGTTTTAGGCACCCAAGTGTGAATAAGGGCCAAATGTATATAAGGCCTTTTCTCATAAAATGAAAAGACACAATCACCCTTTGTGCTATATTGAGAGCTCTTCTTGGTGTCTTGAGAGAGATTGAGAGAGAGCATTCTAGAATTTCTGCCTCTTCTATGCTTGTGTGGGAGAGTGAGAGAGAGTAATTGCCTTATGCGATGGTGTGAGTGACTCTACAGTGATAGCGTGGAGGTGGAGGTGGAGCTTGGAGGTTTGGAGCTTAATAAGTGAGCTTGGAGGCCTCAAGGGACTCAAGTTTGAAACATTGGTAAGTGCACTACGACAGTTGTGTTCTATTGCTCATCCTTTAGGTAAATGCATTAAGTTCCCTCTTGGAGGTGTGGCAGCCCATAACAGATGCACAAGAACAAGCAAAGCGGCAGCTTCAAGATAAACTTTGCGTCACTAGAGAAGCTCTAGAAAAAGCAAAGGTATGTATATGTGTTTTCTACATATGAAGAAAGTCCATGCCATGTTCATTGCCTCTTTGTCTATGTTTATAGGAGGCTAATTCAGACCACAAGAATGAGGATGTGGAGAAAGCAAGTGCTAGTAGAGATTTCATGATGGGTGTGAAGTTAGAGGACTCTAGCATGATGATCATTCCACAACCGCCAAAGATTCTTCTACATGAGGATAGTATGTTGATTGTGAGACAGAAAGTTGCTCAGGGTGTGGCCTTGGGTTTGGAGCAAGCATGCAGACCATGTGTTTGCTACTCTTATGTATGTGTCAAAGGCAAGTGCACTGTAGTTGGTTTTAGTTGGTTTTAGATGGTTTTAGCCAGGCCATACCCAAAAAAGCCAAAAAAAAATGGTGGTAAGGAAACCACTTGGTCATGCCATGCTTGAAAACAAAGGTAGCAACCTATACTCTTTTAACTGGTTTTATTTGATAAGCACTGCTGGGCATTTGTTAATACCACCTTTAAGCACTATATGCTAGCCTGTTTGAAACCGAGTGCAGTGCTTCCAAGCTATTACAGTGGGTGTCAATCTAGTGATTGAAAACCTATTGTTATGCTCCAAACATATAAATTGGTTGTGAACGGACTTAAACCACCTTTAAGCACTATATGCTGGCCTGTTTGAAACCCATTTGCAGTGCTTCCAAGCTATTACAGTGGGTGTCAATCTAGTGATTGAAAACCTATTGTTATGCTCCAAACATATAAATTGGTTGTGAACGGACTTAAACCAATAGTCCAAAACCCTTTTAAGTGCGCCCTTTCTCTTATAAACTTGTCTTCAACCAGTTGCCATTTGTCATACTCTCAATCTATAAAGTGGTTTGTCAACAAGTTGGTAGCCAATTGTCATTTTTCATGCTCTCAATTTATAAACTAGTTGTCAACCAGTGGTGGGTATAAACCCACCACTGGTTTCAAAGGGGTTGGAAAACAAGGATTAAAAACCATTAAGGTAGCCCAATTTATAATCTGGTTTTAAGTTAACTACCAATGTTTATATAACTGGTTGTCAACTACCGATGTTTATATAACTGGTTGTCAACTTATAAATTGGTTTTAACCATTGGGTTGTAAACCGTCACAACTTATTATATGGTTATCAACCTATTGGAAACCTGTGGTAAAAAAACCCTTAGGGGTGCCCCAACTTATAAACTCGGAATCCACCAGTTAGACAAACTATCAACAACAGGTTGCAAATCACATGCTTTGCTCCCAACCTCAAAATTCATAGATGAATTACCATGTGTGGAAGCGATTTGTGTATGTCTTCTTCTAATCATTTGAAAGATGTGCTGCCACCAATGAATTTCAAAATGTGCAGGCTACACTTCAGCACCATCTTTTAGTAGGCAAGGAGGGGTAGAAGTAAGACATGAATATGTTGATCTGAGTGAGGTTGTGGAGCATAGTCTTCTCCTTCCTGCAATGCAGAGGAAACCCCATAGAAAATGTCTCGTTTGGGAAGAACGCTTGGTGAGTGTTTTTCGATCTCCATCATCATGCTTTCACATGATGAGACCACACTATTGATTCAATAAGTGTTATCATTGTTGGCTTGGAAGAAGGGGAGCGCGATGTCAAAAAGGAACCAAAGAACACCACTCTGAGAACTAATCTCTCCAAGTGAGCACAATCACATTGTAAGCGCAGAACCAGGGCAAGCATGTACTAATCGCGTGAGAACTAAGTTGAGTGTAGGAGAGCTGTCACCCATGAGGCATGATGGAAGAATCTCTCCAAGTGAGCACAATCACATTGTAAGCGCAGAACCAGGGAAAGCATGTACTAATCGCGTGACTTGAACCAAGACGCCAAAGAATAAGGGTTTTGATGATTAGGGTGTGCTAAATGTTCAACTGTCACCCTTGAGGCAAGAAGGAAGCTCTCCAAATGAGCAAGCTTGTACTAACTGTGTGACCTGTTCTAGGACACCAAAAAGGACGAGTTCTGATGATCAAGGTGAGCATTATTTATGAGTTATTTGAAAAGACCTAACCACTTTCCCTACTAGTGCTGGCCACTTATATTTTCTTATTCTTGTAGTTGAAGAAGCTTCGCCGGATGTGACCTTGCACCAACTAGTGAAGAGGAAGAAGAAGAAAGAAAGGCTGATTTTCAGCCACCCTCAAGGGGTGTGCACTCGAAAGAAGATATTCTGCTGCCCGAGAAATCAGTTAAACAACTGCAACATTTGGGTTTGTAAAGGGTGAGGATAGAGAATTTAGAGTTAGTGGGTGAGCAAGTATCATGTGAGAATGAGAACAAAGTTACTACTGGGCTAAAAGAAGCCAACCATTTAGTTGGTCGAACCTCAAAACCTAAAGGACGCAAGTTATGCTTGTAGCCATTTGTAACAGAACACTCCTCTTTTTTACTCTGATGATCTCCGGTGATTAATATATTTCAAGTTTAATTTCGCGAGTATCCCTCTACAATCCTCTTTCAAGTTTCAACATAGACATGGATACAAGAAGGAAACAACGCATAGATAGAATTATAGAAGAGACAACATTATAGAAAAGACAACAGTATTCATATATTCCAGAAAATATACATGTTTATCACTCTGTGTATATATACATGGGCTAATTTCAGGGGCGACGGAGGCGAGGTGTCTATGATGAATGTGAATGTGTCTATGATTGGGTTGGCCTTGGACGAATGCTCTCTTTTGCTCTTGACATTTCTTCCTACATTCTTTCCTCTACTTGTCTATCAGCCTCTTGTTCTTGCCTTCGAGCCTCCAAATCAACCTGTCTCCTAGATTCCACCCATTTATCCACCTCAGTTGTGCACCTCTCAAATTCATCGATAGCAGCTTGGTGGGCTTGAACTTTCCTTTAGTATTGTTCTTCTTGGTGGTGCCTACACTCTTCGGCTTCCCTTGTGAAATCTCCTGCCCATCTTATCTCTTCTTCTGCACGATCATGCACCACCAAAATAAATCTTTGTATAGCTTTTATCCTGAATTGTTTAACATGAAATTAAGTATATTTGTGCAGATTAAGTTCCTGTACACAAAGGAAAATGTTTTGTTTTAGAAACCTCATAGAGCTCTACATTAGGTGATGGAGATGTAGATTATAGACATCACAGGAATATTAAAAATCTTTTCTAGCAAAAGAAATGCATTAAGGCATGTCCTTCATCCCACATCTATTATTGCTTAGTTGGACTGGAGCCTTTACCCTTCAATATCTCATGGTCTGAATAAGATTAGGCTCCAATAGGTGTTCCACAACTGATGCAAAATTTCGAGCACATCTGAAAGGTCAACAAAACAAGCATTAGTTTATCCTACTTCAATAAATCTATCTAAATGATTGTGGAAGAGAGAAATGTCAATAAGAACTTACTCTCTAACGCGACCATGATATCTGAACACAGAGTTTACGAAGTAACATGTATTTTGTTCAATGTCGTAAAGAACCAAACTCCAATGTGCACTGAAAAAATAAACAGAAGATAGGTGTTATAAAAAAAACACATACAAATTACCTAATATATGTTGTCAGTTCATGACTTAACACGAAACTCACTCTTTGTAATAAGTCGTGATAATAATTCATACCAGATCAAGGTTGACCCCCTGAAACTAGGCCATTAGGTCCAAAAATGATGTCCCCTCATTTTGCAATTGCCCTGATATGAGAGGGTCTATAACATATGTACTATTTTGCCCTGATATGAGAGGGTCTATAACATATGTACTATTTTGTATCTCTTCTGGTAGAACCGAGAGACAATACCTGCAGGCAACAGTGAATAGAAAATAGAATTAGGATTTGTGAGAAAAAAGAAATAGGATTTGTGAGAAAAAAGAAATAGGATTTGTGAAAAATAAAATTAGAATTAGAAAATAGAAAACAGCACAACCAATATGATACTGGTTGTGGAATGATAGCTGTATACAACTAGCACTATTGATAGGGAAAAGACTAGCTGTCAGTTAAGAGCATGGTCTCCTCTAATGTACTTGGTATTTAGGAAATTTCTTAACCGGTGTTATACCGGCTGAACACACTGGTATGATCTCGGTAAAGACTGGAAGCAGAACTTGGGGTGGCCATATGATACCAGTGTTTTGTACTGGTATAATATCATTTGGAACATTAGCTCTATGCAACATGCATTAGATATAAGGTAAAGGTTAGCTTTGCTTTAGACAACACCAGTTTTGAAACAATATGATACCGGTGTTAAACCAATAACATACCTGTTGGTGAACTAGCTACATACACCTAGGAACCTATAACTACAAACCAATTTCAAACCAGATATTTAACCTGCTACGATGGTTTTGTATTGCAGGTTGAACTATATTTGTTATTTAAGGAGATGCATCCATAAGCACTAGTTCATCAACGAGCTTTTGAGAAATTAAAGCCATACTTTGTGTGCAAGCTTAAGGATCGATACACTTGTTGCTGCATAACACATGTTCAGATGTCATTCTTAAAAGATGCCTTGAACCAGATTAGAGGATCTACTTTTGGGTTGCATGGCAAGGCATGTCAATGTGATTGTTTCATTTGTAATGTGGGTTCTCAGCTGCCAGGTGGGTGCAAGGCTGTAGAGAAGTTCTACAAGAGCATCACAAGCACATGGGAGTCCATCCTATGTCCCAAAGCTAAAGGTACTATTTTTCATGCTTTGAAGTGTCTGATGGGGAGTTACACTATCTATGGTCCTCGAAACATAGCAGTTTGTCCAGCTAAATCTACATATGTTGGTCAACTTGTCACCATAAAGAACTTTCAGGACAGATTGTGGAACCACTCATGATGGCAAGACAAAGAAGAGGAAAGAAACCATCTGGTAAATCATCAGGAAAAACATCCTGAAATTCCTCTAATAAATTCATTAAAGTATCTACGTACTTTTTCTTTAATGTCTCATTCACCTTGGATTTTTTCTTGTTTGAATCACATGCATGCCAAACAGGGTTTTCAAACAGTGGGTCTCGTCCAAGGTTATTTTGTTTTTCTTGTTTGTCTACGCAAACATCATTTATCGTTTCATCTACGGAAACAGAATTCAAAAGAGAGTAACAAGCATATACCTCTGCTATCTGGTCTCTGCGGACCGCTGTACACAACTCCATGGAGGAAATAAGTGGTGTGGCAGGGACAGTACGGTCGCCCTGCAGGGTGATGACTCTACCACCGTGCTCAAAACATAGCGTATTATGTAAGTAATTCCGAGCTAGACTAGGGCCCAAGCCATACAGCCACTCCCTGCCTAGATACACGTCTGCTCTGGCTAAGTGCATGACCTGAAAGTCAAGCGGAGCCTCATAGTCCTGCATAGATAATGAGACCCCCAATACTACGGTATTCCATACCGTTTTGTCATATCCGTTGGCTAGGCCAACAGTATATTCATGATCACTCCGGGTCTCAGTCAACCCCAACTTCTTGACTAACGAGTAGTTCAAGAAGTTGTGGCTAGCTCCATCATCAATAAAAACTGTGACTCTACGGCCACCTATGGTGCCATACATGCACACCATGTCATGCGGACCTACAGTAGGCTGCCACATCGCTGGTGTCACTGAACAAGCGTGATGCTCATCACAATGACACACTGTCACCTCTCTGAACTCTGCGAAACTGAGAGGTAGTCTCTGCATTGTATGCAACTGCCTAGAAGATTTACCATCTTTTTTGGGCTCGTTGCCACCCGTGCTGGCTTTAGGCTTTGGACACTCAGCCTTTGTGTGTCCTACTTCATTGCAATTAAAGCAGCGATTTTCCTTTCGCGCTTTAATATACTGCTCTTTCTTTTGGATTTCGGTGTCTTTTTTTTCTGGATGGTCGCGGTTTTTTAGACCGATGACCACCCTGTCCTTCCTGGTCCGTCCTATCCCCTTGTTTTTCACTGCGGAACCCTTTTCTTTTGAGGCCTGACCTCCTCTTTTCACTACCCTCGGCCCTGCTAGAACCACCACGTGCACTACGGCGCTTGATGTCATCGAATATCCGTGCATATTGAATTGCCTCTGCTAAGTCTTTAGGCTGTAGGGGTTCTACGTACTCAAGGTAATCATCTTTGAGGCCTCTCTTAAAGCCTCGCAATGTCTGGAATGCATCGATTCCCTTTAGCTTGAGTACTATCTCCCTATAGTTTGAGATGTACTGAGTTAGGGATTTGTTGTCCATCGAGTACTTGTCCCATAACTCCCAGCTTCTCTCTGCCTCATTAACAGGCAAAAATTCATTCCGTCCAAGTGGCAAGGCGAGTTGTCAAACTCATCCACCACTTGTACGCTTTGCCGGTTATGAGAGGCTAGCCTACGGGCTGTATACGGCTAGGCTGCTGTCGCAGCGCGTGCAAAACTGACCACTTCGCTAGAAACATATTGACTGAGTCCTTGTTTCTCTCCTTTTCCTCGCCACCAAAACTAGGCGGCTTTAAGTCTCTCCTTTTCCTCGCCACCAAAACTAGGCGGCTTTAAGTCTTTTAATAACGACGAAGCTGTCGCTACGGACGGCCTCGCAGGCGCATCAGCCTGTACTCCTGCAACCACTGGTGAGGCTACGCTCACCCGTGCTGTAGGAGCTCGGCTACCACGAGGAGTCGGAGTACTAGCCGAGGCGGCTGTCTCAGTGCATCTAACCGTGTGGAGATGCTCTGGTAGCATCGTGACTAAATCAGCCTGGACTTTACCCATAGTGTTCAATTTGGCATTAAGATATTTAAACAGTCCACTAGAGAGCTCCGTCTCTGTCAAGACATCAGCAGGGTCCAATAGGTCATAGTCGTCGTCGTCATAATCCAAGAGGTCCTCCTCGGTCCCCTTGGCGACGTCAGTGTTCATGTCCTCTGGCTCATCGGCCAGAAAGGGGTCATCAGCCAATGCGGCTGCTGCGGGCTCGCTGGGTCCTAAGACGGGGTCAATAGACGAGGAGGGTGCTGGCGGATCACGCGTGATCGACGAGCGCACTCCGGACCGAACAACGGTCGGGCGTGTATGGCCTGACAATTCGGTCGGGGTCAAACCCGCGAGGACAAGAGACTGGAAAAACGTAGAGAAGTAGAAGGCGGTGGGGACACACTATGCCTAGCAGACATTTTTAATTCCTGCAAAAAATAATGTGAGAACTCGGAAATTACTAAAAAAAAACGCTAATAAAAGTCACCCCCCTTTACGGTCGCCTGATTTGTGTTGCGTTGCGAGCCTCTACAAGGACACTTCCGGGATGCTCCGATCCACGAGAAAAATGCCTGCAACTCATAACAAAAATTTAAATGATCGAGAGGTGCCTTGCCGGGATTATTTCTTGCGGGGATTATCCTTCCTCCCCAGCCGAGAGAGAGGGTTTCCTTGAATTTTCTCATTTTTAATTTCATAAAAATGAATAATGAAAATTAATTTTTTTTAAAATAAATGATTTTTTTTCTTCTTCTTTTCTGGCCGCGGATGGCCGCATGCTGGTTGGTTGGCTGGCCGTGGCTGCTTTGGCCGCTGTCGTTGGGCTGGCCGGCGTCGCCGCTTGCTGGCCGCCCATGGCTGGCCTGGCTGGCGGCGGCCTGGCTGGCCGCCGCCGTCGCTGGCCGGCCTGGCTGGCTGGGTCACATAGGCAAAGGCGCCTTCCCCCCGCTCTCTACACAGGTCGCCAGGCTGGCCTTCGCCCCCCTACACACGAGCTCTGCACTCTTCTTGCCGGTGCTGGTGCTGCCGTTTAGACATTCCGCGTGAGCTTTGGACATCGTGGGGCTGGTTTTCGTTGATTTTCGCTGGTCTATGCCTTCGTTTTTTGCAAGGCAAGCCCCCCCAGGCTCTTCCACACGGTCGTGGGGAATGGTCGTCGTGGTGGGGCTGTTGCTTCGCCCCTCCCACGCAGAGTTTTTAGCTAATGGTAATGGGCTTGTTTGCTCTGGGCTTGTTTGCTCTGGGCTTGCTTCGCCCCACACACACGAGCTTCAACCTTCTTTCGTGGGGTTTTCGCTCCTCCACACAGAATTTCAGCTACGTATTTCAGCTACTGGTTTTCGCCACCCCACCCCCACACACAGGGTGTGTTTCCAAGGCTTTCGTGGGGCTGGTCTGCGCCCCCCCCCACTTCAACACACAGTGTTCAACTAGTTTTTTTCGCAGCCATTCAACGTAGAGTTTTTTCGCAGCCATTCAACGCAGAAAAAACAAACAAAAATTTTGCTTACCTGCGATGCTGCTTCCTCTGTGTGACGGGGAGAGAGAGAGAGAGAGAGAGAGAGAGAGAGAAAGAGTTCTTCCCTTCAAAACGTGTGTTTCGCCTCCCTCCACACACTCCCTTTGAGGAGATAAGGGTGAGAAGATTGTGGATGAAAACCATCGAGTGGGCTCCGGTCCCCCGTTCACGCGCGGACTCTCACGATCCCCTCGAACCACGCTCTGATACCAGTGTTAGATATCCGTAACGCCACTACGGGCGTTACCACGAGAGGGGACGGCCTCTGGCTCACCACCCAGCCATAGAGGAAGAATGAGGATTGCCCCTCATCCCACAAGCTATATAGTGTGTGGCCTGCCGTCCACACTAGCCTGGCCGCCCATGACTCCGCATGGGCGTCCTCTCCCACTGAACCCCGGACATGGCCATCCGGTCTGCCGTCGGTCACAGGCATTACAGCCTACGTGACACCTGCTCTCTCTACTCACCTCCTCCCCCTTACATCTTCACACAAATTTCTGCTCTAGGGTTTCCACCTACGCTAGAAGCTCGTACTGCAAGTGAGTACACCAAAGCCCTCCCATGAGCACATGTGCTGACCTGCCATGTGTGCATGGGAGGGCTTCATGACTGTCGTTTCACTCCATTAATTGAATGCATAGTTCCTAGGAAGAGAGTGTTTCCTAACCAAATTGACACACGGTTCACTTCAAAAAAATAAGTTATGTTTAAACTTGGCTTAAAGGGTTTGAAGGGTCTCCCATGAGTAGTCAACATCAATGCTGAGGGAGGCTCTGTTATATGTGACCTCCCATATGTGCTCAAGGAAGGCTCTCTTATATGCTCATGGGGTCATAAAGGGCCTTATTAACAATCAAAGCTGCATATTCTATCTTGACCTTAGCTCATTTGGTGAGGGGTTGATTTGTGTGGATGTATGGTAAGGTGGACTCGAAACCTATGTCGTGGACATGGCTTATAAATTGGCTTTAGACATTTGAAAAAGTCATTTTCTCCCACATTTTGTACGTTTGAAAATCTTGAAAACAAAAAATAGTTACAAGTAGCTCGTGGTGCACTCATTTCACCACCTCTCCCACATCTCTCTCTCTCTCTCTCTCTCTCTCTCTCTCTCTCTCTCTCCACCTATTGCAGGCCCCTTACTCTTGTTTCGCACACACACATATGCATGGACCTTTCACCCATCATAGATTCCCAAGCATTTAGAGGTAGATGTAGAAGTTCAGCCTGTGTAGAGGGTTGCGAGTCATGCGTAAAGTTTTTTGCCAGTGCAATCAAGGATTATCATATGCAGAGGAAGCAAGAACAATATGCAAGGATGAAGTCTAAGGTACAAGAAGAACAAGAGCACAATGCAAGTCATGGTGCAAATGAGCAGAAGCATAAAAAATAATGCAATGATGTTGTTCAGTACTTTAATCAGCGGACCAAGGGTCTAGACGAGAAGACTAGGTTTGATATATTATCTTAGGTTCTCTAACATCGCTCCATGAAGGAAATTTCCAGCAATTTTTCACTATGGAACTAGACAAGTCTAATAGAGGACATACAAAACACACTTGAAGTAGTGAAAGTGCCTAGAAACCATGAGGAGCTATTTCATAAAAGGTATATTCCAATGATTCTTATGAATGGCGCTAGCACAAATACATCCTCTCGTAACATTGCAGATACTTCAAGGTAGTTGAACATACACGGACGCAATTTCTATGCAGCTAGAGAGCGTTTGCAAACCTCTACTAATGGTATTTTGCCATTATCTTCATGCCATCGCGCGGCAAGCCCGTGCATTAGGCATAATCAGTGGAAGAGCTTGTTTTCAATTTTTATCAAGCCATACTCGTGTTTCACCTAACAAAAAGGATGTAAGTCACAAGAGCCTTGGTAGAAAATCTTATATTAAGCATCTGACACTCCTTCTGATCAATCTCAGATAACAACAATAACCCATGCTCCCAACACCTATGCTGATTTGATCAGGATAAATGATTGAGATATCCTGAAGACAGCCATCAATACTCGCTATGGGCACTATGAATTTACTGTCATGCCGTTTGGATTGACAAATGGCCCAGCTACATTCAATCACCTAATGCTGCAGGACAGTCTCAGAGAATACTTGGATGATTTTGTTCTTGTTTTCTTTGATGATATTTTGATTTACTCAAAGAATGCAGCTGACCATGAATCTCACGTTCGTAAAGTTCTTGAGATTCAGTTTCTCCAGGAAAGGCTGTCTCTCCTGGTTTGGCTGTATCTGTTGAGAACACTTCCATGAATAATGGTTGTCCTTTCCACGTGAGCTCCCGAATCTCCTTCCAATCTAAGGTTCGGTATTCATTGGCCCATTTATCAATTATTCGGTTCATGTGTGGTGATGGCCCTCTATGGCAATACTCTGTGTGACGACTCCATGGCTAAGCGGGGTAATCTCTGTGGACCATGGCTCTGATGCGTGTGATGTAGGCTATGGTCTGAAATAGAGCCTCTACAATCATGGGGAGCATTGTAAGCTGTGCTATGACGATTTTATGTGGTAGTGATGGTTTGCTGCAAATCATCTTGGAGATCATGAGGATTTGTGGTCTTTCCATCCGCCAATCATGTGTGGAGAGGGTAGGGGCCCATATTGGTGCTGCATACAGGATAGCTGGGGTGACTAAGGTGTCAAATAGCCATCCTTTGGTGCGAGGCTCCTGGAAGAGAGCCTGGTGACATTGTCACGCCTGTGCAGAACTTGAAATGCAAAAACGGAACCCGAAACGACCTCAGATGCGATTTCTGAGAACGCTAAGCCCCACGGGCTTATTTACAGAGTATAGGGACCTGGAAGCGCTCGTGAAAGCTCACCTCAATCGGAGAACGTGAGTCGGAGGGCGCTAGCGGGTAGCCCTGGGAGCCGATGCCTGCTCTGATACCAATTGTTGGAATTAGGGTTGCAGGAAAGCACACAAAGCTTGGAGAAGAAGAAGCAAGAATGCACACAACACAAAGTGTACTAGATTGTGTCAATGTACAAAAGATAAGTTAGCCCTAGAGTGATGGGTGTATATACAAGCCGGGGGAAAAAACCTCCTAAAGAGGGAAAAAGTGCCCCGGCGGTCCTAAGTGTGTTCACACACATCACTGCCTATATATATGGCAACATTGCCTGCCCCAGCAGCAAGTGTGCTATATGCACAAAGTGGGTGTATAAACTAAAACGGAAGCTTGATGTCTCCATTGATCATTTACAAGGCTTGTTTAAGGCAAGTGTGCTATATGCACAAAGTGGGTGTATAAACTAAAACGGAAGCTTGATGTCTCCATTGATCATTTACAAGGCTTGTTTAAAGCATTGACTATGATGAGACTTTTACGCCTACTTCACGTATGATGACTATCCGCACTCTTGTTGCATTGGCTGCACATAATGGTTGGAATGTAGATTAGTTGGATGCCAAAACTACTTTTTTGAATGGTGATTTGGAGGAAGAGGTTTATGTTTCTCGGCCTTCTGGCTTTGTTCAGAAACATGCAAAGCATAAGGTATGCAAATTGCATAAAGCAATCTATGGCCTAAATCAAGCTCCACCTGCTTGGTATTAAAAAATTCAGACATACTTGCTCTCTTGTCTATTTTAGAATAGTCCTATTGAGAGTACCCTCTATGTTCACAAACAAGGGGATTAACTCATAATCTTGAACCTTTATGTGGATGATCTGCTCGTGAGACTAGCCCTGATAAGGGGAACATTTTAGCTTTCATAATTGACTTACACCATGCATTTGATGTTTCCGACATGGGGCTATTGCATTACTACTTGGGTATCTAGTTTACACTAGTTGAGGGGGGCATCATGTTATCTCAGAGAAGATACATTCAGAATAGCTCTTAGAATGGTTCCAAATGACATATTGAAAACCTATTTCTACTCCTATAGAATTGGGTGTCTGCCTATCTCTTGAGGATTCTTCCAAGCCTTTTGATGTTGCCACCTATTAACAGGTCAAATGCCTTATACATCTATGTAGTACCCATCTAGATATTCAATATGTAGTGTCATAGTTGAGTAGATTTATGCATTGCCCCAGGACCCAGCATTGGCAAGTAGTGAAACTTGCCTTTTGTTACCTTCAAGGCACTCAGGACTTTGCATTATTTTATAGCAATGCATCTTCTTTATGCTTGTCTGCCTACACTAACAATGATTGGGTAAGATGTTATGACACTAGCGTGTCCACTAGTGGTAGGTGTTTCCTTCTTGAAAGTTCATGTATTTCATGGCTCAGCAAGAAGCAGTGGGGCCACTTTAAGTTGTGAAGTTGAGTACAAGACAACATTCACAGCTACTACTGTGGAGTGTGTATGGCTCCGTCGCCTATTGGTAGATCTTGGTGTTAGACAACCGTCTTCTACCACCATTTTCACTGATAGTCAAAGCTTATAGCAATCGTACATAATCCAATTTTTTATGCATGGACGAAGAACATTGAGGTGCATTATCATTATGTCACGGAAAGGCTCCATGTAGGAGAGATTGCCTTGATTTATGTGCCTACACAGGCCAATGTGGTAGATGGGTTTACCAAGTTCCTTTCCTAGGAAAAGTTTGAGGCTTTCCGTAAAGCTTTGAACTTATTACCTCTACCAGTGTAGTTTGCTACATCTTGTCCATATTCACATCATTCACTTCATGGGGGGTTTGTTAGGGTGGAAGTCCTTGGTGTGAACAACCCTACACACGAGAACTTTTGACTTCCTTCATAGGCAAGAAACCGAGGATAAAGCTATTTAAAAATGTGACCCTCTTCTTGATATCCTTATGGAAGCCTAGTAGAATGAAAAGAAGATTATTTAAGGTTAGAGATGTCCCCCCTCCACAAAAAAAAAAACTAAAAACTAAAAATTAGAGAAAAGATACTTTCATTCCCAAAATCAAATTAGAGAAAAGATACTTTCATTCCCAAAATCAAATGATCGTCTCTCTCTATTATCTTCAATAATTTCCAAGGGATGATACAATCTCTTCTTAGAGAAAAGATGGGTTCCTCTTCCTCTTCTTGGATTCATTAATCAAATATTGCTCCAAAATATCTTTAGTTCTATACATATGGGAAAGGGGGCACGTGTTCAATAATAATGATGATTGGTTAGATAACAAAAGAACTATTTTTTATATTAATCAAAATATACTTATGTAAAAAATAAATTTAGAGAGATTCAAACTAGATCATAAAACGTGTTTATATAGTATATTGTGGACTGATAGTAGGGGCAACTTGTAGGCATGATATTTCACCAATCCTAGATGTGATAGAGATGAGGTTTTATGGGTGCAAGAGTATCACATATAGTGGTCTACAACTTTGTAGAAGAAACTTTTCTCAAACTCCTCACCAATTCTACACAACAAGCTAATCTTTAGGTGCTAGTCATGCAACTTACAACTTTTTAATCTTTGGGTGATTTGACCATAGTTGTAGATCAATCCACTCAACTTTGTGTGAATGTTGCCCACATGTCGAGTGTATTAGGTGATTTTTAAGGTAATTTTTCACTAACTAGCATTCTGGTCCATGACCACTACATTGGTTTCACAAATTAGTGTTTTGGTCCATCACCCCACTGTGTATTTGACCACAATACTTATCCTCAACTTTGTGTGAATGTTGCCCACATGTCAAGTGTATAAGGTGATTTTTTAGGTAATTTCTCACTAACTAGCATTCTGGTCCATGACCACTGCATTGGTTTCACTAATTAGTGTATTGGTCCATCACCCCACTATGCGTATTTGATCACAATACTTATTCTCAACTCTAGCAGGCTAGTTTGCCACCATGCTTAGTTGACCACATCACTTATTTAACCACCATGTTGTTGGGCACTAACACTTTTTTTTGACACCATATGATGGTCATTTACTTTTAGACTTAGATTTTGGCATTCATCCTAAATGGAAGAAAAATACCCCCTCCTCCTTAGATCCTCTTCACAAATGGGTCAATCAAAGTATTAATACTATTGTGGGGTCTCTTTCCTCCATTTGATTTTATGACTCAAGCCCTCAAAAAAATAGAGCAGAACTCTTGTCCTCTCTTTTCCAAGAAAATGGGTACACGAATCTAGTGAGTACCATATTCGACCAAGCAGGTCAGTTATAAGAGAAGCTGAAAAGACAAATGATTGGCCATCTCAACTTTGTGGATACTTCCTATTGTAAAAAAATTGCATGGTCTTAAAGATAGAAAGTCCCCATTTCTTATGAAAGCTCTACTGAATAGGATGTACTACACTAGTTCTCTTGCCCCCCCACTACTTTTTTTTTTGGGATCAATAATAATTATATATATTAACTGCCCCCCACTACTTTTAACGACATTAAAAGTGAAGTGCTTAGATTCATTGTCCAAATTAAGCATTACCCCATCCTTTGCTCTTTTCACTCTTAACTATTCTAAAGTTCAATCATCTTGGCTCCATACAAGCCCTTGCCTCTTTAAGATTTCCTCTGTCTAGAAAGAAATTAAAGAGATATGGGACAAAAGCTTCTTTGTTGACATCTACCTTGATGACATCTACTTGGATGACATCTACCTTTGTTGACATTTACCTTGTTTACAGTTAGTATATGGCCATTAAGATGCTTAATGATTATTAATGATCTCCATTGAACTCATATTTAGGAATTTTGGGAAATATGCACAATTTTGGGACAATTCTTTGTTAGATCCAATACAATGTTTACTGTGCGATATGCAAGATTTATTATTGGATGTTCTCAACAGCATTCTTTGTTGTTAGATCCAATACAATGTTTACTGTACGATCTGCAAGATTTATTATTGGATGTTCTCAACAAGCATTTGAATAATGCAATATGATTTATATACTATTGCACATTTGTAACAAGTGTATATGATGTTGGTGGTGGGATGTAAATTTGCCTGCACACCAGGAATTAAGCTTGTTTATATCACATAGCCTCCAGTTGACCATCAAATACAGAAATTTTAACAAAGAAAGGATATTCAATGTAACTTTAAGTTGTAAGAAAGTCTAGGTGATAGAATTAAAAAGATCACCATTTGTATTGAATCAAAATTCTTGAACAATGGGTGAACCATAAATCTAAAAGCTTAAGAAAGCCTTACAATCTGAATAATGATCGAACTATGAGTTCGATAGCTTCATACAACATTGCTAAAAGATTACGAAGCTAGTTGCCCATATGCTAACAAATTATTCTTGGAAAATATAACAAAGATCTTCATCAAATGTGGAAATGTGAAAATGGTTTGTTTCCTTAACTTCTCAGAGAAGCGACTGAACAATGGATCAATATCTTCATGAGTATGACCAACCATAAGAAAACCAAGCTGCACCATGTCAAACACTCCTCGTGCAACCAATAGGGATAGATAGGCATATACATAACGGTTCTTATTTTCAGAACCACAATTGTCAAGTTGCAACAACAACGTCCTTGGCAATCTCTTAAAAAATGTCCTTGAATTTGATGGCATTAAACTTGACGCATTTCCATTGCCCCTATCTTGCACATGTGTGTTAGTATGAAAGACTGACTGCACATGTGAAGAACAATTTCCCTCTATATCCACATTTGTTTCTGTCTCTGCATCTGCATCCTCAATGCTCTGCTTGCAATATGCATTTCTCTCCTTCAGTACTTCCATATGCTGATACAGGGCCATAGTAGACAAAACACAATCAAAAAAATCTGTTCGTGGTTCAGCATTTGAGTTTTGTGAGCTCAAGTCACCATACATGTGTTGCTCTCCTCTTTCTAAGTTTCTTAAACATTTTGAGAGAGATGAAATTGTGAAGTTGGGATCACTTGGCCATAACCCCAAGGCAAAGTGACCATAAGCTGTTTGTCCATGTCCATGAGTGAGCATTCCTGTTAAGGATACTGGAAGCCTCTCAACCCCATTGAGAGATTTAGGAACTGGTTTAATTTGTGGTATGGCAGTCTTGCTCTGGTCCATCTTATCATGTATAATACACAAATACCTGTTTGGGTTCATTTCGGAAGAGCTCCTCCAAGCATAGTATAGATTTCTACAACTCATTTGTTTCAACATGTGTGCCCTTCTTTGTGCCATGTATCTAGCATGCTCCTCTTGATTTTTTGTTGATTCCAACTTGACCTTGATTGCCGTACAAATGTCGCATTTTGAGAAGGTACTGGTTTTTGATAAACTAACTGTCTTGAACTCTGCGTTCCACAATCTTGAGAATGATGGTTGTGACAGTGGCCGGTATTCGAACGAGACAAGTGTGTCATTCACTTCACGCAATATGTCCACCTGTTTGTACATTGTTGGTAGAACACGTTGGGTCTCGCGAGCTCCATGCATAGTTGTCCTTGACCTATGTGGCATTTGATCGGCATTATTATCTATGAAGCCCTGTATGATTGATTTTGCCATCTCAACATGTGTCATGCCCTTCCGTATTATCCCACTGTTGCCATGACTGACATTATATGCACCATTCAAGAACTTCTTTCTGAGCCTATAGAACGTTGACTTACCGATGCCATGCATTACTACATACCATGCTTTACTACAAACCTTCTTCCCATCAAATGTGAACTCAAAGCACTCGTCATCTTGACCTTGTCTATAGGCCATGCCCATGCAATCTAGTACAAATGTGTATCGTGTACTATAGCTCTGTCCCCAAAAGTGTACCCTAGCTTGCATGATTTTGGATCTATCTCCAATTTGACAACATCGGTTCTCACAACAATCAATGGTTGCGACGTTGTGAATGTTTGCAACATCACATTTTTTGCCAGCTCCATGGGTTTTATCGTAATTTTTCATTACCCTTACCCTATGGACATAGCTCCTTTTCTTATTTGTCCCTTCAATGATATCATAGTCAGTGATCATGGCATCATGGTGTTTGTCATCAGAACTATCGCTATCATTGCCCTCTACATCATCATCCTTTTTTTCATCACTTGAAGTGTTTAGGCTGTCAATATTTTTTTGCATGAAGTGATCTTGAATACCCTCATCAATAGAAGAAGATTCTGTGTCCTTCACTAATGGTTCACCATTCTCAAATGTGAGTTGCCTGATCGGCCAACTAACCAAATTCAAACCTGAAACACAAGTTGAACTTGGATGCAAAGATCCTTCTATAATGACACCCAAGCTACTCTCCCCTAGTTCTCTACAATTTATAGCCTCATATGGGTGGACCAGCAATACTACTCCATTGCCAAGTTTTGTAGATCTGTTGTCATCCCAGAGGATGAGACTTTTCTCTTTCCAGCTCTCCCTATCTATAAAGTGATCTTCTTGATCAACAAGAAGTTTCGCAAAATTATCCTCTTTGGTATTAGTAATGTCTCTGTCCATAACAAGGTTGACCAATGGCCATTTGATGATGCTTCCAACTGCTTGAGACATTGTTCTTGCATCCATTGTGGCAAATGGAATGAGAAATGTGTCATCAAAGCTTTGTTGAACATGTATTGCTGCACATGTCTCACCAATGAATTGAAAACCACATGTTTGAGATGCATCAATGGAATGAATAACCCCGCGTGCCTTCCTTGCAGAACCATCAATGAGAAACACTGAAGCACCTTGTTTTAGACCCTCCAATCCCTGAAAAAATCAAAATCTCAATAAGAAAGACTGAAGCGATGTTTTTGCGGTAGTACACAAAACTATAAATGTAATTCAATCTCAACATGAGTTCAGGCTCCAACCAAAGTTTGAATCTCACCTATCAATGTGCTAATTTGCTAAGAGGCTAGGCTCCATCTAAAGCTTGAGCCTTTGCCTGCATATACTTAGTAGGAGGCTCCATGAGGCTCACCATCATATGTTAGTTTGCTACTAGGAGGCTCCAGTTAAAGTTATCATCCTCACTTGCATCATATATTAGTTTGCATATGTTAGCTAGAATGGTAGGCTCCTCCAACAAAAGTTAAAGCCTCACCTGCGGATGCTAGTTCGCTTCTAGGAAGCTGCAAGTAAAGTTTGAACCTGACCCACAGATGCTAGTTTGCTTGGAGGCTCCAACCAAAGTTTGAGCCTCACCTTCATATGCTAGTTTGCTATTAAGAGGTCCCAATTGAAGTGATAATCCTCACCTCATGTATATGCTAGTTTCCCAAGAGGTAGGCTTCATCACCCTCTGCATCTGGCCACACCGTTTCATTTTGGGATATTGAGTCAAGATATGGTGTCAATTAGCCATCAATGTTTCATAGCTACAAAAGGCAAAGGTGAGTGGTTACAACAGCAGCAAAGGCAAAGAGAAAGCAATAGAGAGAAACGATATGCTAGTGAAGAGAATGTGACATGGAAATGAGCAAATGGACATTGGATTTGAGACTCTTCTCCTTCGTGAGACTCAAACTCAAGTTTGAGCCATTGTGCATTATATAGATTTTAGTTGAATTTTTAATCGCATAGTTTATAAGTATATTTGGGTGTATGAGAAAAATAGGAAAGAAAACAAGAAATCTCAAGTTCAAGGTCAAGCTCAAGGCTCGAACTTGAGTTCGAGCCTTGTCTATTACACAAGTGGGGAAACTAGCCTAATCCCATAGAACAAGTGGGGTGTGGATGAAGATGAGTATATAAGTATATTGGGTGTATGGGAAAAATAGGGAAGAAAACAAGAAATCTCAAGCTCAAGGCTCGAACTTGAGTTCGAGCCTTGTCTATTACACAAGTGGGGAAACTAGCCTAATCCCATAGAACAAGTGGGGTGTGGATGAAGATGAGTATATAAGTATATTGGGTGTATGGGAAAAATAGGGAAGAAAACAAGAAATCTCAAGCTCAAGGCTCGAACTTGAGTTCGAGCCTTGTCTATTACACAAGTGGGGAAACTAGCCTAATCCCATAGAACAAGTGGGGTGTGGATGAAGATGAGTATATAAGTATATTGGATGTATGGGAAAAATAGGGAAGAAAACAAGAAATCTCAAGCTCAAGGCTCGAACTTGAGTTCGAGCCTTGTCTATTACACAAGTGGGGAAACTAGCCTAATCCCATAGAACAAGTGGGGTGTGGATGAAGATGAGTATATAACCAAAAGTGGAAGTAACTATTATCAAAAGACCTGGGACCTGGGGCCTGGGCCTGGGCTTGGGCTTGGGCTTGGGCTTGGGGAATGAAACCGAAACCCAGCTTTCTGCCGGGCCGGCCCGGCGCTCCTCCGTCCTCCCTCGAACATTTGCGAATCCTTATCCTTCCTCCGCTGCAGCCACCCTGTCGACGCGCGCAGAACCCGGCCCCGGCGAGCACCTCCCGGCGCAACCAGCCGCAGCCCCTCCCGGCGGCGAGCAGCTCCACAACCCCCGCAGAACACCCCCCCTCCCGGCGGCGAGCAGCTCCTCCGTCGGTGCGCGCGCAGAACCCCCCCTCTCCCGGCGGTGCAGCCAGCCTCCCTGACGGCTGCCGGCGGCGAGCACAACCCCCCCCCTCCCGGCGCAACCAGCCACAACCCCCCCTCCCGGCGCAACCAACCACAACCCCCCCTCCCGGCGGCAAGCAGCTCCACAACCCCCCCATCCCGGCGGCGAGCAGCTCCACAACCCCCCCAGCTCCCCGCAGAACACCCCCCCTCCCGGCGGCGAGCAGCTCCTCCGTCGGTGCGCGCGCAGAACCCCCCTCTCCCGGCGGCGCAGCCAGCCTCCCTGACGGCCGCCCCCCCCAAGTTCAAATTCGAAAATTCCCTCCAACGGCCGCCCCCCCCCAATTCAAATTCAAAAATTCCCCCCCCCCCAACGAAAATTCGAAATTCAAAAATTCCCCCCCAACGGAAATTCGAAATTCCTCCCCCCCCCCAACGGAATTCCGACCCCCGACCCCTAAATTTTTTTCGCCTTCTCTCTCTCGGAAAAAAAATCGCCTTCCTCGCCAAAAAAAAACCTGCGCACCCGCCTTCGTCTTCCCTCACAAAAAAAACGGCGACCTCCCGTTTCGCCCATACAAAAAACTGCGCGCCGGAGCAGATCTCTCGCAGCAAAAACTCTACGCTCCCTGCGTTTCCAGCGTGCCCTCTGCAGAGCTTTGTTTCAAACGCACCTTCGTGCAGATCCAGCCCTGCGTTTCAAGCGCACCTTGGAGCAGATCAAGCCCTGCGTTTCAAGCGCACCCTGGAGCAGATCTCCCTGCAGCCCTGCGTTTCTAGCGGTTTCCTTTCCTCGGATACCTCAAGCATCAGTCAAGATCAAGACTGTGCAACATCAGAGACTTCAGAAAGTAGGTCCTTCTTTAAATGATTGTCTACACTAATATAAACGCTTACTTGATTGCACGCTAAGTGTGTCATTTGTCGATCGTTGCTCGTCGTAGATTGTTAGCACCACTTGCTGCTCTCTTTTGTATCTTCACATATGTCGAGAACCTGTAAAACTGATCCAAGATAGACTCCACAACTTGGATATAGACTCCACCTTAAGGCTCGAACTTGAGTTGGAGCCTTGGCTCTCGATGCTAGTGTGCACCGGCCTTAAGGCTCGAACTTGAGTTGGAGCCTTGGCTCTCGATGCTAGTGTACACCGGCCTTAAGGCTCGAACTTGAGTTGGAGCCTTTGTTCTCCAATCTAGTGTACACCGGCGGCCTTAAGGCTCGAACTTGAGTTGGAGCCTTGGCTCTCGATGCTAGTGTACGCGGCCTTAAGGCTCGAACTTGAGCTGGAGCCTTTGTTCTCCAATCTACACCGGCCTTAAGGCTCGAACTTGAGTTGGAGCCTTGGCTCTCGCCAACCTTAAGGCTCGAACTTGAGTTGGAGCCTTGGCCCTCGATGCTAGTGTACACCGGCCTTAAGGCTCGAACTTGAGTTGGAGCCTTTGTACACCGGCCTTAAGGCTCAAACTTGAGTTGGAGCCTTGGCTCTCGCCAACCTTAAGGCTCGAACTTGAGTTGGAGCCTTGGCTCTCGATGCTAGTGTACACCGGCCTTAAGGCTCGAACTTGAGTTGGAGCCTTTGTTCTTCAATCTAGTGTACACCGGCCTTAAGGCTCGAACTTGAGTTGGAGCCTTGGCTCTCGATGCTAGTGTACACTGGCCTTAAGGCTCGAACTTGAGTTGGAGCCTTTGTTCTCGATGCTAGTGTACACCGGCGGCCTTAAGGCTCGAACTTGAGTTGGAGCCTTGGCTCTCGATGCTAGTGTACACCGGCGGCCTTAAGGCTCGAACTTGAGTTGGAGCCTTTGTTCTCCAATCTAGTGTATACCGGCCTTAAGGCTCGAACTTGAGTTGGAGCCTTTGTTCTCCAATCTAATGTACACCGGCGGCCTTAAGGCTCGAACTTGAGTTGGAGCCTTGGCTCTCGATGCTAGTGTACGCGGCCTTAAGGCTCGAACTTGAGTTGGAGCCTTTGTTCTCCAATCAACACCAGCCTTAAGGCTCGAACTTGAGTTGGAGCCTTGGCTCTCGCCAACCTTAAGGCTCGAACTTGAGTTGGAGCCTTGGCTCTCGATGCTAGTGTACACCGGCCTTAAGGCTCGAACTTGAGTTGGAGCCTTTGTACACCGGCCTTAAGGCTCGAACTTGAGTTGGAGCCTTGGCTCTCGCCAACCTTAAGGCTCGAACTTGAATTGGAGCCTTGGCTCTCGATGCTAGTGTACACCGGCCTTAAGGCTCGAACTTGAGTTGGAGCCTTTGTTCTTCAATCTAGTGTACACCGGCCTTAAGGCTCGAACTTGAGTTGGAGCCTTGGCTCTCGATGCTAGTGTACAACACCGGCTAGTGTACACCGGCCTAAAGGCTCGAACTTGAGTTGGAGCCTTTGTTCTCCAATCTAGTGTACACCGGCCTTAAGGCTCGAACTTGAGTTGGAGCCTTGGCTCTCGCCAACCTTAAGGCTCTAACTTGAGTTGGAGCCTTGGCTCTCGATGCTAGTGTACACCGGCCTTAAGGCTCGAACTTGAGTTGGAGCCTTTGTTCTCCAATCTAGTGTACACCGGCGGCCTTAAGGCTCGAACTTGAGTTGGAGCCTTGGCTCTCGCCAACCTTAAGGCTCGAACTTGAGTTGGAGCCTTGGCTCTCGATGCTAGTGTACACCGGCCTTAAGGCTCGAACTTGAGTTGGAGCCTTTGTTCTCCAATCTAGTGTACACCGGCCTTAAGGCTCGAACTAGAGTTGGAGCCTTGGCTCTTGCCAGCCTTAAGGCTCGAACTTGAGTTGGAGCCTTGGCTCTCGATGCTAGTGTACACCGGCCTTAAGGCTCGAACTTGAGTTGGCTCTCGCCAGCCTTAAGGCTCGAACTTGAGTTGGAGCCTTGGCTCTCGATGCTAGTGTACACTGGCCTTAAGGCTCGAACTTCAGATTAAGCCTTTGTTCTCCATGCTAGTGTACTCTGGCTTTAAGGCTCGAACTTGAGTTTGAGCCTTTGCTCTCCATGCTAGTGCACCCCGGCCCCTTAAGGCTCGAACTTCAGATTGAGACTTTGCTTTCCATGCTAGTGCATCCCGGTCCCTTAAGGCTCGAACTCAAGTTTGAGCCTTTGCTCTCCATGCTAGTGCATCCCAGTCCCTTAAGGCTCGAACTTCAGATTGAGCCTTTGTTCTCCATGCTAGTTTACTCTGACTTTAAGGCTCGAACTTGAGTTTGAGCCTTTGCTCTCCATGCTAGTGCACCCCGGCCCCTTAAGGCTCGAACTTCAGATTGAGCCTTTGCTCTCCATGCTAGTGCATCCCGGTCCCTCAAGGCTCGAACTCCAGTTTGAGCCTTTGCTCTCCATGATAGTGCATCCCGGTCCCTTAAGGCTCGAACTTCAGATTGAGCCTTTGATCTCCATGCTAGTGCACCCCGGCTTCTTAAGGCTCGAACTCCAGTTTGAGCCTTTGCTCTCCATGCTAGTGCATCTCGGTCCCTTAAGGCTCGAACTTCAGATTGAGCCTTTTCTCTCCATGCTAATGCACCCCGGCCCCTTAAGGCTTGAACTTAAGTTTGAGCCTTTGCTCTCCATGCTAGTGCACCTCGGCCTTAAGGCTCGAACTTGAGTTGGAGCCTTTGTTCTCCATGCTAGTGTACACCGGCCTTAAGGCTCGAACTAGAGTTGGGCCTTGGCTCTCGATGCTAGTGTACACTGGCCTTAAGGCTCGAACTTCAGATTGAGCCTTTGTTCTCCATGCTAGTGTACTCTGGCCTCTTAAGACTCCAACTTAAGTTCAAGCCTCCCATACATGGAACTTCGCCTTAAGGCTCAAACTTGAGTTTGAGCCTTGTCTCTCTATGCTAGCGTACCCCTAGCATATGAGTGCACAACTTGGATCTAGGCTCCACCTTAAGTCGAGCTTCTGTATAGATTAAGTAAATGCAAGTGAGGCTCTTGCTATTCAAGAAAACTTTTTATAGCATGCATTAAGTTTCTTAAGTTTGATAGGTTTTGATTTGATATGTAGCATTTAAATCCATTTTTTTCTAAGGTTTTGAAACTTTTTTTTGCTTCACAGGAATGGAAGCTAGCAGAGCGCCCGCTACCTCGGAACCACATGGTGCACCAATCTTTACTCTGGATGCTCTCGAAACAACAACTCAAGCTAAAAGTGTCACTCCTAGAATTAAGGTGGATAAAACCTTCGAATTGAGTAACAAAGAAGGAGTAAAATGGTTTGTGGATAGCTACGATGCTAGTGCAAACTTCAAAGGAGTCCTCCATTTGTTTTTGTCTCAAGGTGATACATCATATGGAGATATGGGGATTGTGGTAGGCGCTAAGGATGATGTGGATGCAAGAGCAAACCCATGCTTCACATGCACTGTATTGCCAGAAGGAGAAACTACAAAAGCAAATAAGTTTTGCTTATCATTGGAAACTTTTCACCCACCAACAGACATGACTGGCAGTAAACTAGGAAAGGACAATTGTATTGTAAAGTTAGGATTGAAGATCATTGAATTTTCCAATCAAGAAGACTCAGGGGTGGATAATGTGGAGGACCTGGTGAAAGCAGTGAGGCATGCAAAGAAGGCTTTGGATTCACGAAAAAAGTCCATACGTGAAAAGGAGACAACCACTCAAGTTAGGAAAATTGTGGAGAAAAAAGGCAGGGCCATAGTGAAGAGTGCACTTGAAGCATCTACAAATGCTGGTGCAACTTCTTCAAAACATAAAAAGGAGGGTGACAAAATAAAAGCCCTTGATGTAAGCACAATAGCAGCTGAAGACATGGCAGGCTCTCAAGTGCAAGAAGAGGAGCAAGCACTTGCAAAGAAGAGAAAGGCAAAGCACTCTACAAAGGTTCAAGAAATCTCTTTAAAGAGGCAAAGGACAAAACCAACAAGTGGTTCAAAGGAGATAGATGCGTCCGATGACGAGCTAATGGAGGTTGAGACTCTAAACAAGGGTAGCAAAGCAATTATCTCATTAGAAATAAAGAAGGGATATTATCCCTTTGGTCTAAATGAGGTCTTCAGCATTGATGTGATGAAATGTTATCCTGCTCCTTCAAACTATGTGTATAGAAGGTTAAATAAGGATTGGGTTCGTATTTTGACCCACGACTTTATTGAGGACCCAAAGCAAGAGGAGATACTTGCAATTTTGATGCCCTGTAATCGTGCTACAAAACAACCCCTTGATAAACTCGCAAAAGAAGATATTCATAAAGTTGAATATTGGATTATCTCTGGTCAACACTCCATTAGTGCTGCAAAAAGCTTGCAAGCTCTAAATATGGCTAAAGTGACCCCTCCACTGCGTCAGCAATTCAGGTTCAGGAGATCTAAGATAATTGTAAATTGCCCGCCCAAGATTTCTCGTGACATTTCCAAGGATGCGAATTTATCTGTTGCAAAGTCAATGCAAAAGGAGCCATTCCTCGATCAACTTCTACAAGCTCGAGCACAATGGCATGCAAACGGTCGTCCTAGTAAACCTTTGCCTGGTGTCAATCAACCCAAGCTAAGCTTGTTAAAAGTGTGTTACAAAAGAAGGATTTTGAGTGATCAACACGCTATTGCTTATGCTACTCGCTTGGGATATGATCGTGGTCATCTCATAAGTGGAGTTGTAGCAAAAGCATACATATCAAGGCTACAAAAGGCTTACTTGAGCTTATGGGTAGGATAATGTCTGGTTTCATTAAACATTGAGTGACAGTATAATCAGATTCCAACCTAACCCAAACTAGTTGTTGCTGCAGGTCGAAGGAAACCATTTCTGAGGTCTAAACGTGCAGTTTGAAGTATGGGATCTGCACAAATATCAAGACTTGTTGGGTGCAGAATGTTTGGAGCCATTTTGTACCTAAAAGCCCATAAGATAGACTTAGGCTTTGGCCAAAACAATGTGCTTAGATGGGTTTAATTTTTGGATTGTACGAGCCAAATCTTTACACTATTGTATCAAGAAATCAAATGCCTTCAAACTGACTGTTTGATTATCTCTTTTGTCAATATTTGCAATTCGATTGCAATAAAGATGTGTTTGTTTTTTATTGAATATATTGCCTTGTCAAGGTGTAAGGCTATGAATATCATAATAATTTAATTTGGATAGACTCAATTATCTCAATAGTGAAAATCTTTTATACATCATATTCAATAAATTTGATGAAATTTAGCATTGACAATATACTCACTCTTTTATTTTTTTGGTTGAACTAATGAGGTATTGGAGCATTTGTCTATGAAGGTTTAAGACCATCCATATCATGGATGAATTTATGTTGTTGGCACATAATATATTTATTCAAAATTTTGAATGTACATTAACCAAACATTTTGTTTTCAACAGGATATGTTGAAGCATATAGCTTTGATTTCAAGTGTACAGAAAACTTACTATTGAGGTGGCACCAATCATTGGTGACTTATGTACCTAGAGGCAAAAGAGTTCCACCACCCCCAGATACAATAAGGAAACAAAGAAGAGTATTGATACTTGAACTCAATGGTGTTTTACTTAAGACCATTGAGATGCAACATGGTGATGTATGTCCAGACTGGGCCAAACATATGAATCTTGTGGAAGAGAATACAAGTGTTTGGCATTTGATTCGCAAAGATGCATTCACTTTCCTTGATTTTTGTATGCAATGGTTTGAGGTATGGATCTGGAGTACTAATAGACTACAAAGGACTCGACGCATTCTTGAGTTGTGCTTTCCTCGGCACCATCAAAAGTTTAAGGTCGTAGCAGGGCATGCAGCATGTCAAAAGACGGATCTTCTTATTGGATATCGATTTGTATACCACAAAAACTTAGATGTAGCATGGAGAATTTTTCATGACCTGGATGGAAATAACACACTAATTTTTTATGATACCCTCTACAATGTAATGTGGAATATGCCCGGAACCTACTTGATTTTTCCAAAGATGTGGAATCAAAATATAGAGGAGCTTCAAAGTTTTTTGGAGACAACAATCAGCGCATGGTTACTTGGTTGGATTTATGCAAAGAACAAACGGGAGTATACTTGCAACACTTTAGTAAATGAAGTAGCTTATGATAGAGAAACTTTGTATGTATTGGAGCAATACATGAGAAAACGCTATGTTTGAGATACAATTTGTACTCAATTATTATCTTGACGAAGGATTTTTGTCTTCGGATAAATTGTAAACTTGAATGTAACAATCTCATTGAATGTAACAAGTGTTCTTTGGCATTATCATCCCATGTTTTTACTTCAATGTCCCTCAAATTTGAGCATATATATCATGATTTATAATCTTGATATAGTGTCTAAGATGGGTTTTTATCTGTGGATCAATCGTAAACTTAGCATATTGTTACTGTCATTGAGATTTATTTTTTGTTTTGTTGTTTCTAACACCACACCCTTTAGAGATCTCTCCTTTCTAAGGTTCCTTTTTATAATGATATTTAGAATTCTTTTGGCAAATTAAATAAACCCCATGTTTTTACTTCAATGTCTCAAAGTGGAGATAGTATTTAACATTATCTTCTTCATATGAAAGGTGTTGTATAATCTCAATTAAGTTTAGTGTCACGTATGTATCTATACAACTACAAACAAATACGCCAAATAGTTGTGTCAAGATATAATCTATTGGCACAAAGAGTGCACCAACAAATAGATGTTAGCTCAAACTACACAAAAATACCGAGTTTCCAACCAATCCTATAAGAAATGGGACTCGAATAATTCCCAAAATTCCTAAATTTGTCTTATTGTGTTAAAAGTAGAAAAGCCTTGCTCAATGAGCTTGCTCAATGAGCTAGAACAAAAAAAACATAGACCTAATTATAGTTACAAGCTACATAGAACTCTTTGATCATCTTCAATCCTTAATCTTGTTATTCCTTCCTTTCAATTATTGTGCTGCCCCTTACTTCAAAAATCCATTGAATAGGAATATATATGTATCGAGAAACCCTACATGTAGTTACACACACACACACACACACACACACACACACACACACACACATGTAGTTATATAGATGTATGTAGAAACCTTGTATGTAGTTATGTGTGTGTGTTTTCTAGTTGGCATGTAAGCAACTTGGCTAGAATGGTGAGAGCACCCTATTATGTTGATCCCTAGCCTTTTGAAGAGTAAGGAAAGTGAGAACTCAAGTTGAGGGCACCAATCTCGAGACTATGATGTCTTCAAACATGGCCCCATTGGAATTGAGTGACCAGGTGCCAAGCTTTGACCATGGCTCCTTTCCCACAGCGGAATTTGGTTGAAACAACTGGGAGGTGTAAAGCTCTCCTAATGAGATTTGTTGACTCCTTATCAGCACTTGGTGGTGCTGATGCATCAACCACCACAGCCATGCTGCCTAATGCTTTCTTATTTTTCTTCTCCAACCTTTTTCTACATTCATTGATGTAATGGCCCTGGATTTGGATAATAATTGCATTTGCCTTTCTTCTTAGGATTATTACCCCCCCTTCTCGGCATCCTTTCCAAAAGACTAGGCTGATTCTACCTTTTGCATTGAGAAAAGGCTTTGCCTTTACCTTTTTAATTGTGGCAAAAAATGCATGATCTCCCACATGCATACTAGTTCGATTTTGCCAAGATTTCTCTTCAAGAGCACTACAACCAACTCGTAAAAAATAAGGGCATTGGGATTACCCTTCATCAATGAGGAGCTCTAGTAGAGCTGTGAGAACAATAGTAGATACTAAAGAACTATCCAGATAGGCCTCATTGATACATGCCAACTACTCCCTAAGATCTTTATCCCTGTGAGGAACTCATCCATTAAATCTCCCTCATTCATATGCTCAAATTCTAACTGCTTGCACAAGTAGGCCACTCGTGCCTCATTACGCACACCTAGTAAAGCACATCTCAAGCATGCTTTATAGTTTTATATGAGCAAATATGAGGAATAATTATCGTTTTCACTAAAAGTGCCACTAATCCATGTGTCTCTACATCCCTACCATCCCACCTGGCTTGTTCTATTGTGGAGGTACAAAGGCAGATGCCATAGTTACATTAGAACTTGTATCACCATCCAAAGTACATACATTAGAACCTGTATCACCATCCAAAGTACTATATTGTTGTGTTGGTGAGATAGGACATTCGTCAATGCCAATAACAATAACAATGTTTTAAAGCCCTTTTGTGGGCGATCAATATATGGTGTATCATATAGGACTAGAATGGGTAGTCCTAGCTAGTCCCGTCTCCGTAGAAAGCATCCCAAATACATCAATGCAATTCTGCGTGCAAATAATTAATCTCTGACACAAAATGTAAATATCCTAACTACTTATAGGTATTTTGTTAATGCCCATGGAATTAACCAAAATGGCTACTAGTAGATCACCAATGAGACGATGGAAACTTACAAACTGTATGAAAAATTGTAGAGTGTAGAGTGTGGAAATGATACTTAATAGGAATGCAAAAATCAACGATAATGTTAATGATATTGATGAAGCTATTGAAGATGAACTCAAAGATGTGATGTCAAAAATGACGACGGCCTTGTCTGCACACCTACTATTGTGTAGAAAACCTAAAATCAAACAAAAATTGTTCGAACTAACACTCCCTCAGGATGCCTGCTAAACCTTACAGCATGTGAACGATGTTGAAATATACAAGTGAAAAGGGTGTGTGTGGGAACAAGCTCTTGGATAGAGGCTGTAAAAGAGGAGATGTAATTGTGAAAGAACCTGTGAAAAGGTTAGGAGAATCTACTGGGAGAGAATAATGGGTAGCATGAGGGAATTTAGGAGTGTGGAGATATTCTGGGAGATAATCAAGGAAAAGAGAAGAGGTGGAGAGAATCAGGCAAGAGGTGGAGATATTCAGGGAGTGAATCATGGAGAAATCAATGGGATTTGATGCTTGATGTAAACACTATAAATTGAGGCATAGCCCTAATGAGAATTTGCTGGTTTTTGAGTATCCATGCCTACATTAATCTATGTGCTAATTATTCACTAATTACGTCTTAATCACTTGCTAATCCCTTTGTTAATTATGCTGATTCTAGTGTTTGATCCACCATAGCTCATCATTTAGCTCAAATTTCAACATGGTATCAGAGCCATGCCTAGAATCAACTAGATTTATGAGCCCATTAGTGAATTAATTAGGATTAGTAAAATAATTAGCAAAAAATCAATTTTTTAGTAAGCTTTCACTCTTCCCCTTCACCCCCAGCCAGTGGAGGACTCTATTCTCCATGCACACTTAATATTAGACTATGCCCTCTTAGCTTAAGCTAGCCAACACTCTTGGCTACCAGCCCATCGAAACGGCGCAGCAAACCGCCAAAGAAATTAGGAGAAATCGCGATTTTCGCCGGCGCCTTTTTTCTGAGATGTTTGTGACATTGCAACTTCCACAGGTCAAAGCTCTCTAATTCCTCTTAGCCCAAGGGGTAATCAAGCATGCTCTACAAGCTGGTGAAGACAGAAATCAATTTCATCAAGTCTACAGTGAGATCCAAGCTCTTCATCAAATCTGCAGGTGACTTTGGTAAAACAGAGATTAAGCTTTCATTATTTGGTCAAATCTTGTGTTTCTTGGCTTAATCCTCTACTAGACTCATTGCTATTGATGCCTTTGAAAGCATTTGAGCTCATTTGAAGTGGAAGGCATCAGATCTGGGCTCCCCGCATACTCTGTTTTCTGCACACAAACCAGAGCATTAATTTGCTAATCAGTGATTAATCAGTGCTAATCACTGTACTTTGGTGCAATTGAGGATTCAAATTAACCATTAGGCATCTGATACAGATCCCTAAAGCTTCAGATTGCAAATCGGAGTTGGTTTGATACTCCAACCATCCCGTACAAATTGGTTACTCTCAATTTAATGTAATTTCTGGTGATTTTATGCTGATAAAATTGTTGTAATCATCTATTAAACACCAGATTGAGTTGTAAAAGGGTAGACACTGCCCTTGAATCTTGAATTTGGATCAAGAGGTAAGACCCCCTTCACATCACCATGAATTCAGCACAGGAAATAGCCAAATTTAATGGAGAACAGTTTTATACATGGCAAACAAAAACCATGTATTTGCTGATGAGGAAAAATCTGTGGGGATTAGTTGAAGGGAGAGATGAATGCCCAGAGAGAGGGAAAAATGAGTGGAAGAGTAGGAATGAAAAAGCATTGGGGCTTATTGCACTCAGTTTAAATGACGAGATCATTCATCATATCACAGGGATACACAGTGGGCAAAAGATGCATGGGATGAACTCAATAAATTATTTGGTACACAAGCAAAAAATTCCAAGATAAATCTATTAATGCAATTTTACAAACTGGACATGAAGGAAAGTGAACCTTTAATCACACACTTGAACAAATATAAAAGCATTAAGCAACAGCTGGCAGCTATTGGCAAAAAGGTAGAAGATGATGAAGCATTAGCTGTACTTTTGAAGAGTGTGGACAAGGGAGATTATGAAAACATTGTAGCAACACTAAAGAATGTGCCTGAACTGAAGATACACGAGATAGAAGCAGCTCTACTGGAGCAAGAGAGCAGAGGCAAAGAGAAGAAAGAGCTCGACTCAACAGCAGGAGAGGAAAAAGCATTCTTCACCCGAGGAGGATTCTCTCGAGGACGAGGACGAGGAAGAGGCAGAGTAGGAGGGAGGACCTTCACTTGCCACAAATGTGGAAAGCCAGGACACATGGCGAGAGACTGCTACAGCAAACCCAGTGAAGAAGGAACGACATCGGCAAACTTCATGGAGGCTCCAAGAGAAGTGGAGTCGGATCATCTTTTCTGAGAGAGAGAGAGAGAGAACCCACAACCCAATGTAACCTGCCCCAATAAAGTAAAACCACCTCTGAGCCACCGATGATGTAGGCCAAGTGGTAGATGTATTTGTGAACACTTTAGTCAAGGTCACGGGCACTTATAGTAGCCTTGGACACATAGAGAGAGAGAGTGTCAAGGACTATGGAGTTTAGGGACTTGAGGCACTGGTCGCGGGCTATCAAGTAAGAGGGAAACTTGATACAGGGTCCAGGTGTGTTAGGATTATTCACTTGAGGGGAGGTGTTGAAATATACAAGTGAAAAGGGTGTGTGTGGGAACAAGCTCTTGGATAGAGGCTGTAAAAGAGGAGATGTAATTGTGAAAGAACCTGTGAAAAGGTTAGGAGAATCTACTGGGAGAGAATAATGGGTAGCATGAGGGAATTTAGGAGTGTGGAGATATTCTGGGAGATAATCAAGGAAAAGAGAAGAGGTGGAGAGAATCAGGCAAGAGGTGGAGATATTCAGGGAGTGAATCATGGAGAAATCAATGGGATTTGATGCTTGATGTAAACACTATAAATTGAGGCATAGCCCTAATGAGAATTTGCTGGTTTTTGAGTATCCATGCCTACATTAATCTATGTGCTAATTATTCACTAATTACGTCTTAATCACTTGCTAATCCCTTTGTTAATTATGCTGATTCTAGTGTTTGATCCACCATAGCTCATCATTTAGCTCAAATTTCAACAAACGAGACCCGAAATGCTCTGAAATGTATAAAAACATTATTAGCATAGTCAATAGCACACTATATGGTATACCTTATCCACCTAAGAGGATAGTTCAATCTAAGGAAATGAAAAGAGAAACTTGAGGAGAACATGACAAGGGGGTGAGAGCTAAGAGAACCTGCTTTGATACCAATTAATTGGAGTGGAGATCAATGTAGCAACATACACATAGATGTAACAAGAAAGGAGAGATATATGGGAGCACAACACTCAAAGTAGATTGATAAGAATGAGTCAAGTACAAGTGAAGTGACATGATAAGGTCAATTACATGCTCATAAGAGTGCGTACATATGATCAGGGGAAAAAACCTCCTAAAGAGGGAAAAAGTGCCCCGGCCCATTGTCAGCCTACCCTACCTTCACACAATGCTACCATATCAATGCTACATGTACGATAACTCTTGCTTAATGAAATTACATTTGCTTTCTTCTGTACACAAGACTATCTAACATGTTTGTTGTATACTAGGATGTCATCTACAAAGTTAATAATAAGCTTTCCCAAATATAAAGCAAAGATTTCATTCATCATCTATTGGAAATTTGCTAACACATTTAGTGAGTCCAAATGGTAACACTAATAAGAACTCATAATTATTGTATCTAGTTCTAAAATGTGTCTCAAGATGTCACCCTCAAAATATCCTAATCCAATGGTGACCTATCCTCACATCTATCTTTGTGAAGCATCATGCTCCACAAAGCTGATTCAGTAAGGCCATCCATCCTCAATAGTGGATTTTATTCTTAATAGTAAACTTGTTAAAGCCCTAATTCACACACATTCTTTGTGTTTTTTAATCTTGATCCCGAAGGTGATTTGCTACTCACATGCCCCATCTAAAGTTACTTTTAAAGTTGTCTAGCAACCTCCTTCTCCTCCTCTAGGTTGCCTTAACATTAAGGTCAACCTTATGGTCTACACCTCTCTTTGGAGGCAAACCATGTGGTAGTTCACATGCATTGGTGCAACTTTTCATGAAAAGGAGAATTATTACTCATATTCTCACATATAGAACTACAAGCAAGCTTGGGAGGCTTGGGATGGGCTTACAATGCTATACCACATGCGTAATGAGGCACGGATGGCCTCCTTCCAGAAAGTAGTTAGATTTCGAGCATATGGAAGGACTAAATGATGAGTTTTCGACAAGGATTAAAGATCTCAAAGAGTAGCATGTATGAGGCCTATCCGGATAGTTCATTGGTGTCACTGGTCCCACAGCATTACCGGATTCATATATAAGTGTTTTGCATTCACACTTTTACATTCACTCTTCAGCTTAATAGTAATCCTAGTGCCCTTATGTTTGATGAGTTGGCTACAATGCTCTTGTAAGAAGAGCAATCCCTATAAAATCAAACTAGTATGCATGTGGGAGATCAAGTGGCTCCCAAAGCATTGTATGAGGAGATAAATGCAAACTTGGTTGTAAATGGTTTTTGCAATAGTCCAACTAAGAGCACCCTCTATGTAAAGAGAAATAAAATTTATTTTTTGATCATCCTTTTTATACGTTTATGACATGCTGCTCAACTTCGTTGATGACCAAAACATAAGAATTATTTTTTGGTCAAATTATTTTCTAGTCATCCTTTTATATGTTAATGACATGCTGCTCATAGGCCCTAATGAGGAGAATATTTCATATTTCAACCTTTAAGACTAAATTACATGTCTCAGTTGAGATGATAGATTGCATTATTATTTGGACATATGATTTATGCAGCGTGATGGAGCGTGATGATAGTATTGTGATGTTGCAATCACAGTACTTATTAGAGAAGGATTTGGAGTGGGGCATGGGGGAAGGGACTTCTAATGAATTCAGTGGCTAGGTGTTAGGGTGGTAAAGAGTCTGGCATGGTCATGGAGGCCTCCATATTTGGACCTGGCATGGGGATAGTTTTATAAGATATCAACAGGGGGGGGGGGGGGGGGGCAAAGTTGAGGCAATGGAGAGAGGGATAACAGAGATGTGTGATGACTCTATGATTGAGGGAAAGAGAGAGACTTGTACATGTAGGCCTGTAAAGGGTTAGAGAAGTTATCGAAGGCATGAGTGGAAGGGATGAAGAAGAGGGGATTTGATTACATGAGATGTGTCAGGGACACAATACTAGCACTTCTAGTCTCCATCACTTTTTATCATCACGCCTTCTTCTTAATATGAGAAGCAACTTATTTTAAGCTATGCCTTGCTTAAACAATTTAATCTAAATGGTCAACACTTCTATTCAACTTGAAGTGCTTGAAAACAAGTTCCTAAAGAACTTAAGGGAAACCTAACTTGCAACAAGTGCAACAAAGTGTGGCCCCTCCCTCACACCTTGTGTAGCTTGCAAAGATCTAAGTAAGCCAACCTTCTTGTGAGTTCACAAAAAGCTATTCCTTGCTTAAATAGTTTAATCTAAATGGTCAACACCTCACTTGCATACAAGCAACAAAGTGCAACACCTCACTTGCATACAAGCAACAAAGTGCAACCCCTCCCTCACACCTCACTTGCATACAAACAACAAAGTGCAACACCTCACTTGCGAAGATCTAAGTAAGCTAGCCTTCTTATGAGTTCACAAAAAGCTGAGTATATGATCACGGAATTGTGTTTGCGTCCACTATGCCACAATCAATTACCCAACTAAAAGGCAACCCCATACTAATGAGTGCCACTACTCTAAGGTATAGATCACTCCTAGAAGAGTGTCTCATGACCCTAGAAACAAACCAACAAGCCTGGAAATGGGGGTCCCACATAGGAGACCATTAATAGCATCAAGGGACTAGTAGCATCAAGACAATGGTCAAGGAAGATTTGAGAGAACATATCATACTATCAATATTATCAAGACAATGGTCAAGGAAGATTTGAGAGAACATATCATACTATCAATATTATCAAGACAATGGTCAAGGAATATTTGAGAGAACATATCATAATATCAATATTATCAAGACAATGGCCAAGAAGGAATTGTTGCAAAGGTAAAAGAAGGGATGAAGCATGGGGATTGTTAGTATCACCAAGACAATTGTCAAAGAAGACTTGAGAGAACATATCAAATCAAAATTCACAACCAAAGAAAAA
Organism: Cibotium barometz; assembly: GCF_041138505.1. Classification (NCBI taxonomy): domain Eukaryota; kingdom Viridiplantae; phylum Streptophyta; class Polypodiopsida; order Cyatheales; family Cibotiaceae; genus Cibotium; species Cibotium barometz. Next base: position 37,956,561 of record NC_141058.1, read on the forward strand.
AAACTAAGACAATCAAAGTGCTTTTCAGATCCACATCGTGGGCAGTTTACATGATGCATAGGTACATGGATGGAGATGAGGAGGTCTATTTAGGTGAGCAACTACGTGCAATTGTGCCAATGATTGATTTGGAGCTACTATTTACCTTAGTTTTAAGATATGTAATTATAACTTATCATTTAAAAAACGACAAGGTCGAATTCCTAAAACAATTGAACAAACCGACTGAGACGATTGTGCCCTTGGAGATCGAGGCTTTGTTGGTCCATATGTGTGAAAGATCCTACTACAATGCACTCTGTGCTACCCTTGTAAATCGCACCAAGTAGGAGGAGACAAGGTGTGGGTTGGATGGCGACCGAGATGATTGCGTCCTTGGAGATCGAGGCTTTGCTAGTCCATATGTGTGAAAGATATTGCTACAATGCACTCTAGAAATTACACTAGGCAACCCAAGTCGAGCATGCCATAATGCCCCTTAGCATGAAAAGCTCTAAGGAAAGGGAGGTAGGTGATAGTGTGATATCCTGTAAATGAACGTGTTGACCTCTCTCTCTCTCTCTGTGGGCGTGGTAGTTTGAAAAACCATCACCTTGGTTTTTATGCTCTCTTACACCCATGAATGGGTCTATCAAAGAGGAGTAGGAGGGGTGGGTCTCATCATTGAAGGGGGTTGATCGAGGAGGAGGGGTGGTTGCTAGTCTGTATAAGTGTGGGCGAGTGGCACCACAAAAGGAGCGGGTGCCAAATTCGAGAGAAGTTGTGTATGTGGGAATTAGCGCGAACATGGTGACTTCTTGTAATCAGAGACAAAAGTTGAGTGGGATGCCTATGTTAGCAGGAATTCACTAAGAAGTTTTAATTAATGCAAACGAGATAAAACTTGTTATATATAAATTGCATAATACAACCGTATCTCACACACACTCTCTCTCTCTCTCTCTCTCTCACACACACGTACCATATATTTATATACACACATACTTATCGACAATACCATACAGAAGAGGCTTATCCAGCGAGAGCTATGGCTGCCCTAGCTTGCTCGTCGTTCATGCTTGCGGCAAGCGTGGCCTCAACAGCAGCTTCTTCCTCGTCGGGAGCCTCCTCGTCCTCCTCGTGCCCTCGCACTCCCTTCTTCGGCCGTCGCCTGCGCCTGCAGTCCTCCCCGAAGCGCCACAGCGTGCCCTCTTTTTTCTCTGGCGCCCGTGCTGCAGTGGATACGGCCAAAGTGGAGGATCTGGGCACCCAGCTCAAATCTTTAACCCTCGAGGAGGCCCGCAACCTGGTAGACTGGCTGCAGGCCGAGCTGGGTGTCTCAGCAGCCGCTTTCGCCCCTGCAGTCGCCGGCCCAGGCGCGGCCGCAGCCCCTGCCGAAGCTGCCCCTGCCGTTGAAGAGAAGACTGAGTTTGATGTGATCATTGAAGAAGTGCCCACCGCTCAGAGGATTGCTGTCATTAAGTCCATCAGGTCACTTACCACTCTTGGCCTCAAAGAGGCCAAGGATCTCATTGAAGGGCTTCCTAAAACCCTAAAGGAAGCTGTGAGCAAGGAAGATGCTGAAGAGGCCAAGAAGCAGCTCGAAGCAGCTGGCGCCAAGTGCTCCGTCAAATGAGGTTCTTTTCTACCTTTCTGTTTTTTAGTTGATTGACTGAAGGATGTCATGGTATGGTATATGACATCATGTCATGGTGCTTTGTACAGCTGTGGTATCATGGTGTTTCCAAGTCCGGCATGTCATACTATGGTATCTGCCATTTTTTCATGCTGTGATGTAAGCTGTCTTATCATGGTGTTAATCATGTTAATATCATGGTGCTGTGTCCAAAGAAATTTCTTACTCCATACAAGGGGACACTGATGAAGGGCTCTGATAGTAGTTGCATTGGCTGCCCAGGTTTATGGCCTTTCAAGTGGAAGTATGGCTATATCCGTAACAGTTTCTGCCGAAATAATAAACGGCTATCTTCTAGTCTTCTCTTGATTAAGGCTTTTCCTGTTTCCTAGCTTTGCACCATTTTTCTTTCTGTTGAGTTTCATGTTTGTGATGGTTGCATCTCCATGAAGTGCGTCTCAGCAAATCTTGTGCTAATTAAATTCTTTCTATCTAACCCTTTCATTATACTGGGCTTATCATGTCTGAATGTATATTGTTTCACGTTGGCTCAATGCTTTGTTGCCTTTCTGGCTTATTGGCAGTTTTTTATTTTCTGCATTGTCTTCGAAGAGTGCTTGTCCTGCTGGAGGGGAGAACAAGCAGTTGCTGCCTTCATGGTCATGTTCGTGCAGGATTATGCGATGCTTTTCTCTTGCCATAGTGTTGGGTACAATGGAGTGGGTGTGGAAGGGGGCTTTCAGAGTTTGATCTACTGTGTTATTGATGGATGTTTATTTTTTCTGTTGCTGCGGGTTACTCAATCTCAGCTCAGCACAATCCTGTTTTGTGGTCCATGCTGTTGCTGGTCTTGTGGGTAGAAGCTAAAATGCTCGACTCTTGCCGGGCTTGCACTGTTATAAGATGTGAAGCTTGGCAACCACAGGTAGCAAGGACTTTCTATTATTGGTGCATGGACTAAGGCAGGCTTACAGAACAGAAGGCTTTATCCATGTAGTGAATCTTGCATCTCTGCATCCATGATTGGCGTTCTCTCATATTCGGCATGAATAAACCAATTGAGGAAAAAGGCCATTGAGGGTTTTTTGGGATTGTATGGTGAAATTAGGCCCATTACACATCGCCATACCCCTGCCTGCCCATGCTGATGTGGTGGGGGTATTCACGGCCCATAATTCATGGGCAGGCAATCTCCACCGCCCATACATGGGCAGTGGGGTATGTGTAACGGGCCTTAGAATAGTAACATTTTCGCTGAATAGTTTGCTAATTCTATGCACACTTATAGTGCTTTGATGTACTTTTCAATAAAAGATCATGGGGATGCCTTCAGCAGTGGATGAGTAAGATCAAAAGGTTGCCATTGAGATGGTGCCCCAAAGATAGGGGCATCTCATGCAAAAATGAAGCGCTATTATGTATTTTAACACAGTAGTGCTGAGATTGCGTATAGATTTGTGACGTGCGTGTGTGTGGTTACAGGTGAGTGGTTGTTGTGTTGAGAAACATGGTCTGGTGCTTGGCTTGAGAATACATTTGTGCGCGCATGTGTGAGCTTGTGAGAGTGTGAGCATTTTTTCTTGTTGTAGTACCTTGGTCATTATGTAAATGGGGCTTTCTTGCCAAAACACAAGAAGCTTAAGGGGGTCAGGAAGCACTCTAGCATCTCTCAAAGACGCAACTTGAAGGGGGTCCCTCCATGCTGCCAAGTTGGATTGTAGCTTGGATGGTTCTGGCATCACAAGAGCCACAAGCAAGGGTATTGAAATCCATGATTGGAATTTTCAGAAAGGGCTTGCCTAAAAGAAGAAATTTGTTTCCAACAAATTGATGGATAAATATAGCACAAGTTTCTGAAAAGCACAAGATTGTTTGGCAAGCTTCTAGTTTAAAAAGTTAATTTATAGAATGTGCTTGTTTCAGTTTGGTGAGCAGAGGTATGTAAGCAAGATGCACAAAACCTGTCATAATTTAAATAATTCCATACATGTAGAGCTTATATATAGATGTAGTTGCATTTTTGTAGTTCCATGAATAGCTATGCATGCAGTTGCATATCCAGGTGCACAGGTAGCTCATTTGTATGTATATATACATTTATAAATGCATAAATGTTTATTTGATTGCACTCTTCTTTAGATGCATATATGTAGTTGTATTAATGTTGATGCATATATCATAGCTGTATTGATATTTATGCACAGGTAGCTTGTGTGTACATCTGCAAATGCATAAATGTTTCTTCCGATGCATACTTTCAGATGCATATATAGAGTTGTATTAATGTTGATGCAGCATATACAATTATGTGTCAGAACATTTATAGCTCCTATATATTGCATGAGCAAAGTGAGGAGTCAGATCGTGTCCCTCTACCTGCCCATCCCTTCCACTTGCATGTGATTCCATAGGCATGTGGTACTCTTGCCGTTACATTTGACAATCCTCTCTACTTGCATGTCTGTCTTCTGTCACTTTTCTCTTCTACACAGAATGGCCCAAACGAGAGGATATTGCAACAAACTCCAAGCCTTCACTTATGATTGGCCATTGATCCATGCACATCAATGCTGAGCTACTAATGAAAAGGGTTGGGATAGTCTCAGTCTCAAGAATGAAAATCCATCCAAAGGGGAAATAGGAAGATGGCTTTAGGAGAGTATTATGCATGATAGCGTTGTATCCAAGATTTTCTATTTGGGAAAGGGCTCCTTTAACGTCCTCTTTGTCAAGGGTCAAGCAGTCTTTGAGCTATGAGGAATGAAGAGGAGGTTGAGATGGTACCGGAGACTGGTCTTTCATGAAGAATTATCTAGAGTTTACTAGATGTACGTGGAACGTTAAGGGCATCAAAGATAAAAAGGGGAACACCTTGTTTTGGGGGTTAGTGAAATCTTGGGGCTTCTCGATTTTTGCTATCCAAGAGAATAATCTTTTTGGGAAAATTCCTAGATTAGATAGGTCTAGTGAATTGTAAGGTTTTCCTCTTCCAAAATGGGGGAAACACTTAAGATTGTCTACTAAGTCTTAGCTTGGAGAAAATTTCCTACTCGTTGACATCTTGACCATGTAAAGATTCAAGGATACGATTTGCAGGTAAGACCTAGTCGTATCTCGCAGGGAGAGCGTGGTCTTCTAAAAATCAAATTACCCATAGAGTAATTAATCATAATTTAGGCAGCTACTAATCTTGATTCTTAGAGACAACGTTTTTTTTTCTCATCCATGTAAGGTACAGCTGCTCGCCTAGTCTCCTAGAATAGAGTTGTTCGAGAACCTATTTATCTAGCGTAAGGCTTTCACTTAATCTGTTGGGGAAAGCTATCCGACTAATCGGGCCCATCCGTCTGTAGGATGGTGCCGTTGGGACATTCTATCCTCCCACTTTCCACCTTACTCACGCGTCAATTTGTTTTCTAATTAATTCTACCACATTGTTTGACATAAATAACCATGTTCCTTAATTAAGGCCTTTTTTACAAGGCTCGTTAAAACATCCTTTTTTCACATTACAATAATGTCAAAGACAAGATTTATTTAAAAAAAAGTTTATACAAGAATCAATTCCATACAAGCCAAACCGGCTTTCTTATTCTTTTCCTTTATACTGTCGATGATCTAGAATTCGACCTTTCAGTCTCTACATGTTGGGCAAAACCTTACGGGACTATACACCTCATCGTCGGCCGCTGGCGAGGACTCAAGCCGGCCTGCCGTCCCCTTAGGCTCCATCGCTCGATCCTCTCGTCCTCCTCAGAGGGATGTCTACGTACTAGGGTGGGCTAATTTACCGCACTAGCCTGGGCCCTCAGAACTAGGCAGCATCACAATCACTCGCCTCAATCGGCGAACCTCATTCTCCCAATGGTTTGAGGGATACCATGGGCCAACTCTAGGCCTTAGTAATGTCTTCGTCATCCGGCTACACAAGCACAAGAACAGGGCAGCATTAAGGCAGGGAGAGTTGTACCTGTATCTTAATTTAACCAAGATAACAATCCATTTACTCAACTAAACCATAGGACTAGAATCCATGTTACCTTCTTAAGAAAACAATCTTTTTCACAAAGATTTTAGCATTTCAACTTGAGATTGTGATAAGACATTCTTTATTAAGATATATGTTATTGTTTAAAAGAATACAAACTTTAACTAGTAAATTAATCAAATAGATCACTATTAACAATTAATAGAGAAGCCGGGGTCATACCTCAACCCCTAAGAATGATATATAATTGAAGAACAAAATATATAAATACCTTATAGAAATTTATCGTTTATAGTTGTCTTTGCTTGTTAATAAGAGTTTCAGAACTTGATATATGAGAATAGAGTCTTCTAATACCTTCTCTTACGATTGAAATCATTCGATCATCCCCAAGCTTTATCTCCTCTTACTCGTACTCTGACTTTTCTCTCTTTTGAAGATCTATGGCAAAATAGCTTTTTCTTGCAGGGCTACAGTATACTATTCTTTCTTTAAAAGAAAAACTATGGAGTTTTGGTCTCTTCCTCCGAAAGACCATAGCAATCTAACCTTCTCTTCTAAGATATTAGATAAGAATGAAGGGATATATACATCTCAAGCTTTAGGATTATCTTGAGGCTACTTGTTGTCTTCTTACAGTTTTCCCTGTGTAGAGACTCTTACAGAATCAGCAAATTATTTCGGCAATAACTCTCTGATAAAAACTCAGAATATAGTTATATAACCAGTCAAAAGAACCGGAAGGCATCTAGTCTACAAGCCAGCGTAGGTAGAATAGGCAAAAACGTCTGTATATAGTTGCAAACGTGCTATCTTTAGAAACACACTTTTTCATATTTTTAATATGCATGGACTCTAAATATGTAAAAGTACTCTAAATATGACCTCTTATCACCTAGATTTAAATTTCTATTTTTGGAGACTTATCTCTTAATAGAACTATTCTTGTCTTCTTATTTCTTTTAGGATTTTTGGAGCTAATGTTTTTATTCTAACACTTTCCTAATGTTTCTAGCCTTATTGTCTCACTCTTCTCTAAGTGCACTCTCTTTCCTTATTGAAATCTATATTAAAAGAGACACATACATAGCTTGGGGAGGGACCTTACATGAATGGGCGATTTTTTATGGTGGGATTAATTTTGGGTATAGTGGGGTTATGACCCTAGTAAGAAGACATCTTAATCCCAGTCATTGCCAATCACCCTGAGGGCAAGATTTTGATAATTGAGGTTTTGTTAAACAGGGAAAGAGTATGGATTATTAATATATATGGGACTCACAATCATCAAATCAGGAGTAATATGTGGAATTGGATTGCCAATCTAAATATTCAAGTTCCTTGTATTTTCCTAGGGGATTTTAACATGGTGGAAAAGGTGGTGGATAGATGTGGTGGAAGTACTATCCTCTTAGGGAAGAAGAAATGGAAATGGGAAGAGCTTAGAAGGGGACTAGGCCTTAAGGACAGCTGGTATTTAGGTGACTGGAGAGACAACCCAGGTCATACCTATTACAACCTCCAATATCTGTTCTCATCTTCTAGAATTGACAGGGTTTTTTTTAGTCAACAAGCTTCATGGGTGCCTCATACTCTGAGAGTCTGTAGATTGCAGTTCTACTCTTTTTGATCATCTGCCTCTGAAGTGGGGCTGGAACATAAATGATTGGGCTGACATAGATCTCTCTCATTACCCAACAAGGAAACTGAGAGTGAATAACTTGCTACTTAAGGACCCTCTCTTTGTGGATTATACGGAAGAAGCAATTAGAAAACTTAAAAGGAAAAGGGGAGCTGATGGTGCCTACAGGCAGTTTGCCAATGAAATGTAGGGGATTATTAGAGCTGTGGGTAAATTGAGGGCTGAGGAAAGGAGAGGGGAAAGAAGAAAATGGGCAGCCTTGTTAGAAGAACTCCTTGTTAAGAAACAAACTAAAGGTTTGGATGCTGAGGATACTGTATTATACATTAAGTGCCAAGCTAGTACTAAGGAGGAGGAGGATAGATGGTCCAGAGAACATGATAATTGGGCTAAATGGAATTTCTTTATAACAAAAGGAAACCAGATAGTAGCTTATTCAAACTTCCAAAAAGGAAGAGTGATAGTGAGGTTGTGGGAAGCATTCTGGATGAAGATGGGTCTCCCTTGAATGATATGAATACTCTTGCTAAGAAGTGGGTTAAATTCCTGGGATCTACTCTTAGCATGAAGGAAGATTGCTCCGTGTGAGGAGGTTTCAAAGCTGAAGATAGGTTGCTGGGCTTATTGAGCCAAAATGTGGATCGAGACAAAGCAAGGTGGTTAGAAAGGGATATTGATGTGGAGGAATGTTGGTGTTCCTTGTTAAAACTGGGGAGAGATAAAGCCCCAGGCTGGGATGGTCTATCCACAGAGTTTTTTATAGCCTTTTGGCCTTCCTTGAAGGACTTTGTGGGAGATATTTGTAGGAGAGCTTTCAATACAGGGATTATGGATAAGGATTTTAAAGAAGGGCTGGTGAAGCTTATTCCAAAACAAACTACTTGTAACAAGTTTGGTCACTGGAGGCCCATCACATTGCTAACAGTGATTTACAAAGTTCTAGCCGAAGTGATTGCTCTTAGAATTACTCCAGTGCTGCAAGATGTTGTTTCTAAAAAACAACATGGCTTTATCAAAGGAAGGTCAATATATGATAATATCTTTGCTGCATTGTTGGGAAGAGATGTGGCTATCAAAACTCATCAAAAAAGCAGCATGTTACAACTGGATTTAGAGAAAGCATATGACAGGATTCATTGGTCTTTGTAGCAAGAGTGGTGGAAAAATTGGGTTTTGGGACGAAAATTGCAACCTACATTTATACTCTTGCTTGGGAAGGCTACTCTAATGTGCTGTTAAATGGAAGAGTGGTAGGTGGGTTTGAGATTAATAGATCAATGAGACAAGGCTGTCCTCTAGCCCCCTTTTTGTTTGCTATTGCTTCTCATCCTCTAGTGATTTCCCTAGAATTGGCCTGTAGAGATGGGAACATTATTGGGCCTAAAGCTTAAGCATAGTGAAAACTTGGTTATTCAATGCTTTGCAGATGACTCCCTATTGTTTCTAAGGGCTGAGAACAATAATGTGAGATTGGTTTTAGAGATAGTGCAGGAGTTTGCAGTGCCTCTGGCTCTAAATGCAAAATTCTAAAGTCCAGAATTGTCAGCTTGACCGAGGACAATGATTTTGATATGCAACGGTGGGGCTGTGAGGTGGTGCAAAAGGGTCATATTGTCAGATTACTTGGAGTCCCCTTTAGAGTGGGGGTAACTAATAAACAATTGGTAGAGTGGGTAGTAAATAGATTCTTGGAGAAATGAAAAGAATGGGAGGGCATCAGAGTTCCTTTTCACAGTAGGGTTGATATCTGCAATACAGTGTTGAATGCTTATTTTATGTTCCTTTGCCTTGTGTTGGATATTGGCAAGTGTCATTGGAAGAAGATTATAGTAGGACCTGTTAGAGACTTCTTATGGAGCAATGGCAATGGAACAAAAAAAGATTTTGCTTGAGTAGCATGGGACAAACTAACAGTTCCTAATGGAGAAGGGGACATTGGTATTATTCATCTGCCTACTCACTACATTGCAAGAATTGCTTTGATGCTTCCTAGATGTTTATCCCAGAACACTACTTGGGCACTAATGTGATGAGGGAACTTACAGTTTGCAAAATATTATGCAAAAGATGGAAAGACTGCTTGGGTCTCATTACTTGGGATGGGGGTGGTAGAGTGACTGGCAATTCTCTGTTTAGTTTGGGTATTCGGTGGACACATAAATTTAATCCCCCTTTGGCTTTACTTTAACATATCTTATGCAAAGAAACTCAATAACAAAGGCCTTAGGTACTTGGATGACTGTTGGGATTGAGATGTGGTAGAGTGGAACGATGTGGATAATATAATTTTGAAATATCATTTATCTGGTAGGGAGAGTGATTTGGTAGCCCAGGTAATGGATATGACTCAAAGGGAGTTGTGCTCTATTGCTACTGATGTTTCAGTTTGGATTAAAGATCTTAATGGTATCAAGCTAAAGGATGGCAAAACCAGAGAACTGTACTCACTAATGAGAAAGGGGGATGCCAATGTGGTGTATTACAATAAAATTTGGAAAGTCATGGAGCCCCCCCAATTGGAAAAAGAGCTAGAAATTTCTTTGGGATAGCCAGGTTCCCAAGAAATTCCAAGTCTTTATGTGGAAGGTATGTATGTGGGCATTGCCTATTGGCTCTAAACTTCAAAAGAGAAATATCTCTAGTGGTATTTGTCCCAAGGGCAGGTCATCACTTGAAGATGGTAAACATGTGTTTTGGGACTACCTAGCAATTAGAGGAACCTAGTCCAAGATGTCAAAATGGATTGAGAAGAGCTTGGGCATTCAAACATTCTGGGGGGATTGGATCTTGCGTAAATGGTCCTTTAGTGATGAAGAGCTTGGGCATTCAAACATTCTGGGGGGATTGGATCTTGCGTAAATGGTCCTTTAGTTTTTTAACATCATAAGAGCTTGCATTCTATGGGAAATCTGGTCTAACAAGAATGCCATTGTGTTTATGAAGGTTTTATGTACTGGCTTGCAAGAGTCAGACTTGATACATAAGTGTGTGCATGTGCTGGTCTGTATGCAATGTGAATAAGATGAGGTGCACTGAGCTAGATGTGCTGATACTGAACCTGCAAAGGAATATCATCTGAGTCCTACCCAGGGTTTGGTGGAGCTTCAAACATACTAGGAGTAAGTTTCTAATGCTGATTTGTATGCTGTAGGTGAGGTGCTGGGAAGGGAAGAAGAAATCCCCCAAATTTGGACCAAGAACTCAAATGTGGTATCGTAAAGTAAAGCAAGATGATCATACTTTTGTTGCCTTTTTAGAAAACCTTAAGGGAACCATACCCAATGTCAAGATTTGATCTAAGAAGGGGGGAATGTTAGAAAAACAATCCCCTCGTGGATGCACTATAAAAGCAATGATGGAGGCCAACATCTTGCTAGATATCAAATATCTTTGTTTTTTGATGGAGGAGGAGAGATGCGATTTTTTTGTGTAAAATTCTAAACGAAGACAAAAATGATTTGTAAAGATCAGTGTTTAGATTTTACTTGGTTGTACTGCAGTTTTTAGACAATTTCTTAGTTAATATATATATATATATAATTATTGATCCCCAAAAAAAAAACTTCGAAGGGAACCTTACCTCTCATAATTGGCACCTTGTCTTGGATGGGTGCAAGTCAACCTCTCTTTCTTTTGTCATCCTTGTTGTAGAGGTGGGCATAGACATGGTGATTCTCCATTCTCACACTAGGCACAAGCTCCAACCATTGGATGTGGCTGTGTTCAAGCCATTCAAGACACATTTCAAAGTTCAAGGGCCAGTGTGGATATTATGCAAGAACAAAGGGAAGGAGGTTTGTAGGACTTGCTTGGTTGCAATTGTCTCTAAAAACCTATGCACAGAGTTGAACATTAAATATGGCCTCTAGGCAACTAGGATGTATCCACAAGGCATACTGCACCTCAATCAATGGGAGCACAAGGGCTAATGTGAACACCTCCGATGTTTGGGCCTATGTTGACCCAAAATGTGATTGAAGCCTTGGAATATGAGAGGACACTACGTGGGCATGAAAGCAAAGACTATGACTTTGAGGCAACCTATAGTGAATAGGCACTTCGCCTTCACAGAGTCTAGCATCTCAACCACCTTCACCAAGACTATTTTTTGTTTGGAAATGTAATTGTTTTGGCCTTCAATGTTCATCACACACACACACACACACATTACCCCAACAAAGCACAACCATAATAATCATAGGCACAAATATAGTAATCACAATTTGTCATCAATCAATTGAGATGCCTACTTGCCTCTAGGTGCACATACATTACTTGCACTTGATTACAAAGATCTCAAGCCAAACGAAGGAGAAGGATACCTCTCATCAAATCCACTACACTACATCATGATTATAGTAAGAATATACCCAATGCCACAACGATTTTGATCTCATAGGATCAACACAAGAGATAGCCAAACAATTTCGTGATCCTAGATTAGCATATGATGGGTGACAATTCCTAGCTCCATGTTACGTTGGTACAAAAGTTTACTTTTGTATATTCTAATATTAATATCAGTTGTACTTGCTAGTTAGGATACATATCGTTAATATGATTTTTACCTGCTCCGTCTTTGTTTTGGTTTTTACTTACTCCATGTCTTTGTTTTGGTCTTTGTACTTGTATTGTAGTTGTCAAAACGTTCTAATAGAATTGAAACAATGACTCCCAAAGTGTTTTGAAAACGACAGAAAAATAAAAAATGAAAATACATCACAATACCATGTCATAGGGTTGGTTTTGTTCCATAGATAAGCTTACATGCATCATAGGTTTGGTTTTGTTCCATAAGTTGGCATGCAAGCGTATCAACCAGGTTGGCAATGGCTTCTCTTGATCAAAAACGTGAGCACACAATTGGGACCTTCCCAGCGCCAAGTTTTGACAACTATGGCTTGGTCTCAAAGACACTATGGGTCTTTCCTAGAAATTAATAGAACCAGTGTGTGTGTGTGTGTGTGAGGATAGAGAGATTGATAGATGGATGCTAGTGCACAAAAGAATGATGCTCTACTCTTCACATTGTTCAAACACTCTATAACATTGCAGATTTGATATTGAAGCCGCAATTATTCAAAAAGATTACTGCGGTTTTTGAAACAAATCTTTAATTTGAGAGCTGTATTTCTCTGCAATTATATTGCGTCTCATTTTCATCGTGGGCGTCAGCAAACCACTTTCTATCTGCAAAAAAAAAAAAAAAAGCACACGCATTTCAAATCTTAATAATATTCCTTAAAAATTCTCCCTACAGACAAGATCTATCAAGAATTAAAAGACTATAAAAAATGAGTGTAAGTGAAATGATTATATGAGTTATGTTTTTCCTTCTCCACTCTTAGCAGCAAGCACTAAGGCTGATTTTTGAAAAGCTAAAATGTAATCTACAAAAGGCCTCATCTTTTGACACCACTACACAACACTCTTTGAATCAGGTTAGTTGGACCATGGTTTCATGCCCTCACCAACAATTAAACTAATGCAACCTCGTGAGATAGGCATTCAATAGTAAGAAATCGATATTTGTTTGAATGCTGCTTTCACCTCAGTACTAGGGGGACAGTAAGTGATCTCAACACAACAAATCCTCCCTAGATAATAGGTCCAAAATAGGGGCATATAAGGATAAAACAAGCACTACCTCATCAAATGATACCAATCGCAAGGAAAATAAAAACTACTTGCATGTGATAGTACTATCAACTTATGCCTTTCACATGTTTGAAGAATGGACTGAATTGGCTCATTGCAATGCGCATACAAGAAATTTAAGGTATAACGTATGACTAAAAAGATGGAGCTTGGACCTTCCTGCATGCTGAAGGGTGTGACAGTTTGATGATTAAAACAGCACAGAGAGAGAGAGAGAGAGAGAGAGAGAGAGAGAGGTTCTATCTTGCGACATACCAAATCACTTTTCATTTACATAACCATCCAACAAGATACCTACTGTCTGCAATTATAACTAACCTCTGCAAACAAGGCTTACCGTGAATGGATCGAAAATGAGGAGGAATGGACCAATTGGGACTGAACATCCTGAGGTGCTGCACACATGTCAGGTGCAGCATAGTGAGACATTGATAAAACTCTTACCACTAAACACTACAGACTGAAAGAAAAACACTATGGTGATGGAGATCATCTTGCAGTGCCATGGAAACACACATGTATAGAGCAGAAAGACACTTACTATTTATTCAGCTCACGGCGGAATAAACTGTCAGTCTCATGGAGAGCAACGGATGCTGCTTGTAGCTCATCTTTGTTAGGAACAATCAAAGCCCCAAGCCTACGCTGATCCTGTAAAAAGTTTCACATGGTAGTGACATTACTTCTCCCTTAGCTTAAACAAGAAAAGCGCAAATACAGATTTACCTTCGACACTCTTCTAATCTTGATAAACCTTCGACACTCTTCTAATCTTGGCAAAGAGTATCGACACAAGCCAACCCACATACACCAATTCAAGCTCCCCCCATTTCCCTTCCACACCACCTAGATCACCTAGCTGGCGGCAAACTGCATCATCTATATACCGCTCAAGTTTCCTAGGTTGCAGAAAACTGCATTATCAAGTTTTCACTGTTCAAGAGTAGCCATAGACTCTCTTAAATACCATTGCCTTCGTTATAAATCAAGAATGGAGTTTGACAGCATGATGGGTGGCAAAGTAAAGACGCACTCAGATACTAGGTGCTAAGAACTTCCCATGACCTACAGCTCAGCCTCTCCATCTGCCCTCCTTCCATTATCTTCAGCTTGCTGACTTGCTTTTCCAGCCAGCTTTCTATAGTTGTGTCTAATCATGCATTTCGAGCCCACTGTCCACCACTTAATCCTCTTCAGTCCTACCAATATTTTCACTTGCTGCCCACCTTTGCCCCACCTTCTTCAACCTTCCATTCGCTTGTAAAACCTCTGATCATGCCCCTTTACAATAAGAATGTCTAAAAAAAATTGGTGTAGCAGCATGCTGGATATGATTCATGGCTGCACTTCTCTATATGACTATCGGTACTCATCTTGTCCAAGGTTTGGGGTGCTTGGTATCATCGTTCTTTCTTCCACTCTTTCCTCCATCTTTTCCTCCTGTAGTTTTCTCTATTTTCTCATGAATCTCGTGGTGTTCGTTTCTAGACAACTCAAATCCTGCTCTTGTACTCTTCACATTTTTTCAAATAACATACTTGCTAGACATGAATGGACATTAAAAAGCTGAAATCATAATTAACCCACTTTTGATTATGGACTACAATTTACAAACCTGGCCCACAACCATAATTTGTTGGATATATCTACTTTGCATGGCAACTTCCTCTATTTGTGTTGGATCAACATTCTCACCTACAAGACAAACAAATATGTCAACTTGGAAACATTCGAGCTGCATTTCCTGATCATAATGTAAATACAAGCTACAAATCATAATTATCAGATAATGTCACATCAAGAGCAGCAACTCTCTACCCTACAACACCTCTCCCCACACCAAATGTTGGCTATTTGAAACCTTGGTGCACCCAGCAGCGATCTATGGGGGCCCCTTCTCAGGACCAGATCTCAGTGAGGCGACCTGGAAGAGCATAGAAACTTTCGGGGATGATGCTCTCACATATGATCAGGAATAAGCCATCTGTGACACACGAGATTGTGCTAGCAGAGTTTGCAGCTGGCCCTTTGGTCAAAGATACCCTCTTTCAGACCATCACTTATATTCATCATGTAGAATGCACACGTCACATGAGGGTATCATCTCATTGCCTTAGGGTTGAGTCTGGTGGAGGACGAGGAGCATGATTTGATGAGATTTGAGGGAGATTTCATTGTCTCCTCTGGGACAGATTCAGTCCCCTCTCACAAGTCATGCGGTATGAGGATGAGAGATGTTTAGGCATGTATTTACTGGAGCTTCACCATAACAGAGGTCATGCTGAAGCAGCACTCCAAGAGAGAGAGAGAGAGAGAGAGAGAGAGAGAGAGAGAGAGAGAGAGCCACCATAGCATCTCCCAGGCATCCACAACAGATTTTCTTTACCGACCCCTATGTTTGGCCTCCTCAATGATGCTCTAAGTTTGAAGATATGGTCAAGTAAGGAGTGGTCGCATCAAAAGCCTGCTTGGCCTGTGGCTCAAACCTCCTGTCGTATCAGTCATATATCTACTGACAAAGCCGATTTCCTTTCCAAGAAAGGGAGTATTTAAGTTGCTTTCAAGCAGTTTGTCTGTGTGTGTGTGTGTGTGTGTGTGTGTGTGTGTGTGTGTGTGTGAGAGAGAGAGAGAGAGAGAGAGAGAGAGAGAGAGAGTCAAACTTCAGATGTGTGGCTCAAACCTCCTGTCGTATCAGTCATATATCTACTGACAAGGCCGATTTCCTTTCCAAGAAAGGGAGTATTTAAGTTGCTTTCAAGCAGTTTGTCTGTGTGTGTGTGTGTGTGTGTGTGAGAGAGAGAGAGAGAGAGAGAGAGAGAGAGAGAGAAAGAGAGAGTCAAACTTCAGATGTCATCCAATATGAGTAAATCTGTTTATTTACCTCTTTTGACCCCACAAAATCCCTTTCTTCTTTCCCAATATTCGAAATGCATATTTCAAAGACTGATACAGTCTCTACACAACCCAAAACAAACACCCCCCGCTCCCCCCCTTTCCCCACCCCCCAAAGAAAACAAAAAAAAAACAAAAAAACAAAAACCACATGGTGCATTATAAAGAGTATATCTGATCCAGACCTGTTGAAAGGACAATAGTATCTTTGGCACGCCCATCGAGCACCAAAGTTCCACTACAAGAACGCGCTGGACCAACTCTAATATCAGGCACAATCCAGCCAAGGTCTCCTGTGTCGAGCCACCCATTCCTATCCACTACTTTAGCTGTAGCTTCAGGGTTCTGTAAAAACACAAACATGTGTGCATTGCATGAATAGTGTAAAAGAGATGTATGTGGAATATCTTGAAGTAGTTGATAAATGCATTTGATCATTATTTAGCTACCTTGTAATATCCCTTCATCACCTGCGGTCCACGCACTTTGACCAAACCTCTTTTTCCTTGTGGAAGATTTTCACCAGATTCAGGATTCACAACTTTTATTTCTGTCCCATGTAGAGGTTTACCAACTGTTCCTAAAACCTGACATGAAAAGGTCAAAAGTCAAACTTTTAACTTCGCAATTGCTTCCTGTCTGAAGCACAAGTACCTGATGAAAATAACCAGTATAACACAGAACTGTGATTGCTTAGAATTAGACCGATGGAAAGATCGGGTTATCTCAGAACTGAACACCAACAAAAGTGCAACCTTAAGTTTATGGAGGTCTCTTAGTGAGATTCCACCCCATGAACTCCATAAATTCATAGCGTAGACTACTAGCAGTGGTATCAACATTCACATCATCACCGTACAGGGCCAACTGCCGGTTTTTGAATAGAAATATAACCACCTTAGTGGACAGATTTCCATAGATAAACCACCATACCAAGTTTCTAGCTCAGTGGAAAACCAAATAAAGTGTGGATCTGACAGTACATTAATGTTGATAATGTACTGTCGATAAAGAATCAATGGGTATGAGGATCTGACATTGATGTTCTCCATTAAGGTTGGTTCAGTCACTTGGACCAAAGGATGACATTAAAAATGTTGCAGACAACACAACAAGTTAGTAGGGGTTGGATGGATGGCCTAAGAATGGGGGACCAATTCAATAGGTTTTATGTGGATGATTGGAGCTTGGATAGGGGAGGCACCATTACTATCATGCTATCAAGTCAGATCATTGCCCGGTTGTTTTGTGCCTTAGGGAGCTGGGGAATCAGATGGCGTCCCCCCGTGTCCATATCCCTGATTCTCTTTATTTGGAAGCAGAGATTTCACATATGAGGTCAGAGAGATTTGGAGGTCGTGTGATGATCCTGACCCTCGATAGAGAGTTGCTTTGGCCCTGGAGAGGACCAGAGAGTATTATCTAGATGCTGGATGACTGCTGTATGATGCTGGACATGACTGTTATCAGCCCTAAAAGCTGGCCGACATGATGTATGGGATGTCCATGATGCACCAACAAGACTAAGGCAAATACTATGCCTAGTATTGCCTCATGGGCTGGCCCATGCATCAATGCTTCTATGCTTTCACATGCTTTGTATATGCAACTATAGGACTGACTTATGCATGCCCTAACCTCACATGACTCTACATGCTTGTTCTCCAAGTGTGTTAAGGGTCTAACCCTGACACCGAAGGCTGGGAGACTAACCTACGAAGCTCGTGCCTGACATGTCCCGGATTGGGGCTCACAATGGGGCCACAACATATGACAAATATTCCTACAAAGGGTATTAATGATGTATAATGTTACATTGAATGGTGAGCTAGTGTGTCACATAGCACCATAGTGCAAGGTGCACGTGACATACGTACAAAGGAAGAGTTATTGGACTCGGAGCTAGTAGATGATACCGTGATATTCTTGGACGCCTCACATGCATGTGTTGGTGCCTTCCGGACAGCCTTAGAGGTTTTTTGTTTGGCTGCAGGAGCCACCATTAATTGGCAGAAGTCTGTGGGATTTTGGATCAATGATTCTCCGCCACCACATTGGGGTTTGGATGTGGGGTTCACTTGGATTGAGAGAGGATGCACTGCCAGATACCTTGGCGGCCAGGTTGGCATTGACATCTCCCCAGCATAACAGTTTGCACTTGTGCTCATGAGCATTAAAAGCAAACTTCAGCAGGTGCAATGTAAGGCGTTGCTTTGTAAGATGATTGTTAGAGGATTTCTTCTTGGCACTGATCCATGGAAAGAATTTCTCATGCAAGAGGTTTCGACGTGTACTCCAGTTAGGGGAGGTGACTAGATACACAGCCCACGTTTTATCTTATCAGAGGTAGAGCATCGGCCCCCATCCTCCCCCTTGGTTAGATCCCTTCTTTGGGCTTGGGATTGCATGAGGTGTTTCTTGGTTCACATAGCTCTACGGTTAGCTAAGCAGGCTAACAGACAACCCATTATGTGGAATGACTTGATCTTGGATGAGTATGGTAGACCCCTTGGGCAGCTACACATATTCAATGGGCTGGCTGGGAGATTCTCTTACCCAAAAGGCTAGATCGGAAGAGGCTTAAAAGCCTCACGGAGGATCACAGAGGGATGCTTACATAACATCTGAGGGGCAACAGTCAGAGGATTGTGTAGATTGATGCTACCATACCCAACCATTGGATTTCAGGGACCTTCTTGGAAGGGTTTCATCACTCAAAGTCTGGAGTTTTCTCCGGGACCTCTTGAGGTTATGGGCCTCCCCACTCTGGGGGAGGATGATGCACCAGTCTTTTTCTGTACAAGATGGATCATATGGGACCTTCTTGGCAGCACAAGGTACCGGACTGGTTAAGATTTCCACCTTGTTTGGTTTGAAATCTCCCTCTTGTGTATTTTTTCATTCTTGATAGACATCTCTTTTCTGAAAGAAAAAAGAATATGTAATGAACCCTTGAGCAAGGACGTAATGTTTTCTAAGTATATGGCAATAAATTATTTTGTAGCTACTCTATCTTTGCATTCATGTTCTCATGTTGGGAGAGGTTGGGATCTTCCTCCTGTTTCTAGCTCACATGTAGTGGAGGCAATTGGGTGCTTCACATGTATAGATTGTTAAATGATGCTATCACAATACTGTTACACATCATATTATCCAAGAGATACAATGTTGTGATGCTCTAGAACAATTTAAAGCTACAATATTATACAAAAAAAATTGCGTCGATGCTATTGATATGTGTGAACAATGAGGAGACTCACATTATTTTTTGGAACTCGTGCAGAAACCACTGGTGAGCTCTCTGTCAATCCATAACCATTCAGTATGGTGATGTCAATGGCCTGTTGCATAGTAACAAGAGACAATTTATCTTCCAGCATCATATCACCACAACCGTGTTAGAATCGTTTAAAGACCATACTTGTTTACCAAGAGAAACAGATGGAAACAACTTTACCGCAAAAAACCTGTCCACATGGGGCGCTAAGCTTCCCCCGCCACTGATGCCTGCCTGAACTCAAAGCAAGCATATGGTGATAGCATAATCATGGAACTCCCCTACAATCTATGTGCTTACACCATTTCATATCCCCCCCTCCCAATACACACAAAAAAACCCCCATTTTTTCTTCCTTTTACCAATACCTAAAGAAGTACAGGAGGACAAAAACTCAACAAACCTTTTTAATCCCCACTGCTGCATGTATTTTCCTGTATATCAAAAATCTTGCCAAGTTATGAAGCGGAAGTAGTATTGCTGCCATAATTCTGACAAACAACCATTCACAAGCAGCAATGATTGCCGATGTCTTCGTCTTTGCTCGAGCCAAGACTTTTCCCTGTGAACCAAAAACTTGTTGACTTCAACATCCCCAACACATTAGCACCCACAAAATGTAACTACACTTGAAGCAGAAGCTGGTATGCATGCTTATTAGGAATCCCAAAATCTGACCTCATACGTTCGGATCCACTCCTTATACATCATGCTGATGCGGATTAATGTGAAAGCAATAAATTTCCTTGCACTAGATCCAGACGAAAGCTGCTTCTGAACTCCACTGCAGAAGAAGTGAAATCATAACCCCATCTCAATCTTCCTGTAGAGTAACAATTAGAAAATCCTAACATCAGGAAATTAATACTTAAGAGTTTCTCATACAGCCATTTTTAAGAGAAACAGAAAGTAACCTCATCTAGCACATGGCCTTAAATCACATTGCTAAGGTGACCCATCTGAAAATTTGCAGAGAATAATGTGCGTGCGCACACACACAAACACTAATGTGAGTGCACACACACGTGTAAGTGTGTGTGTGCACGTACACATGATTGCATGGATGTACGTATGTATATATGTCTCTGTATGTACATATGTCTATCTGTCTGTCTGTCTGTCTGTCTCTATGTATGTTTATGTGAGTATGTATGTATATATATACTCAAATGCTTTGCATGGATGTACGTATGTATATATGTCTGTCTGTCTCTATGTATGTTTATGTGAGTATGTATGTATATATATACTCAAATGCTTTGCATGGATGTACGTATGTATATATGTCTCTTATGTACGTATGTCTGTCTGTCTGTCTGTATGCATGTTTATGTGAGTACGCATGCATGCATCATGTATGTATGGTGTGGATTTAGCAATCTGAAATGAAATGATCATCATTACCTGTACAAAATATCAAAAACCAGTGGAACACAGACCAAGTAGTCAGGAGAATACTTCTTCAAATCCTCCTGTGACAAGAAAGAAAACAACTGTACAGTGAAAATCTGAGTATGCATACGTTTTGAGGACAGATTTTACAAGCACCCCTTGTTTACAAAGACAGGTTCCGAAAAAAAAAAATTGAAGGATAAATGCAGGCAAACAAATGGATGGCTTCACACAAGTGTGGAAATATCAAGACCTTCAGACTCTTGACATTGGTGTAAACTTGTTCAATCCCTTGAGCAAGAGAGAAATACTCGCATGATCTTTCATACATGTGCCATGGTGGAAGCAAGCTGACAAACCTATCTCCAGGATTAATATTAACTACTTTCCCTAGGTGCTGAACCTGCCAAGATTAAGGATATGGTGTCATAAGCCAAATTAAGTTTGAAGCACACTGACACTCAACAAAGGGACTCCATAATCACCTTACCTGATGAAGCAGGTTGGCATGAGTAAGCATGACACCCTTAGGATTCCCAGTCGTCCCACTGGTGTACACGAGTGTTGCTATGTCTTCTGGTTCAATGTAATCACATTGGGTTGAATCTGCAGTAAGGTTAAATGATTTAAAAAGTTTAGAGACTCTGAATTCATATATATATATGTAATTGAGAATTACATTAGTTGGAACTTGTTGCAAGTTATCAAATCCACAATAAGTTCAAGCTTTTCATGAAATGTGTCAACTTACAACCATCACGCCACGAGAATATAGCATTACCTGGATGTCCCATGCTGGCCAAGAAATTAAGGCGATCCCGTCCTTTTGCAAGGACTTCATCATAAGTGTACACTACAAAATTGAATCCTTCAGATCCTTCAGTAGGTTGAGGCTTTGAACCCCAAAGAAGTACCACAAATTTCAAACTTGTAGAATCTTGAAGTTCAGGTCCGAGCTTGCCAAGGAGATCATGGTTGTCCACAACCAGTGCAACACTGGGGAAGACAAGGAAAGCTCTCGAGTTAATAGAAAAATTTTAGACAACAAAAAGAACCTTCTCTGAAGTATCTTTGCGGCTGAAAGGAAATCAATATGCTACAAGGAACACTTTCTTATTATAATGGCATGGACTAAAAAAACTCTCTTTCTGTTGATTTCACCTGTCTGAATGTGTATAGATGTGTATGAGCTCCTCGATGGATGATCGTGTACCTCGTACAGCATCAATCGCCCCAGCAGCCATTATACCTTAGTGACAGTTCCACATAAGATAGTTTTACAACAAAGAGGAATTTAACCCCCATACAAGCAGACCTTGAAAAATCTATCCAACTCTTAGCATAAAATCAACATAATCCAACACAAAACCTTCTGTAAAAAAATAAGCCTAGGTTGAGGGCAATTTTCATCTGCCACACTATCCATGGAACCATGGGGAAAGCGTTGGACATGTTAGCTGTCGTACTTTGCCTATGGAATTGGCAAGGGAAAAGGCCTGTCATGGCATGGAGAGCGAGTTTCATGCAAGGATCCTTTTGTGTATGTAAGTGCCAGAAGGCCACCTTTGCATAGGTCACCGTTGCATAGGTAGGTGATAGATCTGTAAGTCTGGAACTTCTCATGGTGATTATGATGTGAATAAGGCAATTGCTTTCATAGCCCAGTTTGATATTGCCTTCAGTGTGATGAGTTGTTCTCCGAGAAGTCGAAGATTCACTATGTGAGCATGTTTCTAAAGGGCTCAACTGCCCATTGGTGGATCACTGAAAAGCTTTCTAGCAACCCACTTCAGACATGGGAGGTCTTCAAAGAGAGGTTTTATGCACACTTCTTGCCTCCCAATGCTATGGAGAAGATCATAAGCAAGTGGGACAAGATAGAGCAGAAAGATAATGAGTCTATGCAAACATAAATTTTGGAAGATCTATTTGGAGGTCTCTCCATTTTTGTTCGTGGGTGAACCTGAGAAGAAGAGGAAGTCCAAGTTTGAGCTTCAACCGGTTTACAAATCCCGTCTTGATATGCATCACAATGCTACTTTAAAGACTACATAGCAGGTACTCTTGCCACCGAGCAGTTGGAACATAAATTGCAGCATTTTGGCAAAAGAGACCATGCTTTCAAGGGCAAAGAGAGGGCTGGTCATAACATGCAAAAGGGTGGACAGCATTCTAAACCTTTTGTCAAAGATGCCAAAAGAAGTGTAGTAAAGGCTGAAAATACGCAACCCAAAGATGCCTCACAGAAAAAACACAAGTCTAGCCTAACTCCTGAGGAAGGGAGCAATATACTAAAAAGAGGGTAAATGCTTCTCATGTGGCAGCCAAGATCACATGTTTCGTGAATATCCTAAACGCAAGAATAAGGACAATGAGAAGCAGCAAAAGGCAAATGTGCATGCCATTCTCGATCTGCAAGGGGCTATAGCAAATGATGACAAAGAGAGGATGGTTTGCAAAGCTTGGAGACAGCTCAAGGATTAGTCTGCACTCTTTATGTTTGATGATTATGCCACAAATAACTTCATTTCTATGGAGATGGAATCCACATTAAAATAGATGTAGGGGATGTGGGACCCATATTGACGCAGAGGCCGCTTATGTGGGAAAGAATGTGCAAGTGACCCCTATCATTGGGAAGTTACGCATACATATACAAGGTTACCTTGACCATAAGAATTTCTTGGTTGCACGGGATGTGATGTATTGTTGGGAAAGCCATGGCATCACCGCATTGAGCCACACAAGGAGTATAAAACAAACCAGATTGCTTTTATGCATAAGGGCCGCATGCATGTTATTGATGCTGGCCAAGAGGGAAACTCCATCCCAGTTGTACCTCATGCCCAGATTAATAAGGCAATGAAAAAGAGTGTTTCTGCGTACTTGGTTTTTGTACGTGACTTTGTTAAATGTGATGGTGTAAATGTAGACACTCTTACGAGTGATAGGCTGAAATTTTTAGATGCGTACAAGGATTGTTTTGTAGATGCATTACCTGAAGAGTTACTTCCTAAGAGACGCGAGGATCACTACATTGATTTGGTGCCTAGTAGCTCCCTGCCAAATATACCTGCAACATAGGGTAAGTCGAGCACAGCAAGAAGAGAACATGAAACAGGTGACCAAACTGTTGGACCAAGGTTTAGTTCAGTCAAGCTCTTCGCCATCCTGTTCACCTGTCTTGCTAGTGCAAAAGAAGGATGGTTCCTTCTGCATGTGTGTGGATTACCGGACTTTGAAAAAGCTGTAATATGCGGAAGCTTCGGAGAAGGATCGGTACTTCAAAACTCAGAAAACAGCACTCTTTTCGCGACGGAATTAACGCACAAACTGAAAGACGATGTGCAGAAAATAGGGAGAGAAAGGGGAGATGGAGAGGACACAGTATTGGGTCCCAATTACCCTCTGTAGGGCCCCCACCACGGATGGTGTATTTGCTTTATTAGAATGATGTAAATCTGAAAACAAATACAAAGTACTTGACCTTTTCTTGGCTGGAAAACCTGCCCTTGACCTTCAGTCCTTCACCCCTTTGCTTTAGCAAACTCTTGGCTGTCCTGGCCCTTGAATGCTTGATGCACTTGGTGGATTATGAGATGAGATCATTGAGATCTTGGCTGGGCTTTTATACCCCACATAGCATCCAGTCGGCCTGTTTCATGAAGCCCCATGACTAGATATTTTCCAATAAAATGCTTGCACACTAATAATAAATGCTTTCACACTATGCCACCCTGCTGTCCAGCCTGCGCATGCTTCTGGGGCAGCATCCTGGCTGCTGGGCAATCAACGCATGGGTGTGGGACTGCTCCCTACACCTGGCCGACTAGCTGGGTAGGGTATTAGACCCAGTCGGCTGCCTGTCCAGCAGCAGTACAGCTGGCCGACAGCCCCTCCAGCCCATGCCTTGGCTGGTGGGCAAAGCTTGGGCCCTCCTCGCCCCTTGGGGGTGGTTCTACACCTCCCCCATGCCCATACTAAGAATGCAAGTGCAAAACTTCGCACTAGGGTAGCCCTATGGGCTGGCCCCATCTCTACATGCAAACCTACATGCCTACAGAGGCCTGGCATCCAGTTGCAAACCAGATCCACAGAACATCTGACATCATTCCAGAGGGAGACTCACAGCGCGGACTGGCACTGCTTCATGTGCAGGACAGTGCACACCTGACCTTGGACGCATGTGCAGGACAATGCACACCTGACCTCCGACAACTGAGATGGATCCCTGGCTGACTCGTCCCGGACTGGGCTCACATGGGACCAGTTCACCATCCCAGGTCCTGCACCTTCTGTACAGAAATGTCTACGTGGCATCCAAGTGCGGGATGCACGTGACATCCCCTTCTGCTTAACTTGACGGAAGCTGCATAGCCTCCAAATAATCCGTCAATAATGCCGGATAGTCTTCGAAAAATTCTTTGTCGAGCCATACCGCTTCATGAGTTCCTCGGTCCTGAAACTTTGTGAGAAACTGTCGTAGTCTTCGGCCTGAGCCATGTTTGAAACGGTGCAGAAGGATCTGTTCTGGAACCATTACTTTTGCTTCATCCATGATGTCTGGTTCCGCTTCGTCTTTGACCTCTGAAGGGGGTGGACCTGCATATGGCTTTAACCAACTGACATGGAATACACCGTGCATAGTCCAACTCGGAGGTAGCTTTAACTGCATAGACACCTCATTAATCTTTTTCCGGATGGGAAATGGTCCGAAGCTCCTGAAAGACAACTTTGGGCATCGCTTGCCCACCTGCTTCAATCTTTGCTTCATTATCCGAAGATACACCCAATCTCCTTCCGAAAACTTCATGTCCCTTCGGTCTTTATTGGCCTGTCGAGTGTAGGCCTCTTGCGCTTCAGCCAATCTGTCTTTAACGGACTCTAGGATCTCCTGATAAGTCTCCGTCACTCTGTTCGCCTCCGGTACTGAAGACGAAGTCCTGATTAACAACGACTGGAAAGGCCTTCCAAACGCTGCCTCATATGGAGTCCTGCCAATCGGGTACCAATGCCGAATGAATAGCTGGGCAACATCCTCGGCGGTCACATTGGCCCTGCAAGGAATAAGCATCACAAATTTGCTGAACCTGTCAACAATAGTTAAACACTGTGTATTACGCTTACTCGGACTGGGAGGCAGATTTGTGACAAAGTCCATTGAAATGTCTTGGAAAGGACCCTCAGGAATTGGCAAAGGCTGTAACCACCCTATCTTCTTTCCACGAGGAGCTTTCACCTTTTGACAAATGTCACAGCGTTGTACATATGTAAACACATCACGCCTCATCTTTGGCCAATAGTATTGCCGTTCTAATTTCTCCAGAGTCGAATTCATGCCCCTATGACCACCTGTAATGGAGTCATGGGCATCATGGAGAAGAGCTGCCCGGAATGATTTCATGACACACAGTCGGCCTTTGTAGAAAAGCCAACCATCGCGTATCAGAAAATGGCATGGTCCTGTGGCATCCACTGCCTGTTCCCACTGTGTACCGAATTCCTCGGAATCCGCGTACGTGCGCTTCATGTCTTCTAGTCCTGTACCAACAAGGTCAAGTCTAGTGGTCTGAATCGCAGATACTTGTCCCTTCTTGCTCAAAGCATCGGCCACTGGATTGGCCTTTCCTGGAAAGTACTCAATCAGACCACCGAACTGCTGGAATATCTGACTCCAGCGGTGTTGTCGATCACTCCACTATGCACTTGGCATCATCTGAATCCAGCGCAATGCCTGATGGTCAGTGCGGATCTCGAAGTCACGGCCATACAGGAAATGTTTCCAATGTTTCAAGGCCTGTATAACTGCTAGGAGTTCACGATCGTAGACTGAGTAGTTCTTTTCGGCGGGCAGTAACTTACGAGACATGTAAGCTACTGGATGACCATTCTGTTGCAATACACCTCCAATTGCGATGTTACTCGCATCGGTGAGGATCACTTGAAATGGTTCGTCCCACGAGGCAAGGGCTAAACAAGGCGCTTCAGACAAAGCCACCTTGAGGTTCTGGAATGCCTCCAACGCTCGTGGAGTCATTCGAATCTTTTGCCTCCTTGCTTTCACTCCCTTTAGCAGATCGGTGAGGTCTGCCGAGAGATCAGAAAACTTGTCAATGTGGGTGGAATATGCCTGGCATATACCCACAAATGATCTAATGTCATAAGCGGTCTGAGGTACTTCGGCACTGATTATATATCCCAAGTAATGTACCTAGAACAGATAAAATTCTGACTTCTTTTCATTGACATAGAGCT
Organism: Cibotium barometz; assembly: GCF_041138505.1. Classification (NCBI taxonomy): domain Eukaryota; kingdom Viridiplantae; phylum Streptophyta; class Polypodiopsida; order Cyatheales; family Cibotiaceae; genus Cibotium; species Cibotium barometz. The sequence goes on from NC_141058.1 coordinate 37,983,280, forward strand.
CGTTGCTTTCCAGCAACTTAAGGACTTTCTCCACATCAATGTCATGCTGCTCAACTGTAGCTGAAAATATGAGTATGTCGTCCAGAAATATAAACACACACACTCCAATCAACTCCCGGAAAATACGCATCATCATGCGGTTAAATGTAGCTGGGGCGTCGTCAATCCAAATGGCATAACCACAAATTCATAGTGGGCCCGTTCTGTACGGAAGGCTGTCTTGGGGATGTCCCCTTCTACAATCCGTACCTGGTGGTACCCACTCTTTAAATCCAATTTAGAGAACACCTTAGCTCCATTCAGCCTCTCGAGAATATAGTCAATTCGAGGCATCGGAAATCGGCTCTTGATAGTCAGCTTGTTGAGTGCACGATAATCGACAAACAACCGAGAAGACCCATCTTTCTTCTTGACAAACAAGATCGGTGCTGCAAATGGCGACACGCTGGGGCGGATGAAGCCAGCTTGCAACAATTCTTGGAGTTGGCGGTCCAACTCCGATTCCATTGCCTTAGACAGGCGATACGGAAACTTGCTCGGGGGTTCCGAGCCTGGGAGGAGGTCAATCTTGTGATCCTCCGGTCTAGACGGGGGAAGCTGGGGAGGGAGACTGTCCCGAAGAAAAATCTTCTGGAACTTTTCATGGAGAACCGAGTACTTCTCGGAAGCACTGGCCACCGTCTGGCCTGTCTCGATGTAAATCATCGCACACAGTGCGCCTTTCCTGACTGCTCGCTTAGCATGCAAGTGGCTTATGAGCGGAAAGTTTGGAATACCTGGCTCACACTTAATGGTCACCGGGGTGTTTGACACATTCCGATCAATCTGGAACGTGTGCTTGTCCCACTTGACATCAGGAAGAAACTTGTGAAACCACTGGATACCCAAAATTATGTCTGCTCCTACAAGAGGGGCAACCATAAAGTCACGCACAAACTCTATGCCCTGAATCACTAATTTAGCACCTAGAGCTTCATACTTGACGCTCGTTGTCATACCTGTGCTAAAACCCTCAACCTGTTTGTCCACCGGAGTCAGCTCGAAACGGGCACGCCTAGCGGCCTCTTCCGTGACCACATCCTCCGTGCTGCCGCTGTCAAACAAGACAACGACTCTCTGGCCACCTATGTAGCCAAAGGACTTGAGCAATTCGTTGCGCTCATACTCCTGGTCATGGGCGCCCTTCTGCTTATCTTCGAGCTCCCGCCTAATAATTTCCAACTGAAGCACCGGGGGTTGAAGAACTAGGGGTAGCCGCTGGGGTATGTGTGGGAGCTGTGCTCACCACGGAAGCTGTGGAGGCGGCGGCGGCCTTTGGAGGCTTCTTCGGACAATCCCGAGAAGTATGTCCTTTTGTGTGACAAAAGTAACATCTACCCTCCTTTCTGTACTAAGAAAGCTCCTCAGCACTCAACTTGCCACCTGTCTTGCCTGCCTCCGCTTTTTGGTCTGGAGTAAGCTTAGACGCATTGTTCGAGTTCTTGGAGCCAGAGGCTCCCGGGCTCTGTCCTGGGGAAGACCCCGTCTGGTTCTGGCTTTTGCCCCCCGAGGCGTTAGCCTTGGGAGAAGCCGGCTGGGAAGTCTTGGGCTTGCCACCATTGTGTTTCATTTCTGCACTCTGCGCGAGCGAGAGTGCGTCCTCAAAGGTGGCTGGTCTAAACATACGCACCTCCCATTGGATTTGCGTGTCCAGGCCATACAAAAACTGCCATTTCTTGTCCGAATCAGATAAGCCTAATTGTAGACACAAGGTCGAAATTTTATTGGCAAATTGAAGGACTGGTTGCGCGTTCTGACGCGCACCCCTGAACTCGTCTTCGAGTCGCTCAAGGTAGTGGGGCGGTAAAAACCGCTGCTTAAGGTCACGGACGAACTCGTCCCACACGTAAGCTGCCATACCTGATCTGGTGTGGGCATGAGCCCACTGAGTCCACCAAGGAATGGCCTCACCTTCCAAATACCAACTAGCTAAGATCACTTTGTCAATATCTGATTTCCTAATTGCGGCAAAGTAAGCTTCAAATTGATGTAACCATGAATACAGAGTAGTGGGATCGAGTTTACCATTATACTTACTAAAATTCATTTTCTCGGGAAAATGATTCGAGGGCGCCGCCGGTGTCAATCTGGCGTCCAAAGCTCTGAGGTAACGCTCGTGTTCCACTCGTCGCATGGCGTCGTCTTCGCGTTGTCGAATCTCCAATGCACGCATCTGCATCTCAAGCAAGGAGCTTGGCTGCGGCTGTGACCCCATGAGAGGGTCCCTGTAACGAGGATCTGGTATCTGGGATACGGAAGGAGAGGGAGGAGGAGATGGAAAACGCGACGCTGGAGAGCGAGAACGCTCCTCCAGAGCCAAAATCCGCGCCTTCTGCTCATCCAACTTGGTTGTCTGGTCTGCGATTGCTCGCATCATCTGCTGGAACATGTCTGTTACACTCAAGCCAGGTGCCCTAGCTGGGCTGCCTGGTGCACTCTGGTCCCATGGTTCTGGTTCTCTCTCGTCGCCGAAGTTCGCCATAGCGGGAAAATGCAATTCCTTTCCGGAACGCAATCTGACCATCCACTATCTGTGTGGGAGACTTCCGGAGGCTTCCGGAGGCTAAAAACCAACCGTCCTTCGAGGGACAGGAGTCACTCCGAAAGGGGTAGTCCACCGGCGTCTAAAAACCAACCACACGAGTGAAAAAATTTTCTGGTTTTCTTTGCTGAATCTTTGCTCTGATACCACTGTAATATGCGGAAGCTTCGGAGAAGGATCGGTACTTCAAAACTCAGAAAACAGCACTCTTTTCGCGACGGAATTAACGCACAAACTGAAAGACGATGTGCAAAAAATAGGGAGAGAAAGGGGAGATGGAGAGGACACAGTATTGGGTCCCAATTACCCTCTGTAGGGCCCGCACCACGGACGGTGTATTTGCTTTATTAGAATGATGTAAATCTGAAAACAAATACAAAGTACTTGACCTTTTCTTGGCTGGAAAACCTGCCCTTGAAGTGAGCTCTGATACCACTGTAATATGCGGAAGCTTCGGAGAAGGATCGGTACTTCAAAACTCAGAAAACAGCACTCTTTTCGCGACGGAATTAACGCACAAACTGAAAGACGATGTGCAGAAAATAGGGAGAGAAAGGGGAGATGGAGAGGACACAGTATTGGGTCCCAATTACCCTCTGTAGGGCCCCCACCACGGATGGTGTATTTGCTTTATTAGAATGATGTAAATCTGAAAACAAATACAAAGTACTTGACCTTTTCTTGGCTGGAAAACCTGCCCTTGACCTTCAGTCCTTCACCCCTTTGCTTTAGCAAACTCTTGGCTGTCCTGGCCCTTGAATGCTTGATGCACTTGGTGGATTATGAGATGAGATCATTGAGATCTTGGCTGGGCTTTTATACCCCACATAGCATCCAGTCGGCCTGTTTCATGAAGCCCCATGACTAGATATTTTCCAATAAAATGCTTGCACACTAATAATAAATGCTTTCACACTATGCCACCCTGCTGTCCAGCCTGCGCATGCTTCTGGGGCAGCATCCTGGCTGCTGGGCAATCAACGCATGGGTGTGGGACTGCTCCCTACACCTGGCCGACTAGCTGGGTAGGGTATTAGACCCAGTCGGCTGCCTGTCCAGCAGCAGTACAGCTGGCCGACAGCCCCTCCAGCCCATGCCTTGGCTGGTGGGCAAAGCTTGGGCCCTCCTCGCCCCTTGGGGGTGGTTCTACACCTCCCCCATGCCCATACTAAGAATGCAAGTGCAAAACTTCGCACTGGGGTAGCCCTATGGGCTGGCCCCATCTCTACATGCAAACCTACATGCCTACAGAGGCCTGGCATCCAGTTGCAAACCAGATCCACAGAACATCTGACATCATTCCAGAGGGAGACTCACAGCACGGACTGGCACTGCTTCATGTGCAGGACAGTGCACACCTGACCTTGGACGCATGTGCAGGACAATGCACACCTGACCTCGGACAACTAAGATGGATCCCTGGCTGACTCGTCCCGGACTGGGCTCACATGGGACCAATTCACCATCCCAGGTCCTGCACCTTCTGTACAGAAATGTCTACGTGGCATCCAAGTGCGGGATGCACGTGACAAAAGCTTACCATTAAGAACACGTTTCCAATCCCACGCATAGATGACATTCTCAATAAACTTGATGGGTCTGCATGTTTAAGTTGAATTGATCTTAAGAGTGTACCAAGTCCATGTTGCACCACAAGATACACAAAATGGCATTCAAGACATCATTTGGTTTGTATGAGTTTTTGGTCATGCCGTTTGGTCTCATGAATGATCGGCTACATTCAACAGAATGATGGATCACATTTTTCGTGAGCATTGCAAATTCGGAGGTGTTTTTTCATATCATCTTGGTATTCTCCCCAAGAATGAGGAGGAACACTACCAACACTTGGTTGTTGTGTTTGAAGAGCTTTGCAAGCACAAGCTCTTTATCAATGCAAAGAAGAGTGAATTTTTTCTCCCAGAGATTCATTATTTGGGCCACATTGTGTTGAAGGATGGCATCAGGATGGATCCTACAAAGATAAAAGCCATTCGAAATCCGCCTGAGTTATCTTCCCTACATCAAGTACGAAGCTTTTTGGGTTTATGTTCGTACTACAGGCATTTTATCGGGCACTTTCCATGGATTGCTTCACCATTGCATGAGCTCACTAAGAAGAAGGTAGTCTTCAAATGGACCCTTAAGAGAGAGGCTTTCTTTTGCATTAAGGATGACATTACGAGTGGGCAAGTATTAGTCATTCCAGACTTGTAGAAACCTTTCTCTATGGAGTGTGACACATTAGGAACCTAAGCTCTCTACCAGGTATTACAGACCTTTTAAGGTGATCAAGCGGATCAATGACGTTGCTTTTTGGCTTGCATTGCCTGATCATTGGAGGATTCACAATGCCTTTCATGTGAATCTATTGCGGAAGTATGTGGGGTCAAAGCTAGAAGAGCCTGTCATAGAAGAGCCGCCAGAGGTTGATGAACTAGAGGAAGTTCTTCAACCTGCGCGGATTGTGTTTCACAAGGAGAGAAAGCTACCGGCTGGTAAGCTTTCCACACAATACCTTGTGAAGTTCAAGAACTATTTGCCTATCGACACGAAATGGGTTGATGAAGAGTACTTCAGAGATTGTCCATAGCTTCTTCATGCATATTTGGAGGCTTTTCAGTAGTTGACGACAACTGTTTAGAAGCCAAGGGACATGTCACCATTTGGCCGCCCAAGTGGCTCTCCCCTATTTCGCGCCAAGGTACAAGAGGCCAGGGAGCTTTGTGTCACCCATAGTGAGACCATGACTCATGTCACCTACGAGAGACCAAGCCCCATGTCACCCGTAGTGTGGCTAGGACATGGAACCTACTATCAAGGATCCTAGTTTAGGCTTCCCACTGAGCTAGTTCCGTGCTCTAGAAGACTTGCTATTTATAGGTTCTAGGAACGGGAGATATATCCATTGCATAATGCATGTGCATGCATGTCTGCTTGCTTGAAATTGATTTCGTGTGACTGCCTACTATGATATGTCCAGTTCACGGGCAGGAGACACCTACCCATGAACCGTGAAAGTGCCTTGTATTTTGACATGGTTTGTGGCATGTGAACAAGTGGCAAGTATTCCTTTAAACCCTTGTTTATTATTTTAAAGGTTTTATACCTTTGTTGTTCACATTCATTAAAGTTGGGCACCGGCCACTAGCCACCAATGCCTGGGGCCCAAGGGACCTAAGTATGGGCAGCCTTTTGACCATATGAACCCTCTTTAATGTGTGGGCACTAATAGGAGGCACCAACCTTTGTTTGAGGTGGGCTTTGCCACATGGCACATAGGGGTTGGATCCCTTCCTCCAAGCCACCAACCTCACACGAATCTCTCTCTCAGACTCTCCGGAGGGATTACAGAGACATTTGGATGCATTACAGGCATTCTGTACATAGATAGAGATCTAACAATGAACCTTGGGAAAACCAAGGTTATGGTGTTTACCACCACACTGGCATGGGTGATGAGATCAGAGTATCAGTTCACTTTCCGAGGGGAGCCGGTTGAGTACGTCAGGTCATATGTCTATTTGGGAGTTACTTTCACAGGACCGCGTTTCTCCCTGAAGGAGGTAGCAGTAATTAGCTCGAGGGCATGCAGCCTTGGGGGTACTTTAGAGGCAGTGTGCACACATATAGTTTCAGGAGCCGCGCACCAAATTGTGGCTACTTGATACACTTGTCACACCGACCCTCCTGTACGGAGCTCCAATTTGGGGGCCCAACATACATCATAGATCTCAGAGAGGGACGGATGAGGGATGGGAGGCATATGGAGAGACCATTGATTATGATGATTGCCCGCATGATTTGGAGCAAATCATCGGTACCACATGACATCGTTCGGGCTGAGTTGGGTGCCGCACTAGTAGTGACCGAGGCCCTATTCCAGGCAGTTACCTTTTTACAGCGCTATGGGAGCTCCCTCAGCAGAGGTACTCCCGATTGGCATTGACCTCATCCATACAGTTGGCAGAGGATGGAGATACTCATTGCTAGTATGCTCAAATGAGATCATGGTTTGACCTACATGGTTTGCGGATAGAGGCACTCCCACGCTTTCAATACAGCTTGGATTGTCCATTTTTGGATCTCACCCACTCAGAAAAGAACCGCGTGATTAGGATGGATATCGTCAGAGTGGAGACAGAGAGGACATGGACTAGTCCCCTTGAGCCCTTAGGCATGAAAATGGCTCATTACAAGCGCCATTTTCTGCACCTCTTACCAGATGGTTTTCACCCGCCTGGCGTACAAGGATGTACACCTATCACATGGGATACGTTGTGCCATTGGACAGATCCGAACCTCATCACACCAGCTACGGATTGAGACAGGGTGATATGTGCATCAGATCTCGGATGATCGCATTTGTCAGCTATACTACTAGGAGGTAGAGATAGAGGAGCACTACATTTGCCGATGTACAGTCTATTATGAGATCCAAGGGAGATATCACTGCCTCTTTCAAGAGGGTTTTGGGCCGTTACGCAAGGTCATGGAGTTTGAGGATCAGAGATGCCTGGGATTGTTCCTATTTGAGCTCAGGAGACACAAAGAGACCCTCTTGGCAGCCAAGAGACCTAGACAGAGGATCCTGACAGATTTCTTCGGCACCGGCACCGGCACCGGCACCGGCACCCCAGCCCACACACCTCCTGATACCTACTCTGTCGGGCCGTCAGGACACTAGCCACGCTCCCAAGGAGTCACCATTGATAGAGCAGTCGTCTTATGTCGTGCTTGTCAGCCACGCCCCCCAGGATCCCGACCACGGCATCCTCACAATCGCTAGATCAGAGCCATTATTGCTCGACATCGGAGGCACCTACCTCGCTTCTAGTACACATGTTTAACAGGGCCATTTGCGAAGGTTTCCCAAACGATTGGTCGGCACATACTATTGTACCTCTATTTAAGAGTGGTGACCCCATGATACCACGGAACTACAGGACCATCATGATTGGCCATTGCTTGGCCAAGATATTCGGATCTATTTTGGATCGAGAGCTGAGTAGATGGGATGAGACACATGGACTCAGAGCACCTGGGCAGGCAGGTTTCAGACGAGGTTTCACGACTTTGGATCACATATTTACCCTCAGGGCTCTCATTGAGCACGGGGGAAGAGGATATATTGTTGCTTTGTGGATTTCCGCAAAGCCTTTGACACGGTGCCACATGCCAAACTCATGAGGAGATTGCATGACATTGGTGTTCCCGAGGAGATGCAGTGGGGCATTTATGCATTATATGATGTGGTAATAGGCAGAGTACGGACTCCCGAAGACATGTCGGATATAGTGACTAGCACCATTGGGGTGAAGCAGGGATGCCCATTGTCAACCACTCTTTTTGGACTTTACATTGATGAGATATCCGACTACATTGACAGGATGGGGGGGGCAGGGGGCCAGTCTGGCAGGGGTTTGAATACCCATACTGCTATATGCCGATGACATTGTACTTATTGCAGACTCCCCTGAGGGTTTGCAACAGCATTTGGATGCTTTGCAGTCATTTTGTGCAGATAGGGACCTCACAGTGAACCTTTGGAAGACTAAGATTATGGTCTTCAATACCGCTCAGGCATGGGTGACTAGATCCGAGCATCAGTTCACTTTTAGAGATGAATCAGTGGAGTACACCAGATCATATGTGTACCTAGGAGTCACATTCAGCGGACCACAGTTCTCTATAAGGCAAGCAACAGAGGCTAGATTGGCACGTGGATATGCAGCCCTAGGGGCACTAGAGACACAATGTGCCTACATTCAGTTCAGGAGCCCCGCACCAAACTCTGGTTGTTTGACACATTGGTCACACCTACACTCTTATATGGCTCACCCATATGGGGACCCAGCCTCTACCACAGAGGAGTCACCCTTGACAAAGCCATAGCACTTTGTCGAGCGAGATGCCCACGCTTACCAAGACCTCGTCCACGGCCGCTTCATCACTGGTGGATTAGAGCCATCATCGCCCGCCACAGGAGATGACTGCCCCCTCGACGAGCCAGACGTCCCATAGACATCCCTCAAGAGGAGTCACCCTTGACAAAGCCATAGCACTTTGTCGAGCGAGACGCCCACGCTTACCAAGACCTCGTCCACGGCCGATATACGCCATGAATTTATGTTAGTTTGTTATGCTGTAGTGCTGAATTGATTTTCCAACCACAGACTTATGCCGGATTCACCAATCACCCCATGAGGTGAGTTGTGGCATGTTGCCAAGATAATGTGCAACCACTGATGATACTCTGTCATCTTGTTTCATTGTGTAACCAAAATAGTGGCATTAAGCCCAAAAAAAAAAGTGGCATTAAGAAGGGTATTATTAGGCTTAATGCCCAGTTACACCTCTGATTAATGCCATGGTGGAATCCCTATTTTATAGATAAGTGGAGTAAGGTTTAGAGTTTTTCTAAGAAGGTCCTTCTTTTTCATTACTATCGTTAAATATTCTTAATCATCTGATCTTGAATGAGGCTAGACTACTTAAGGCTTCTTATCTTGTCTCCTAATTTGACATGCCTGTCCTAACACATGAGAGTCCACCTGTCACAACAAGTAACCATATCTACGGGCCACACTTGCAATTCAACACATACACTACATGCAAAGATTTTCTAACAAATGAAGTTGATGAGAGAACACGACCTTGCACAAATGCAGAGACAGGTGTATCCAGTATTCAATTTGCCCATCGTAATCTGAGAATAGTGATCATGACTTATTTGGAAAAAGCATAACATACATCCATAGTGCAGTTAAGTATAAGTTCAAGATATGTGGCATTGTATATTGAGGCCAATTACCAGTCCGTTCATGGTATTTAATAGGCTGGACATCGTCGGTTCACCTTCTGTTGCCTAGACTTAGCTCTAAATAAGCACAACAACTGCTTTGGGACCTTGTATTCCATCACCCAAATGAAGAGCCAAAAAACACTTGACAATTAAGTTCAGCAAACAATCAGTGCACATCAATTACCTTGGTCTGCAACTAGCCATCTGCATGAATTTTCTGCAAAAAGCGCAATTTTCTCATTTGGCAAGATCCCTGTAACCCTTAGCCCTTCTGCAAACTCTAATATTGCTCGCCTTAGCTGCATCACCAAACATTTAAAGCCATGTAATGTTAGCCTTATCATCATAATTAGAAGCACGAAAGCAAATCAGAAACCTCTTCCAACTCCATTCTTAGGGAATCAAAAGTGTGCCCTTAAAACCCAATTGCAGGATACCTATCAAAACTTTGCCAATATTTGCCAGTTAAGGCAAAAAACAAGCCCCACAAGAGGAGGAACTCGGCCAATTTGTATGGACATCGTGAAAAGTTGTATGCGTGAGAGACAAGTCATGATCTTCAGTGTCCAGGGAAACCTATGTTGATCCTGGGATCCCAGATGAAGTTGGAAACCTCAAGCAAGCAGTGAATGGCATCCAACGTGTGAGTGTGGTGGACATCATGCCCAGCTCCATGATACAAACACTAGGAGGATTGACACCCCCTTCTGGAACAACTACCCTAAGGACATTGAGAACTCTATAAAGTTGGTTAACTTGTCTATGAGACAATAAGGCTTTTTTGTAGCCATCTTTTAAGAAAAACAGAAAGACAAGGATGGACATGCTTCTGGATTCAAGCAACAAATAAGTAGCTAGCTAATTGTTAGTCCTGAAAAGGTGGCAAACCTGACCAATTGCATATGAACAGGAGGCATGCAAAGGAATCGGGCTCAGCCTCAACAAATGAAACAGCACATATTTTTTGCAAAGATCCTTCTATAAGGAGACTTGAAAAAGCAAATCAGCCATGGCCAATTGCAGCCCTCATGAGAAAAGAAAATCCCAAAGGGATGGGTCTCTGTTCATGGCTGGCCGCTCCCAGTGGCCTCTGCCTGATCTGCTTGCTCACAACTATCACAATGCGCTGCTGCCATCCACACGCACAGATAGCTGGCTAGCTTATCACCCAATCGTACCTCTGTCCAAAGCATCCCCCAGCTGGATGCTAGACTCAAACCGTCAACCAACCGATCACAGTGCTACGTCAAACCTTAATGTCCCCAACCACTGTGGCCCAACCTCCACTTGTTGGCTAGCTCATGACTTAGGCATGACATGTTGGAAATCCACACTCACACAAAAAGCTAGGGTTTCAGCTCACAGAGTTGTGGCCATTTATATGGTAGTGATATGTGGACGTAGGGTAATAATGGGCCTGGGCACTTTTTCCCCCTTTAGGGGGTTTTCTCCCCCGAGCGTATGTACGCACTCTTATGAGTGTGTGTAAGTGACCTTATCATGTCACTTCACTTGTACTTTACTCATTCTCATCAAGTTGCTTTAAGTATTGTGGTTCCATCTCTCTGTCCTTGCTTGTTGTATCTATGCGTGTGTTGCTACATTGATCTCCACTCCAACTGTACCTATTTGGTCCTCCTAGCTCTTTTCACATGATGGAACATGCCCGGACACTGACACATGGCAACAAGGATCCTTACGTTGGCACAAGAAAAAGTACCATTCTTGGTCAAAAAGCAAGAAAAAGACAAAAGTCAAACTATACTGACCAAAAGCTGAGGGCACCATTGGAAAGAGGACATCAAATTGGATCAAAAAGCTAAAAGCCTCTTTTTCCAAAAGAAGCTCCAGGGCCAAAAAGCAAGGCCTTGAAGTTGTAAAAGCACAAATCAAGAACTTTGGCTATTATTAATGATATTTAATAAAGATAAAGAAAAAGCCAGAAAATAAAACAAAAGCAAAGAGGCAAAGCAAAAGCAAGGCAAGGCAAAAAGCAAGAGCCCCCATCTAGTATATGAGAAGCTTGTACCCTCTTGGAGAGGCATAGAAGAACTCCTTGTGGAGAACCACCTTGGGGAGAGCAAGAACCTTGTCATCATCATCTTCTCCACCCTTAGCCTCAGCTCCGCCTATAGCTCAGCCACCCCACCTTTGCAGAGTTGATTTTGCCGAGCGCCGCCCCTGCAACGCCACCTCCGCCGCCGCCGCCGCCTCCACCGATGTTTCTGCCGCCCAGAGCCGCCCTCCACCGGCACCGCCCAGAGCCCGGTGCCGCTGGCGTTTTCCGCCGCCTTTTCACCATAATTTCGCCGTTGTTTGCTCCGCTGCCGCCGCCCGCCTGCTGTCGTCTGCCAGCACCAACAGCACCACCTGTTAGCTGCCTTCTTTGGAGGGCTGCCTCCCTTTGAAAAACCGCCGCCGCCTCTTCTCTTTTGGAGAAAGAAACTTGGACAGTTGTGCATCTTTCTCAACATCTCATCCCCGAGTACTTTGTGAGATTTTCGTGAGCAACAAAGAATTGATTCATATCTTGGTACTAGCCTGCTGTAAGACTCTTGTGGGTCATCCTCGTGGTGAGCTCGACATCAGATATCTTGTGCCACAACATCGTCTTCAGCCCGACCTCGACATCGGCACTCTTGTTTGATATTGTATTCATTTGTTGTATTGGTCCTGGATTGGAAAAGCCCGTGGATTGTTCCTGAAATAAATTCCTGAAAAGGGGGCGGGCCTGCTCCCCGCTCAGTGTGGTGTACTCTGTGATATCCCTATTCCCATCTCTCCCCCTTCTCTCTCTGTAACTATATCTCTTGTACATGTGGTTGAATCTGTCACTGCACGCTCCATTGGGCTTACAGTGGTATCAGAGAAAGGATTTCTCTCGAAGAAATCTTTTCTAGAGTGATAGAACCATGTCAAGAGTCGAGGGAGACCAAAAGCCTCAAGAAAGGAACAACTACGAAGCCAACCCAGAACATCAAGGAGGGATCCAAGGCCGCCAATCTATCGCTCATGAGACTACGGCCATGACATTAGCAAAATACCGAGATTTTCAAAAGTTCAGACAGTATCTTCAGGATGAAGAGTTCCTAGCTTGGAGAGCCAAGAAGGAACAAGACTATAGAAGAGCTCAAATGTTTGAAGACTTTATCAAAGACCAGGCCACGAAGCTGAAGGTGTGGAAGCCACCAAAGCATACTTACGAGCTAAAGGGGTTACCATTGGAGAAGAACCCAAAGCTACCCGATCCATCACTCATGGAGGACAGAAAGAAGGTGTTACGACCCTGTGTTTTTCCCTCTGGACAACAAGCAGGTGGGCACGGGCACGGGGACGGGCACGGGATGGACAATGGGAACGGCATCAGTTTGGATATGAAAAGGAAAACTCATATGGTGGCCAGCCCAAATGTGAAAGGGGACAAAAGGGATTTTAAAGTTATAAGGTTTAATAACCTTGGAAGGCTTAAAAATAATTATTATTTGGATGATGTGTTTTTTCTAATCGCCTTTGGCGTTTTGGAGAAAGCGAATCACATCCTGGTTATTTAAGCGAAGGGTGGCGGAGTCCAGGGGAGCAGGTGTCGTGTGGTGTATGCAGGCGCATGGTTGGTCGCCATAGAGCACAAACTACACGAAGAACCTCATCGCGGGCAGCACTGGACAGAGAGAGAACAGGGATCGTCGTTTTCCTTCGGCTATGGCCAGGGTTGCTGCAAGTGGTGGACGGGGCGATGACCACAGATGGTGGCGCGGTGGCGCTGATGCAGGCTGGGTGATGCTCACAGGTTTGGTGGAGGGGATGGCTGCATGTATGGAAGCAACTAGGCGGGTGCCAGGCGGGCTGCGTTTGTGGAAGTGGCCAGGCGGGCGTCAGGCGTGCAACCTTCGGCAATGTGGGCTGGGCTGCAGGAGTCACATGGGTGAAACCTGATGGATGTGGGCTGAGCAAATTCGCGTAGACCTGCAGGATGAGAAACGCACAAGTGACGTATAGAGTCATAGGCTACTACGGAAGATGGGCGCACGCTCGCATATGTGTGTGTGTGCCGGTGGGAGCTCACACATGCGTGTGGGTTGTTGGAAGAGATGAGGCTGTTCTCGGTGGTGGTTGTTGTGGCTGTGTATGGACTGTACGGTCACACAGGACTGCAGTTGAAGTTCTTGTTGCTGTTAGACGACAATGATGTTGTTTACAAACCATGGGGGCGGGGGGGGGGGGGGGGGGGGGGGGCGGGGGCGGCGGTGGTGGTGGTGGCCTTTTTCCCCAAACCTTTTTGATACAAGAGAAAAGAGATAGGCTTTTTCTCTCTCTCTCTCTCTCTCTCATCGTGGATTGCAGGCCTTGTTTACGAGATTTGGATACAAAGGATCAAGCTAAGATTCACAGGATGATGTTCTTGGAAGAGATGTGTGTTGCTCTTCGTCTTGGACCTATGTGTATTCAGGGATTGCTTGACACGTCCTCTATCTTTCTCTCTCTAGGTTTTCGCAACCGTGATTTGATGGTATATCTGCCATGGAAACAAGACATTGGTTTTCGAGAGGAAACAGGACTTTGGTATCGAGGAAACAGGCCTATGGTTATGGGATACAGGTCTATGGTTCATCGGATACAGGTCTTTGGTTTCATGTGGAAAGCATGTCTTTGGATTCATGTGAACAGGTTATAGTTTTCTCGAGGTTACATGCAGGCTATGACTGTAGGAAGGACATATGGTTTGGTACAGCCCTACTGCTGTTTGGGAAAGGGTTCGTGGGATCCATGTTTGAGATGGAGAAGAAGTCCTGGGTGAAAAGCTTCGAGGGATCCTATTGGTAAAGGATTCGACGAGTTGACTATGTACTCAAATTTTGTTCAAGTAAAGAAATGCCGCAAGGAGCGCCACTGCGTTGTGGGGCCAATCGATGTCCTTGTACTATTTGCAGGAGCACTCTAGCTCCCCTGTTTGTTTTACTTTTCCAGGTTCCCATGGGTGATGAAGTGTTTTGTGTGCGAGTGTTTGTTTCACCGCCCGTCAGATTTCTGAAGGCCGGTTTCAAAAGGTGCCCTTAGACCCGCTTTATTTGAAGCAGCTTCTTCGGGCCTAGCAAAAGTGAAGAAGGCAAAGGAGCCTTCAATCGGCAAAGTGGACTTCAAGCCGGGAGAGAAAAGCGTAAAGTTTGATACCTTCTACGGAAAGCGGGACACCTAGTAAGCCCTATCTTTCATCAAACAGTTTGAAAAAAGCAAGAAAATAAAACAAAAGCAAAGAGGCAAAGCAAAAGTAACGCAAGGCAAAAAGCAAGAGCCCCCATCTAGTATATAAGAAGCTTGTACCCTCTTGGAGAGGCATAAAAGAAGAACTCGTGAAGAACCACCTTAGGGATAAGCTTGACAGGACCAACTACCCGTTGTGTTCCTATAGTATTGGTCACCAAAGGGATTTGGGATGTTGTTATTGGCATTGAGGCACACCCTGTCTCGCCACCACAATTGCATAGTATAGTTACTTTGGATCATGATATGAGTTTTGATTTAATTGTGGTATCCGTCTCCACAACTCCCACAATGGAACATGCCAGGTGGGAGGGTAGGGATGCACAGGCACATGCTTAGTGACACTTTCAGTGAAAAGGAGCATTATTCCTCATATTCCCTCATGTAAAACTGTGAAGCATGCTTGGGATGCACGTTTTGCACTTTACCAAGTGCATAATGAGGCAGGAGTGGCCTACTTGCGTAAGCAATTAGAGTTCGAGCATATGAATGAGGGAGAACTTGTAGCAAATGCCGATCTCCCACATGCATACTAGTTCAGTTTTGTCAAGATTGCTCTTCTCGCGCAAGAGCACTACAACCAACTCATCAAAAGTAAGGACATTGGGGTTACCCCTCATCATGAGCTGAAGTGTAGATGCAAAACCCTGGTGTGAATCCGGTAGAGTTGTGAGAACAATAGACACCAATAACTGTCTAGATGCCTCATCAATACATGCCACCTGCTCCTTGAGATCTTTAATCCTTGTGAGGAAGGCCAAAGACAGAATTAGCCCAGTCTTTTGGAAAGAATGCCGAGAAGGGGGATGATAAGCCTAAGAAGAAATGCAAATGCAACTATTATTGGAAGCCACGCCATTACATAAATGAATGCTGAAAAAGACTAGAGAAGGAGAAGAAGTAAGAGTCAGGCATGGCTATGGCTGATGCATCAACACCAAGTGCTGAAAAGGAGAAGTCAATAAACTATGAACAAGATGATTGGGCACTCATTGTACACTGCAATTATAATCCTTATGCCCATGATGTATGAATGTCAGTGACAGATCAATATATCTAGTACTTTGATAGTGGTGCTAGCAAGCACATTACTTCTCAGCGTGATTTATTTTCCTCTCTTGAGTCTGCTCCTTAAGAAGGAACAGTCACATGTGCAAACAACTCCTCGTATCTATAAAAGGAGTTGGTAAGGTTGTTCTCAATGCTGTAAATAATGGGACAATCTCTCTCTCAGAAGTCTTGTTTGTGCCAGGCAGCATCAAAAAGAACTTGTTGTCAGTCTCTACCATTGTTAGGGCAGGCCTAGTGGCTAGATTTATTGATGATAGGTGTATAGTTTATGACATAGTGATGTATGTGGTCTCATGAGAACACCATCGATCCGGGGATATCTCTACTTTGTGACTTCTATTGATGACTACAACAGGAACACCTCCTGCGTGTATCCGTTGAAGGCAAAGTCAAAGGTTTTACATGCTTTAGACACTCTTCGTACAAGTCGAGGGAGGGAGTATAATGTTAAGAGATGTAATCGCGGTGTTGTGTGTATGTGGGAAAGCACTCTAGAAGTGCTAGATATTTGTGGTGTGAGTGTTGACCAAAAGAGTGGAAAAGGGCTTGCCACATGGATAATGATGTGTAGAGTGGGATAAAGCTAGAAGGCCTATATCATTGTATGGTTCATTGAAAATGCAATAGAGATCTATTGTTGAGTGTGCAATCTCTCTCTCTTTCTCTAGTCATGGAGTTTTTAGTGTAGTATAACCCACCTTAATCTTATGCTTGTCTTTCACCATGATCAATCCCATATTAGGATTGTTAACATGGTATCAGAGCTAGGATGGGCTCTTGGTCATGGTGAATATCTATGTATAGTTTTCTTGTTTATGAAGTTATTTGATTAAGCATTATTTTCATTTTATAATGAAAAAATTTAGCACATTCGTTGCCATTAGTATTGCATTTGGAGAGAGATTATGTTGGTGATTGGAGAGAGTCTTGAAGCTGCCATGGAAGCTGAAAATGGAGATTTTAGCAAGTATGAAGGCTATGGAGTCTTCGGTGTCAACAAAGAAGCTGCCAAGAAGACAAAGGTGTCTCAAGAATGTTGGTTTTGTGAGTTTTGCCTCATGAAATTTTGGAAAAGGGTTGCTATTTTGGGATGTGTGAATCCCTTAGAACCTTGCAATTTGGCAAGGATGTGAGGTGCATGCTTGTTCATGTGAAAACAAGCAATTGTGGGGCTGGTTACCCAAGTGGAGCTGATTGTGGTCATTGATTTGCTCATGAAAGATGAGCTGGTTGTGGATGCTATTGGAGCATTCATTTTTCTGGTTATGCACCTGTGGTTTCATTTGAGAGACCATGTGAGAAGAACCCTTGAAGGTTCAGCATGCAAATAGAAGAGCATGCTACATATGGAGCTTATTTGAGAGCTCATCATAGCTATTTTAATGACTATGGTTGAACCTCAAGATAGAGGTATGTGGAGGTAAGAAATTGCAGCAGAGAAGAAGCTGCAAAGGAGCTTCACAAGCAAAATTTGGAGCTCAATGGAGCCATACTGATGGTTACTTGGTACCTCAAGAAGGAGGAGAAACAAGAGAAGATAGAATGAAAACAATGGAGGTGGTTGTGAAGCGGCAGCAATCACAGTCAAGAGCTTGAGAAGGCAGCGAACAGGCAAGCAACAAAGCAATAGAGGAGGACTCTTAGCGGCGGTGAGAAACTGCAGCAGCAATGTCCAACAAGCAGGTGTCTGCTGGTCATCATCAAGGCCGCCCACAAGAAGGGTTCTGACAGCACCAATAATGGAAGCGCAACGATCACCATTGTAAGGCAGCCCAAGCTTGCAGTAGAAGGAGCAGTTTGACAGAGACTACAGCACACAGGCATATCATGTTTGAAGATAAGAAAAAGAAGAGAAGAAGGCTTGAAAAGGCTCTAGCCACTTCTGCAACCATTTGCTTTGAGCTCAAGAAAAAGAAGCGATGGTGAAAGATAGAGCAACACTTATAGTATAGCCGGGGCAGTGCTGGTGAGAGAAAAGACCAAGGTTGCCATGAAAGTTTGGAAAGCTCTAGCTATGGTGCTTGAGCTTGGAGCAATGCAGGAAGGTTGGAGACGAAGACCACGTAGTGTGTGGCCAGTGGGCAGCGGTGGCATAAAGGCTGCATAAGAGGTTGCAGGTCCCAATCAGCAGCAATGCCATGTGTAGATGCCAACAGCAAGAGGCGGCGGGTCTCGATTCTGCAAAAGGTCGGTGCAGCGGCAGAAGACAAAGCTACGGTGTAGAGATTCGCCAGCAATGCCAAATGGTGTTTTAAAAGAATTAATTTGCTTTTGTAAAGTTGACCCTTATTGGCATTAAGGGTTCATTCACACACCATATCATATGTTTTTTTTAAATAAAAAGCATATGCCTTGTTCACATGCTTTTAACGGCATACTTTGTATTCAGTGGCGGACATGCCGTTTTACATATTTGTTTAAATGGTGTATACAGTTTATGCAGCGGTGATGATAGTATTGTGATATTGCAGTCAAAGTACATATAGAGGCTATTCACACGGTTTGGTCTTAAAGATTGTAAGCCTGTTGCTACACCAGTGGAGACAGGTGCTAGGCTTAGTCTCCAAGATGCAGGTGAACCATTTGATGCTCAAGTTGGGGTCTCCTAGTTGGGCAGGTTTATGCACAGTCCCAGAAGTAAGCATTGGCCGGTAGCCACGCAAGTATTCTGATACTTACACGGCACTCAATCCCTTGGTTTATTCTATGCTGAGGAGTGATGTTCAGCTACATGCTTTCAGTGATTCCGATTGGGCTGGATGTTATGACTCGCGAGTGTCCACTAGTGGCTTTTGCTTTCACCTTGGTGATTCATATATATCATGGCTCAGCAAGAAGCAGCCAACAATGGCCACTTCGAGCTATGAAGCCGAGTACAGGGCAACTTTTACACCGATTGTCGAGTGTGTATGGCTCAGACGCCTTTTGGCAGACCTTGGTATAGACAGCAATCCGCCATCTCCATCTTCATTGATAGCTACACTGCGTTAGCTGTTGCGAGGAACCAAGTGTTTCATGCCCACATAAAGCACATTGAGGTCCATTATTATTGTGTCAAGGAGAGGCTCATTGCACGAGAGAGAGCCTAGCTTATGCCTCTACATACGACAATGTGGCAAATATGTTCATGAAGGCTCTCTCACAAGAGAAGTTTGAAGCTTTTTGCAAAGCTTTGGGCTTATTGCCATTTGGGGATTGATCAGCCACATGATTCCTGTACAAATTCACATCATCACTATAGGGAGGATTGGTAGCCATTTATACGGTAGTGATGTGTGCATGTAGGCTAATAATGAGCCAGACACTTTTTCCTCTTTACAAGGCTTTTTCCCTCGAGCATATGTACACACTCTTATGAGTGTGTGTAAGTGACCTTATCATGTTGCTCTTATACTTCACTCATTCTCATCAATCTACTTTGAGGGTTATGATTCCATCTCTCACTTACACTCACACCCGGAGATCATGCTCCGAGGTATTTTTGCCTCGCCATCGCCTATGTATCACATATTACACCTCCATTATGGTACTGGTTGGAGCTAGACAGATCTGCATTGCATTCTTGTATACCCTGCGCATATAGGTTGCATACTGAGTCTCTAGCAGTAGTGCTCCATCCATCACCCCCCCCCCCAACTAGCTCAGTACTTTCATAGTTTATTTCATGTTCATTTTGTCCTTTTTTTTTTCTGGACATCCAGAAGACATTGACAGTTGTACATTGATTTGTCTCATAGGTCGAGTTCGGCCTCTAGTAGACGTTAATACAGCTTTCTTTCTTTCTTTCTTTCTCCTTGCTTGCTACATCTATATGTGTGTTTCTACATTGATCTCCACTCCAAGGGTCACACAAAGAAGCCACACAGAGATGGAGATGGACACAGTACACAGAAATATTGAGAGTGAGAATCAATGGAGGTGGTAGAGTCAACCTTCTACGTCTGTCACATCCATAATAATATGAAAGTACAAAGCAATAGATAGTGTCCTTTCACACTAGATATCCAAGGGAAAAAACCACATGGAAAAATGTGCCCTTGGTTAGGTCACACGTAGCACTACCAAAAGTATGCATTTGCCTTCAAATCCCCCCGGTAGTGTAAATAGTGTAAGTGTGAACCTATACAAGGTAGCAGATCACTCTTTGTATGAGAGCAAGCCTAAAGATTTTTGGAAAGCTTCAAACTTCTCTCTAGACAAAGCCTTTGTAAATCAATCTGCAACATTATTTTATGTAGGGTAGTAAGATAAACTGATCTCCCTACATGTGATCTCTCTCTCGCATAATGATAATGGATCTCAATGTGCTTGGTACCTCCATGAAATACAAGATTTCGTGCCATGGCCATAGCACTCTAGCTATTAGTGAGAATGGTAGTGGGTGTCTGCTCACACTCACAAAGATCAGCCAATAATCTCCTCAGCCATACACACTATACCGTAGCAATGAAGGTTACCCTCTACTCAACCTCGCACGTAGATGTGGCAACAACGGGTTTCTTTTTACTAAACAAAGATATGCATGAATTGCCAAGAAAAAACAATTCCCACCGGAGGATTGCCTAGTATCATAATCACAAGCCCAGTCTGAATCACTCTATGCATAAAGCTGCAAGCTTCCCCTCCCCGGGATAGAATAAACCAAGATCCAAGGTACCCTGCACATAACAAAAAATGCGATTCACAGCTTGCCAATGCTTTGTGCCTGGGTTGTGCATGAATTTGCTCAATAGAGACAACCCAAGAGCTATGTCAGGCCTTGTGTTACACAAGTAAATGAGGCATCCCATTGCCTGGTTGTGAATGCTGGCTTTAAAAGGTTCACCAATGTCGTGCATGCTCAGCCATACACTTGGTTCTACTTGAGTAGAAAGCGGCTTGCACTCTTCCATGTGAAACCTTTTCAGCAAACTCTTTATGTACTTAGTTTGCTACATAACAATGCCATCATCTCTGTGCATAGACTGAATGTCAAGATAGCAATGTAAAGGCCCCAAATCTGACATATCAAATTCAGCTTTCAAATTAGCCTTGAAATCTGAAATTTCTTCTTCACAAGTCCCTATTCTGAGCATGTCATTTACATACAAGATGACTATGAGAACCAGTTTTCTTCACATGCAGGTGCTTTCAGCTGGACTAATCACATAACCTTGGCTCATCGAATGAGCATGTATCTTACCATACCAAGCTCTTGGAGCTTGGTTCAAACCATACAATGCTTTGTGTGACCTGCATACTTTATGTTCCTCGCTAGGAACCTCAAAACCAATGGGCTGATTTACACATACTTCCTCTTGCAAATCCCCATTCAAGAATGCAGTCTTGATGTCTAGTTGATGCAATTTCCATTCTTTATGTGCAGCCAATGCAATCACTAAACGAATCATCGTCATCCTGAAAGAGCAGGAGCAAAAGTCTCCTCATGATCTATTCTCTTTTTCAAAGAATAGACTTTAGCCATGAGTCTTGCCTTGTACCTATCAATGATGTCATCAGACTTCTTTTGACTTTATACACACACTTTGTTCCAATGACATTCTTGCCCTCTAGCAAGTCCACAAGATCCCATGTATTATTCTTCATGATAAAAGAAATCACATCTTGCATGGCTCGCACCCAGTGCTCATTCTCCTATCCTTCATAAGAAGAAGGCTCTTCTGAATCAAAGAGACCCCCCATGGCAAATGTAGACTCCCCACGCTGTACATTCAATGCATGGTTAGCCCTTGTTCTTCCTATCAATGGAGCTGAAATTTAGCTATCTTGCAAGGTTTTCAACAACCATCTAGGCACAGATTTGGCTCCCTGTATGGTTGTTTGCTCTTCCCAAACAACATCTTCAACCTCTTCCCTGTTCTAGATGTCTTACATCTTGTTCAACTTGAGGCATATCTTGAATAGGAGCTGGCTGAATTGAATCCCCACTAATGGCTATGGGTAAAAGCCCATCAAACATGTTCTGTGAGCCTGTATCATGACTTTTATACAAGATGTGTCATCCCGAGGGGGTCGTAGCATGGCTTCGAGTGCTACGCGGGGGAGGGGGGGTTCACAATGGAGCCCAACACACTATAGGTGTAATTTCCAGCCTGGAAATACATCATTTTGACACTGAACTATAACATACTAGAAGATAACAAAAACATGGAACTCCTATGATAAATTGCTATAGACTTCTCTATTGTGAAACCGGCTAAATCCTGAAAACAACTCATATATATAGCAGTACGGCCTCATGATGATAAAAGGGCCATACATACCTCGTAGCATGGGGTGGACTAAATTTTCGGCAAATACCTCATCTCTACTCACAAAAAACTGGCATGTCAATTATTATAGAGACAGTATCCCTTGCTCTCATTACTGTAGCCCACAAAGATGCATTTGATTACTTTATCATCTAGCGTTGTTTTGAGTTGCTCTCGCACATGAGCATATGTTGAACACCCAAATGTACGCACTTTTGGTTTTCTATTCTACCAAGTCTCAAATGGTGTTATGGTCTCCAAAGCTTTTGTTGGACACCTATTCAACAGATGGGTTGCACACATGATGCTTCCATCCAAAAAGTATGGGGCAACTTTTGTGCTTACACCATACATCTTGCCATCTCCATGAGAGATCTGTTCTTTGTCTTAGCTACACCATTTTGTTGTGGTGTATGAGATATAGTGCACTGAAGTTTGATGCCCTTGTCAAGCAAATAATCCTTGAATGCATCAGACATGTATTCTCTCCCTCTATTTGAGCGGAGTATCTGTACCTTACATCTAGACAAATTTTCAACCATTGCCACGAAGTGCTAAGAGCATGTAAACACATATGCTTTTGCTTTCAAAGTATATACCCAAGAAAACCTTGAGTAGTCATCAATGAATGTGACAAAGTAAAGATGCCCCCCTAAGGATGGTGTCCACATCGGACCACATACATCACTATGCATGAGTTGTAATTTATTTTCAGCTCTAACAGCTCCATCCTTGGGAAATGGTTTGAAGTGCATTGTTCCCAAAATACACCCCACATACATGTCCTGTTGAGACTCAAGAGGCGGCATATTATCAACCATATGATGCTTCTACAAAAGCATCAAACTCCCAAATTTTACACGCCCAAAACGAGCATGCCATAGCTCTACATCATTCATAGTAGGAGTGTGGACAGCCACTGCATGTGCATCATATGGACACTTGTTATAGCTATCCAGCTTATACAAGCCATTGCATCGTGTTCCAGAAGTGACTATAGCATAACCCCTTGAAGGGTCCTTGACTAAACACTTCTCTTTGCAAATTCAACCACTAAACCTTGATCGGTTAGTTGAGACAGAGCAGATTTTTCTTTATCCCTGGAACATACAATATGCATACATTTGCACCATTGGCTGCAACAAGCATGACCTTGCCTATCCCTTTCATTGGATACGTAGAATGATCTGTACACGATATATTGCAGCCATCAGAAGCATAAACCAAGTGCTGAAATACATCTTTCCAAGAAGTGATATGGCTCGAAGCACCACTATCAAAATACCAAATTACATCCTTACTGTGGGATGCAATCAAAGACATATCATATTCTATTGCACTTGGTGTGTCACTAGTGCATGTGACCAAAAATGTCCACTCCTCATGGACTACACTATTAGAACTGTCAGCTATTGCATTACTGCTCCTAGAGCTCTTTGAGCAGCTCCCATTTGAGGTGTTGCTGGCTGCAAGGTAAGTGGGCGTGTGTCATCACCACACACAATGCCCCAAAGCCCTTTGGCCTACCAAAGGATTCCAAATCATGAAACTCCATAGGGAGTAGTTTTTCCCATCCAGCTTATCCTCTTGGGATAGCACTCCAAATACATCTCGTGCATTTTGGGCCATGCTGTCAAAATCCACACTTTAATACGTGCAAGCAACCCAAGAAGCACTAATGTGCAGTGCCAGGCAACACAATGTTCCTGTGCAAATCTTTTGCATACAAAGATGCAACCACAAGCACAAGGTTGTTTTCATTGTACTCACTAAAGTGTCCCAAAACACACAGTGTGTGCTACTATGTCAAATCTCTGCACTTTGAACCCCAATACATCCTCCAAACAGAGAAGCCCCAAATTTTGTGGAAAAATTTGGCCCCAATTTTACTAAATTGCATGAATTCCAAAAAAAATTGACTCCCAAAATACCTATACTGCACAGAAAAACCTGCAAGGTAAAAAAGCCCAAATGTATACTCACAAAGGTGGTCTGTTGTAGGTGATGAGTATGTATGACATGGCAAATGGGACCACCAAGCTGGACACTGCGAAACAGAGGCAGACGGGAATGCCAAACAGGACACCGAGGAAAAAAGTCTTTGGAAAAATTTGCCAAAATGGGGGGTTGCTGAGTAAGCCCAAATGTATTCTCACAGAGGTGGTCTGTTGTAGGTGATGAGCATGTATGACATGGCAAATGGGACCACCAAGCTGGACGCTACGAAACAGAGGCAAACGGGAACGCCAAACAGGACACCGAGGAAAAAAGTCTTTGGAAAAATTTGCCAAAATGGGGGGTTGCTGAGTAAGCCCAAATGTATACTCACAGAGGTGGTCTGTTGTAGGTGATGAGCAGTATGACATGGCAAATGGGACCACCAAGCTTGACGCTGCGAAACAGAGGCAGACGAGAATGCCAAACAGGACACCGAGGAAAAAAGTCTTTGGAAAAATTTGCCAAAATGGGGGGTTGCTGAGTAAGCCCTGCGTTCCCGTCTGCCTCTGTTTCGGAGTGTCCAGCTTGGTGGTCCCATTTGCCATGTCATACATGCTCATCACCTACAAAAGACCATCTCTATGAGTATAAATTTGGGCTTTTTTACCTTGCAGGTTTTTCTGTGCAGTATAGGTATTTGGGCTTACTCAGCAACCCCCCATTTTGGTAAATTTTTCCAAAGACTTTTTCCCTCGGTGTCCTGTTTGGCGTTCCCGTCTGCCTCTGTTTTGCAGCGTCCAGCTTGGTGGTCTCATTTGCCATGTAATACATGCTCATCACCTACAACAGACCACCTCTGTGAGTACACATTTGGGCTTACTCAGCAACCCCCCATTTTGGCAAATTTTTCCAAAGACTTTTTTCCTCGGTGTCCTGTTTGGCGTTCCCGTCCGCCTCTGTTTCGCAGCGTCCAGCTTGGTGGTCCCATTTGCCATGTCATACATGCTCATCACCTACAACAGACCACCTCTGTGAGTATACATTTGGGCTTTTTTACCTTGCAGGTTTTTCCACACCTAATGATTCCTTTGTCAAAACTTTGATACTATAAGGTTGATCCCTTCTTTTTCATAGGTAGCTGGATGCTCATCCTGCTACAATATAACACCAATAGCTTGACCACACTAACATCACAAACTACCATAGAGTTTTATCGTACTGTGCCATTGCAAAGACAAAAGACAATGTGGGTTATCAGTTAGAAGATCACGAATGCCACCTTGAAGCAAAGCTGTAACATTGCCATTATGGGGCACCTTCTACCAACTCTTTCTTGCACTACAACCTCTCGCATTCATAAACTCAATTCTAGTCACACCTATGCAACTAACCATATGACATGACACAAAGACATGGAATTGGGATCAATTTTATTTTCATTTTTTTCATATTCAAAACGATTTGGGACTTCCCATTTTCATTCTGTTGGAATGTTTTGACAACTATACTTAAAATACAAGGCATTTCCTTTAAGAGCTCCAAAATGCTGCTCATGCCCCCTCAGCCCATGAAAACACCATCACATCATCCAAGGAGAACTTTGCTATGAGAGGTTTGAAGAGACTCATCATCTTGTTGATGACACTGCATTGCACAGACCAAATACAATTGATGGTGATCTGTTTCTGCATGAAAGGTTGTCTAATGAATGTATTTTATGCTATTCAAATCTAATAACCAGTGATTCTTTGGTCCTGATGGCAGCAGTGCAGACACAAGCCCTGGTCCACAAGAATATATGTTCGTTCCATAAAATGAACGGTCGTTTCTGAACTCTAAACTGTACGCCTAGTCACTTGTTTAAAGCATATATCAAGATTGACACCACAATATAACTATAAGTAATCAATGGCTCTGGAGCACGGCCAAACTCCCCAGCAATCTCAATCACAGACAAGCACCAGACACTCTAAATCCTCGCTGATTCTGGAAGCACCTCTTAAACAGATTTTACGATGCAAGGTCACACTGTTCCTAACATAGACCGATTATTGTGGTCTACATTGGACACAACAAGTGCCAAGTAGTGAGGCTGCTGATCATCTTCCACCCAGAGTCTTGCAGCGAGAAGGGGTTTCACGGTGTTGAGGGGATCTTGACATGCCTCTTCATTTGGCCCAATGAGAAGGGCCGGCCAGCGCCATTTTATTCATAGCATTCTTTTTTTTTTTTTGAGGGGGGGGGGGGGGGGGCGGCGGCGCATCTTTACAGGCCGGGTGGCCTTAGTAAACAGGCATGAAACTATCAACACCATATGGATAGGTCTTTTTGCCAAGAGATGTCCGTTGATAAGTAAAATACATCCGAGAAGCCAGATAACATCCCTCTAATGAGGTAAAAGTCTAAAAAATGAAAGGAGCTCCGTCCCTGGCTGACCACTCTCAAAAGATGCAGGAGTGAGAGATATAAACAATCTCGGGCCTGTAATGCCAAGTGATACTTTTATTGCCTCCAGCAGGAAAGATAAAGATTCCTTCCTTGTGTTACTTCCACCTAGCCCTACGCCCCCCCACCCCCCCCCCCAAACAATTTCTCACTGTCCTCTGTACCTCTCAACAACTTCTCACTGTCCTCTGTACCTCCCTCCAGAACTTACACTCCTCTCTCCTACTGTCACAACACCGGGACACCATCTAATAGATGCAGCACGCCGTGCATGCAGAGTCTCTTTGTTCGTTATGGATAGGAGACACGGCTGAAAGCTGCTTCTTCCCAACCAACCAAGAAAGCATTACAATGTCGACTCTTGCCATAAGAGCTCCCAGCTATGAAGCAAAAACTATTCAGGCCCATCCAAGTTTGCGTGTTTCTTTGGCAAGCCCATCTTACCCTTAATTATGTAAAGACGTCCTTGTTTTCCTTCTCTCACTGCTCATGGATAATGGCATTGAATAGACATGTAACTGATTGAAATAGACAACTCCGGTACTAAGTGCAGCAGCATGCAATCTAAGAATCGCATTGAGTAGACATAAGACTTTGTAAAATAGACCGATTGCAACACCGTGGGGATGCCTTGAACATAGGGCATGGAGCTACACTGGATGTCCAGAGGTCGTTGAAATGGAGCACTGGCAAGCTCAGGAGGGCTCTTGTTTAGTTAATCTCTGCTCAGTCCCCACAGACACACAAATGCTATGAGATTGTTGGCTGTCCATGGAGGGTTGGACTTAAGGGCTTTGTTCTGAACAGACAACACTCTTAACCGCAGTTCATCAAGAATGAGAGAAAGAAAAGAATTGCTAGCAACTTGATGCTGAGAATTACTTGTGAAAATGACATTGTCGTGAAAGGATGATGATGGGGATCAATGAGTGCAACTCTGTCTCCGAATTTCTCTGCAGCTGTCCTCCAAATGTCAGGTAAGGCCCTCCATTCTGTCGATCCCAGCACTCCATTGCTTTGCAGCGTGGCTCCCTCCAGCCCTGGAGCAATTTTTCTACTATTGTACTGAACTTCTTGCAATGGCTACATAAGAGGGAAATCCATGAAGGAAAAATGAGAGAAAAATCAAGGAATTGTTAAATGCAGGGAAAAAAAAGATCAAACAATCCAGAAAAAGAACTTCCGTCTTTCCTGTTGGTTTCTACCTCTTTAAAAGAATTAGTATGCTCTGCACACTTTCTGAAGTTAAGAAAACTGCTACCTGAACTGCACCGCACAACCATTTAAGGGCATAACCATGACGTTGTGAGAGGCCCTTCCCGTGAAGACCCGCAGATAGAACCTTGCCCTTCCATTGCCGCTTGCCAGAAACGCTTCTTCTAAACACTAACTTCTCATCGCCTGCAACGTTGCAAAGGCCACAGAGCGGGAGTGCAAGGGACATGCTTTTGAGCATGGATAACGTTCCACAAGGTCAGATATGGAAGAGGCAAACAAAGACAGATGTGAAGAAAAGAAGGTGGTGGTGGTAATGACGATGATGCTGGTTATGGAAATAAGAAATTAGGGTTTCTGATTATGATGATAGTGGTTTCTGGTGACAAAGGAGGAAGGAGGAGTGGTGATGCAAAAAGAAGTTAGGTTTTGATAAGGAGCTAGGGTTTCAGGTGAGGAGTGAGGTTGTTTTGATGATGGAAAAGGAGGAATCAGGGTTTCTGATGATGGGAAAGAAACATTTAGGGCTAGGGTTCGGGAAGAAATCAGAGTAAAAAGTTCTGAGCATAGAGATGGCAACGGTGTGAGAAAAGACGAGCAAATTACGGGCCTCCGAGATACTTGCCTGAAGGGTAGGGATATTTCTGTTGTGCTGATTGGCTATGTAGAAAGCCACCATGGATTGACGGTGTTTAAAGCGGCTTGAAAGCAGGAGAGTGCATAGGAAAACTGTGTACTACTGTTTAGAAAGAGAGAGAGATAGAGAGAGTGTGTGAGAGAGAGAGAGGAGAGTGTGTGTCTTCCAAACGCAAAGGAGAACATTACACGTGGTCTTACCATGGCTTGCCAACTGCGCTTGCGTTCTTTTCACACTTGGCAACGCCCGCCCCGCCCGGACAACCGAGAAGGCGTTTTTGGGCAATCCTTCCCTATAGTTACCTTCACCTTATAGTTGGCACATTTCTAGTGCTAAAGATGGAGCCTAGGCGTTCATGTCTCTCTCTCCCGCTTCAAGTTCCATCCTTGCACTTTGGAGTCATCATATGGATCATATATGGTCTAGTAGCTTGGCTCTCTCTCTCTCTCTCTCTCTCTCTCTCTCTCTCTCTCTCTCTCACACACACACACACACACACACACACATACACGCACGTACACACAAGATAAAAATTGTGTTTAGTGACTTGTCTTGTCGTTTTGATACCCTTCTTTAGCACTGATGAAGTTTTGCAAGTCACCACCTCAGGGGGAAAAATCATAGCCACATGGCTTTCACTTGGATGTGATTTGGCTTTCACATATGGATGTGTAGCTCAGACTCACTTGATCACATAAATGGATATCCTTAGCAGCTTATTCTGTAGGCCCCCATTCAAATATGTAGCTTAGACTCACTTGATCACATAAATAGATATCCTTAGCATCTTCTTCTGTAGGCCCCCATTTCTCCATGGTGCCTATCCAACCAACAATGATTGACCAATTCACCTATGGTGCCTATCCAACCAACTATGATTAACCAATTCACCTATGGTGCCTATCCAACCAACAATGATTGAATAATTCACCATAAGTGTACTTGACATTCTAGTGTAATAATGGCCAGAGAGAAAAGACCTTTCATGAACTTTCTTCATAATGGTAAAAAGAAGTAAACTTTAGAGTATCTAGAGAATCAATTTAGATACTCTGTAGCCCTCAACATTCTCGATAATTAATTCAGCATGTACATTCACTTGCAAGCATACCACATGCTATTAATCATTTATAAAGTAATGTGTTGGCTCAAGACAACATTATGTCATCTTTAAATATCATGACAAGTCTTGCTTTGCAAATAGCAAAAGTTAAATTATAAACATCTATTAGGTTTGATAACAAAGCCTATCCTTGGAGCACATGAAACCTCACTCCAATTTTCAAAGCACCACAAGTGTTTTGATCAAATGGTCCACATGTCCTTTTTTGCTTCATCAAGCTAAAAAACGTCACTAGTTTTCTCTAAG
The DNA here is from genome assembly GCF_041138505.1 of Cibotium barometz. Taxonomy (NCBI): domain Eukaryota; kingdom Viridiplantae; phylum Streptophyta; class Polypodiopsida; order Cyatheales; family Cibotiaceae; genus Cibotium; species Cibotium barometz. The sequence goes on from NC_141058.1 coordinate 38,012,851, forward strand.
ACTTCAAAGAACCTTAAAATCATGATGTAAATCTTCTTTTAACCATGTCTATTTTCTTGTCCTTGACCCTACACACTAATGAATTCTTATATCAATAAAAAAATGTCCATTGTGTACATGCATCAGCTCAAATTCAAAGCCTTTTACACTTTTTGGTGCGTTTATATGCATAACCTTCTCCTTCTAATTTGTATAGAGTTGTAGGTTCAATTTTCTCTTGTGAAATAAAAATGATCTTGTGGATTAAAGCTGTAAAGAAAAAAAAGTAGCCACTTTGTGTTAATGGTCAAAGATGGGGATCATATTGTACAAGGAGAAAATAGCCTTGGTATAAGATTCTCTAATCATAAAATAGTAAAGAGCCTTGGCATTTTCAATCTAAGTCACTACATTGAATAGGGAGAAAATAGCCTTGATACAAGTAACAATATTCTCTAATGGGAAAATAATAAAGAGCCTTGGCATCATTTTTAGTGTAAGTCATGATCATTGATTCCATGAGACAAATCTATATCAACACCTTTTGAGATTTTTTAAAGTTGACATCTTTTAAATTTCTATTGGAGTATGATATTTCATCCTTGAAATTTGTGCATGCCTTTAATAGATGTTTGAGAAAACTACATTCACGTGTTCAAAGTTAGCTTCCGAATCAAGCTGTACAAAATTTGCAAATAGTGTTTTTCAAGTTGTACCCATTATATTTAAAGTTGAACCACTCCATTTAAGTTTTTATATTAATATGAAACATGTATTCATACTACATTTAGGCTCACTATCACATCATAAAAGTGATATTTAATTCATTGTTCAATTTTAAACTTGTTTTTTCCTTCACAATTTTGACTCTTTCTTATTGGTATTGTTCATCCTCTTGAACAAGACCTTTGCAATTGTATCCTACATTAAGGATTCTTGGTCAGTTCTTAATGTAAGTGAAATCTTGCTCTTTATTTTGTTAGTCACAAGGAAAAGCTTTATGTCATTACATTATTACAAAGCTTTCTAATCCAATTTATCAATTTTATTTTAAATTTTTTATTACTTTTCTTTATTTAAGAAACAATAATGTAGTACCATAGCAAGTGCAATTGATCAATTTTGAGAGTCTTTAGCTAGTTATAACTCTAAAAAGACACAAGAGATTAAATTCCATCAACAGTGAGTTTATTCTGAAGTACATCTAGATATGCCTACCTCTCAAAAAGGCAAGCATATAATAAAAAAGCAAAGATAATATGATTGAATTCGGCATTGGAAGGGAAGTAACGTTAAGTTTTAAGTCCATAAAGAACATGGTGTATGCCTTCTTGTTATCTTCAAACTTTTGGTCTTCAAGAGCTTATCTAGATATTGATCTTCTACTCAACAATTATGTCTTTCTTATGTGTTTCAAACAATGGAATAGAGAGAGCGAGAGAGAGAGAGAGTTCTGTATGTTCACGTGTGTGTGTGTGTGTGTGTGTGTGTGTGTGTGTGTGTGTGTTTGTACAGGTATGCAATAAGCATGCGTGCGTGCACACACACACGCACATACATACACTGCTAACACAATAAGCATGCACGTGCACAAAAGGAGCAGCTACCTATCATCTATCGCTTCCACCATCCAAAAATTGAGGATGAACCATTGAAGGCCTTCTACACAACAGCGGTACTACCTGTTATCTATCGCTTCTGCTATCCAAAAATTGAGGATGAACCATTAAAGGCCTTCTACACAACATTGGTAGATTTCAATAGGGAGTATGGCTTAAGTCTAAGGGAAAAAACCTAAGACGATTAACGAAGGAGTGTTAATCTCATTTTGGATTAACAAACATGATCCTCCAATTGAGGACATTAATAAGTGTCATGAAACGGCACTATAAAAGTTGTACATTATGAGATATTGGCCACCCAAGGCCTAGTTAAGTAAGTTTTGGGCACCCAAGGCCTAGTTAAGTAAGTTTTGGACGCCCAAGTGTGAATAAGGGCCAAATGTATGTAAGGCATTTTCTCATAATGAAAAGACAATCCCCTTTGTGCTATAGAGAGCTCTTCCTTGTATCTTGAGAGAGATTGAGAGAGAGAGAGCATTTTAGCATTGTTCCTCATGTATGCTTGTGTGATTCATGCTTGTGTGGAAGAGTGTGTGAGAGAGAGAGAGAGAGAGAGAGAGTGCATTCTAGCATTGTTCCTCATCTATGCTTGTGTGGAAGAGTGAGAGAGAGAGTGATTGCCTTATGCGATAGTGCGAGCAACTCTACGGTGATAGCATGGAGGTGAAGCTTGGAGCTTGGAGGTTGGAGCGTGGAGGTGGAGCTTGGAGGTGGAGCTTGGAGCTTGGAGGTTGAATCTTAATAAGCAAGCTTGGAGGCCTCAAGGGACTCAAGTTCGAAGCATTTGCCCTACGACAGTTGTTGCCATATATATAGGCAGTGATGTGTGTGAACACACTTAGGATCGCCGGGGCACTTTTTCCCTCCTTAGGAGGTTTTTTCCCCTGGCTTGTATATACGCCCATCATTCTAGGGCTAACTTATCTTTTATACATTGACACAATCTAATACACTGTGTGATGTGTGCATTCTTGCTTCTTCTTCTCCAAGCTTTGTGTGCTTTCCTGCAACCCTAATTCCAACAATTGGTATCAGAGCAGGCATCGGCTCCCAGGGCTATGCCGCTAGCACCTTCCGACTCACGTTCTCCGATTGAGGTGAGCTTTCACGAGCGCTTGCAGGTCCCTGTATTCTACAGATAGCCCGTAGACTTTCGCGTTCTCAGAAATTGCATCTGAGGTCTTTTCGGGCTCCGTTTTTGCATTACAAGTTTTGTACAGGTGTTTTCGTCATTTTGTGTAGAAATTTTGATGGTGCAGTTTTCTGCAAAACAGGCATACGTATTCTATTGTGTAACAGCAATGATATATTTCGCATGTTGTCTGCTAATGACAAATTGGATGGAGACAGCAACTACCCACTTTGGGCATACATAATGCAGCATGTTTTGGTTGCAAACGGAGTGTGGAACATTGTGCAAGGTATAGATGTACGTCCAGGTTCTGTGGATGTAGGATCTCTTGTGAGGATGTTGCAGCTAGCAGCTCTACTGTCTACTGTTTTACCCACTGTTGAACAAGCTCGTTGGGGATGGTAAAGATGCGCAGGCTCATGCCTTGATTGCACTTTCTGTCAAACGTAACATCACTCCACATATTTGTTCAGCTAAAACAGCAAAACAGGCTTGGGATATTCTAGCTAGTTTGTATGCAGGTCGTAACGAGGCAAAAATCTCTTACCTGCGTAAAGAGCTAGAATCGAAGATTATGCAGGAAGATGATGACATGAACGTTTTTCTTGATGAGATTAAAGATCTCAAGGAATAGTTGATTTCTGCAGGTGAGATTATTCCTGATCATTCTCTTGTGCAGACTGTTCTTGATGCTTTACCTGAGTCATATCAGACTTTTGCTTCCACGTGGAGACTTGTTACTGAGGACAGACCTGATGTTGTCAAGTATGATACTTTAGTCAACAAGCTCTTGCAAGAAGCGCAGTCTAGGTAAAATAGGGCTAGGCAGCGTGTAGTTGATCAGGCATTTGTTGCTGCCTAGCAAAGAAGAAGTGGTAAGGCAGCCCCTTCCATTGTTTCTTCTCCTATTAATAGGTCTGCAACTTCTTCTCCTTCCACAGGTAGCAACAATAGGTCTGAGAAGGATCTTGATAAAGGCAAGAAAAAGATCAGGTGCAACTATTGTAAAGCAACTGATCATGTCATTAAGCTAAAGGCTAAAGAGGCAAAGAAGAAAGAGTCAAATGCAGCCACAATAGCGGATGCTTCTACAAATGCAGATTTTGCAAATGTTGTGCAGGATACAGAATGGGCGTTTAGCGTGTATTGCCAGTATGACCCATCTGTACATGATGCATGTGCCAGGGATAAAGAAGAATCTATTGTCTGTCTCTGCACTTGCTAGACTTGGACTTGTAGTCAAATTTATGGATGACAGATATACTATTCATGATTTGACTTCTGGTGATACGATTATTGCATCTGGCACCTTGTTTCGTGGGCTGTATAGGCTCAATTCTTATGACAAGTGTGTGGAAGATTCAGCAAATGCAGTTTTTTATGAAAAGGCAGTTCAGATGCAAAACTATGGCATGCTCGTTTTGGTCATCTAAACTTTGCTAGTTTGCTACGTTTGTAGAAATTTGATATGGTTGCTTCATTGCCTCCTCTTGAGGCATCATTGAAACATGTTTGTGAAGGCTGTATTTTGGGCAAAATGCAGCGTTCTACGTTTCCAAAGGATGGTTCTGTGCGGGCCACTCGCAAATTGCAACTTGTACATAGTGATGTATGTGGGCCTATGCAAACTCCGTCATTTGGTAAACACTTGTACTTCGTGACTTTCATTGATGATTACTCAAGGCATGCATGGGTATATCCATTGAAGGCAAAGTCCGAAGTGTTTTTGTGCTTCAAACAATTTTTGCTTATGGCTGAAAATGTATCCAATTGTACTGTGGGCACCGTCTGTTCTGATCGAGGGGGAGAGTACATGTCTAAAGAGTTTGATGCATTTAATCGTGGGGGGATAAAACATCAATGTACAGTGTCGTATACCCCTCAGCAAAATGGTGTTGCTGAGAGGAAAAACACGTCACTTATGGAGTTGGCACGATGTATGGTCAAGAGCCAAGCTTTGCCACATGCATTTTGGCTTGAGGCTGTCATGTGTGCTGCATATGTACTCAACAGGTGTCCCACTAAGGCCTTGCAGTCTGTTACTCCATACGAAGCTTGGCATGGCAGGAAGCCTTCTATTGGTCACTTTCGTGTCTTTGGTTGCTTGGCCTATGCTTTAGCGCCTGTGCAACAACGTAGAAAATTAGATGATAAGGCTGTCAAATGCATTTTTGTTGGTTATAGTGCTGAGAGCAAGGGTAACAGATTGTATCATCCGAAGTCAAAGCATACCTTGATTAGAGATGTGGTTTTTGTGAAAGATGTTGTGCAGCCTTTGTTATCATGTACCAAAGAGACAGGTGTGAGCTCATGGGATGTATTTGATACGTTGTTGCCTCTGTTTACAGGTGGGAATTCAAATGTAAGTCCTAATGAGGCAAATATTCAGCCTATGTAGATTTCAAACGACATCATAGATTTACAGGATGTAATTTATGAGGATAGGGCTGAAAATGAGCAGGCTAGAGGTATGCCTAAATGGCTGGTGCAAACCTTGCGTGATAGTAAAATTGATTCACCTATTTCTAGTCGTACTCGTTCAGGTTTTTAGCATGCCTCTTATGCATCAGATTATTATGCTTTATGTGTGAAGAGGAAGAACCTCTTTCATTTGATGAGACACAAAAATCAAAAAATTGGTTGGCTGCAATGCAAAGTGAATATGATGCTATAATGAAGAATGGTACATGGTCTTTGTGTGATTTTCCTATTGGTAAAAAGGTCATTGGATAATGGTTGGAATGTACATCAGTTGGACATAAAGACTGCGTTCTTGAATGGAGATTTGCATGAGAAGATGTATGTATCACAGCCTCGTGGTTTCAAAGAGGGCAGGAAAACAAAGTGTGCAGGTTGAAAAAGGCTTTATATGGTTTAAAGCAAGCTCCACGAGCTTGATATGAAAAGATACATGCATATTTGACTGCACATGGTTTTTAGAATAGTCCAACAGAAAGCACTTTGTATGTTAAACGTGTGGATGATGTACATCTAATCATTGCTCTCTATGTCGATGACATGCTGCTCACAGGACCAAATGAGAATCATATTGCTGATTTTAAGGCTGGTTTGAATGCCTCTTTTGAGATGTCAGATTTGGGACATTTGCATCATTATTTGGGGATGCAATTTAAGCAGTGTGATGGAGGTATTGCTTTGTGTCAAACAAAGTATATTGAGACATTGTTGCGGAGATTTGGCCTTGAAGACTACAAGCCTATTGCTGCTCAAATGGAGACAGGATTGAAGTTGAGTCTTCATGATGCTGGAGATCACTTTGATGTCACACTCTATCAGACAGCTATTGGTTGCCTCATTTATGTATGCATTACGAGGCCGAACATTCAGTTTGTAGTCTCACAGGTGAGCAGGTTTATGCATAGCCCAGGGTCTTAGCATTGGAAGGCAGTTAAATGCATCTTTCGCTACTTGAGTGGCACCATACATCTTGGGTTGTTTTATCCCAAGGGGGGATCGTTGCCGCCAGATTTACATGCTTTTTCGGACTCAGATTGGGCTGGTTGCTATGACACAAGAGTGTCCACAAGTGGTTTTTGTTTCATGCTCGGTAGCTCATGCATATCTTGGTTGAGCAAGAAGCAACCTACCGTGGCCACTTCTAGTTGTGCAGCTGAGTACAGGATAGCTTTCACAGCGATGGTTAAGTGTGTGTGACTCAGACGGCTTATGGTGGCTAACTTGGGTGTTGGATAGGAATCTGCCACCTCTATCTACACTGACAGTCAGAGCGCATTGGCAATTGCAAGAAACCCAATTTTTCATGCTCGCACAAAGCACATTGAGGTGCATTATCACAATGTCAGGGAGAGACTCTTAGGAGGAGAGATCAGCTTGGCATATGTGCCAACACAGGGCAACCTCGCTTCCTCGTGAGAAGTTTGAAGCTTTCTGTAAAGCTTTGGGCTTGCTCCCCTTTGTGGACTGATCTACTTCGGGCATGGCACTTCCCTATACATGAGTGCTAGCTCTCGTTCACACCATCACTCCCAGGGAGGATTTGTTGCCATATATATAGGCAGTGATGTGTGTCAACACACTTAGGACCGCCGGGGCACTTTTTCCCTCCTTAGGAAGTTTTTTCCCCTGGCTTGTATATACGCCCATCATTCTAGGGCTAACTTATCTTTTGTACATTGACACAATTGAATACACTGTGTGTTGTGTGCATTCTTACTTCTTCTTCTCCAAGCTTTATGTGCTTTCCTGCAACCCTAATTCCAATAACAGTTGTGATCTATTTCTCATTCTTTAGGTGAATGTGTTGAGTTTCCTCTTGGAGGTGTGGTAGCCCATAACATTTTTGGCGCCGCTGTCGGGGAAACACCTTTATTTCTTCCATCCTCTTGGAGTTTCAGCTCCCATTCCATAAGATTCATGATTGCCCTTGCATTCTGGTAGTGCATTGTGTAGAAAATGAATAGATAAGATTTGTACAGTAGGAAGAAATCATGAGAAATTGGTTGTGATGTTATGTATGTCTGTGGTGGAGTGGTCTTAGGACAGAGCTTCATTGTTTTTTCTTGTTAATTTTGATATTTACATCATTGCAATCACTAACTTGAACAAATAGGTTGGGGTGTTCTGTTTTTCTTTTTAAAAAATTCACAAAAATCAAAAACATAAAGAGCCATTGACTATGCCAAGAACTTGCATTCCATTCCTTAGGCGTGGCACAATCAATTTGGGATCCGTTGGATAAGTATTTTGCACCCAAAAACATAACTTTCGACGCGGGAAGTTACACGTGAAACTGTAGAAAAACATTCACGCTGCGAATCTCTCCCGACATCAGCGTCGCAATTAACGTCGCAAATCATGGGATTTCCTTGCCAAAAATAGGCAACCTTATCCTGACACCTCTGACGCCACGAAGTCTTACAAAATTTTTGATCACGTGAAAGTTCAGAAAAATCTTCACGGCGTGAACCAATTAGAAAATCTTCACAACATGAACCCTTTAGAAAATCTTCACAACATGAACTCTTTAGAAAATCTTCATGGCGTGAACCCTAATGTGTTCATGATGTGAACTTTTTCTATAGACTCACGGTTTACTCCAATCCAACGAATAGTCAAACCAAGGCTACGAAGGTCGGTAAAGGAGGGATGCCTATAACAACGAAGAGGGGATCTGACCCTAAAAGCAAAAATCTTTGATCAAGTGAAAGTGCAGAAGAACGTTCAACGAAGAGGGGATTTGACCCTAAAGCAAAAATCTTTGATCAAGTGAAAGTGCAGAAGAACGTTCACATCGTAAACCTTTTTCTGACACTTCACGCCGTGAACTATTCTCTGCAGTTTCACGGCTTCAGAAACAGAGCGATAGAATCGGAGCAAAATTGAATTGGGTCGACAAAGTAGCTTATCAAATCATACATACATGCACTTAAGATCTGGAAAACTCATCAGAGACGATCTTACACCTGACGATAGTGCATCGAATCACCCAAGATCTTCCCATCAAAGAAGTTTGGGATCAGTACATTCCGCAAGCAGACACCTGAGTGTCTTAAGGAACCTGATCACCATTGAAACTAAGAAGTGTGGGATCAGTACATTCCGCAAGCAGACACCTGAGTGTCTTAAGAAACCTGATCACCATTGAAACTAAGAATCCATGGAAGAAGGACTAAGATATGCTGGGTTTGGGGAAGAGGAGAAACCACCCTCCCCAACCAAGTCTAGTGGTATCATTGATATTGCCCAAGGATTTTTTGGTCTCCAAACTAGTCATGTGACGAAGAAGCGCAATTTGCGGGCATGGGTTCATCAACCAACGCTGGACTTGGTCCACGACAAGAAGTGCCCATCCAAACGTCGAATTCTAGGTTGTCGAACACCGGCACCCCCCGAATGAGACAAGACATGGAAAGTGTAGCCAAGATGGGTCAAATATTCTTCTCCACCTCCGAGGAAGTAGAGTTAGATCTCAAAAGGAGCGAGGTGGAAAGACACCTACGAGAATTAAGCTTAAGGAAACAAGATCTCGATACTCTAAGGGCAAGAGCTGAGCAAAAGGAAACGAGAAGTTTAAACCCACTCTAATCACGAGGTAAGGAACTAGAATTGGTTATGGGAAGAAGTGAGGAAGAAATTCCAAACTTGGAACCCATAAATGAGGAATCTAGAGCTAAGGAAGGTTTTACAACCATAGAAGAAGAGGATAACCTAGCAAGAGTAACGGGCAAAGTAGAGGACCATCTGTACACCAAAAAGGATATTGAGCAAATGATGATCAATCACCCTATATTCCTACAAGACATGGAACTTCTGATTTTGCAAAGATGTATGAAGGCGACTAATCATGAGCCACTCCAAGGTATAGTGGTAGGACCATCCAATAGACCAAAAATACCTAGAAGAGCCAATACAGGAAGGGGATGAGGTCTAGGAAGGGGGGGAGAAATTCCTCAAAGGCCAAGGATGGATCCAACCATGGACCTTAATGCAACCACAAGGACAGATCTACTAAATATGGCAGCGGAGATGGACCGAGGAATGGTCAAAGAACTAGGCACTACTCTAGAATCCCGACCCTCCCAAATGAAACCACATATCATTTCCATACTTGTCCACAGAGATCCTATCCAACATGTAGAGATTTTTGAATCCACATGTGAAACCTGCGGGCCTGTCATCACAGTGATGTGACAATGATTCATGCCTTCTTATTGACCTTGGATAGAAAAGCTCATCAGTGGTTCTGAACCCTCAAGCCTGAAACTTCACAAGACTTAAGAACATTTTTGTGCCCAGTTGTTCCCGAAGTGGTGACAGATGGAGCCCTGTGGCACAATTACATAATATCAAACAAAAGGAAGTTGAGTCGATGAGAGACTGTGTCTCATCTTAAGCACTTAAATTCAAGGTGCAAACTACGGGAGAGGTTAATTGATGATCAGTTATATTGCCTTGCTTCCGGAGAGGGTTTAGAGACCACAAAATGCATGAATACATGGTACTAGCCTGACCCGCTACTCTTGATGCATGTTGCAAACTGGCGATTGAATATGAAGATAATATGCTGGAATTTCTGTAACCGGAAGATGTTAAAACATCTTCAACAGCTACGACTTCACGTGTCTCGAGTCACCAAGAAATTGGAACTCGAAACAAGCAAGTCGAAAACATGACAGTGGATGAGCTCAGTAATGCCATATTAGAGAAATTGAAAGTAAAGGAGGGAAGAGAAACATCTAGGCATAGGCATAATCATCTTTACCCCTGCAAGGAATTGGTGTGGTGCTCTATGTGCAGATTGAATCACACTACCACCGAGTGTCCACAATTAAGAGCAAGGCCATTACTCTATTGTGTCCACTGTGTAAAATTAGGAAATCATCACACTTTAATGTGCGGATATCCAAGATTTCAAAATGTTGCACAACTACCAGCACTTAGAGCCCCATTGGCTTTACCTGCGCTACCTATATAGATCACCATACTGCTGGACAACCCAACTCTTCCTACTTACCTAGGGGGATGTTCCGAGTACAAGACGTTTCACCTCTGCCACCACTAGTTCTACAACCACAACCATCGCAGGCTAAAATAAATCAAGTATTGATTGAAGAGCTGTCAGAAGATGTTGATATGGTGCATGAAGTAGAACTTAGCGGAGAGTACTAATAGGAAATGGTGGAGGTCACGCTTGAATATTACGTCCTACAGAATAACACGCCAGTACCTGTGTTTTAAACCACGATACAATGGAAGGGCAAGGACATGAACTCGAACCTGAGAAGAGGACCGCTACAATGTTTTGGCTACGGAGGACCGCATCAAGTCACCGAGTGCCCAAACAAGAACTTAATAAGGTTCATGCACACCAACCCCAACAAGTGGTTGCTACGTCTAATGACATGCTAATACTCATCTGTGGGATTGATCATTTGATCAAGGATTGTCCATACCGCACAAGTGGTTCGACTTTTACTAGCAATTAGGCCACCATCCGAACCATTAGTGTACAACTTGGAAATATCACACCACTCAATGTCCTAACAAGAGCTTAAGCTCAATTAGGAGACAAGGGAAAGAATCGAGTGAATACGACTGTTTCTAGAACTGGGCACAGTAGGAGAAGAGTGAAAAAAGTGGGTAAGGGTGACACAAGGGTCACAATCCAAGATGGATCCAAAGAAGATACAATTGACACTGGATCCACCCAATCGAGGGAAGAGGGGGATCAAAGGATCAATCACACACAAGGGGCCAGACTAAGAAGAGCAAAGGGAGCAACCAACAACTCCTAAAGGGGTCAGTGAATACCCCAATGCCGATGAGGAAATAAGAAAGCTCAAAGACGCTAGGGCCTTAGTCGAAGAGTGCTAACGGCTTCATGAAGCCAAGCTAAGGGCTAACTGGGTCAGGGATATAGTTTATCCACGAAACAAGCCAATCAGGGAGAGGGAATTGGACATGCCTACCCCAATTCTGGAAGAAAAAAAAGAGGGGTCCCAAGCAAACACACTATCCAGAATGTTTGAGGAAAATGTGTTGGGGGAGTCCACCCATTCCTTCCCTATGGAGGAATACGAGGCACGTACATGGGGAGAACCCTCTATCTCCAAAGAACCCAGAGACATAGGAAGTCTCGCGATTGTGTTGTCCATGCTTGTACAAATTCCATCAGGGAAACTGTTACGCAATTCACCAACCCTATGGACAGACATAAAAGAATGGGCTGAGAAGGTGGACTAAAGCCAACCGATACTCTAGATGAGGCTCTGCCACCTCTGGTAGAAAGAACCTTGAGACACACAAGGAAAACCGGAGTCGTTAAGATACCAGTTAATCAATTGGGGTGTTATTACGAAAGAGACAACACAAATGCTACACCTGATTCATCATAATGCGGGTACTAGGCATTGGCTATCCTGGATGGTGGGGTGGGGGTTAGCATCATCACAAAACGTTGCTGGGAAAACTGGGAAAAACCGGATCTTAAAAAATTAGATCTAATCGTTAAAATGGCTGACGGAACATCTTCGAGGCCCATTGGACTTCTGGAGAATGTGAAATTCAAACTCTTTATGTTTCGCTACCATCATACATTTGTGGTCATAGACTTCCTGCGCCAACCTGATTCATATGACATAATATTGGGGAGACCCTTCATGAGGGAATCCAAATTGGAGCATGATTGGGCCTTAGATCATGTGCATGTACATAGAAATTCGTAAATTTTAAAGATTGATTTGAGAACATGGAAAGCACACCCCATGGAAGGGCAGTTGTTTTGGTAATGATTCAGTCACACAAACAGAACGGGGTCAAAAATTATATTTTAAAGGAATTTGAATGGTCACGGGCGCCCGATTGGACACACCACATGCCAAACACCAATCCCACATTTTCTTGAAATTTAAAATAACCTTTGTCTAATTTTCAAGAATTTTTAAAAAAATTTAATTTATCCCAAACACATTTAGAATACGAACGGTCAAAAAATTTCGGAATCCCAACGGTTTTCCTGGAATACGGAAAGCCAACAGTTTTGGAAAAATGAAAAGACAAAAAAAACCGGAATGTGAAAGGTCAAAAGTTTCCGAAATACAGAAGGTCAAAAGTTTTTCCGAAATTCAGAAAGCCAATAGGTTTCCCGGGAATGCGGATTGCCAAGAGTTTTCAAGAAAATAAATTCCAAAAATTTTCAAAGAATTTTTTTTCTCAAAATTCAGATTTTCCTCTCTTTTTTTGCGTTTTTTTCCTAGCTTTTTTGAAAAGCTTTCAAAAGGTCTTTTTTGGTAATAAAAAACTCATTTAAAAAAAACCTTAATAAGCTTTAACAAAAGCTTATGAAATTTCTTTTTAGGGGAGGGGGGGCAATTTTTGCCCGGTGGGCTGCCCCCCCTCCCCCCCCCCCCCCCCCCGGCGCGTTCCCCTGTTGATGAAGGAGAGGAAGTCCCCTCTCCCCTCTCCTCTCCCCTCTCTCCTCTCCTTCTCCATCCAACAAACTTTCCTGCTCTCCCCTCTCTCCTCTGTTAACAGAGATGAGCCTTAATCTTTAATTAAAAATTTAAGTAATTATTATTAATATTAATTATGATTAATATTTAATTAAAATGCCTTTTAAAAGGAGTTTACACGAGCGGGAGGAAAATAGACGAGAAAATTAGATTTGAGAGGGTGGAGAGGGTCCCACGCACACGAGAGAGCATTTCATGCATCAACATGCTACCCCCTACTGAATTTCAGCAGAAAATCAACAAAAATTTGATCGCATACCCGCAAAAAAACCTGCAAAAATGTATAAAAAATACATTTTTAACCATAAAAATGCTCAAAAAATTCCTTTAAAAATTTAAAAAAAATCCTAAAATTTCTAAATATTTAGGGAATCCATTCTACCAAAAATATCCATAATAAACTATGTGGTATTTTCATAAAACTTTCCATTAATACTTATTTTAAGCCATAAAGAATAGGAAAAAATAGCATTAAACTCACAGAATTTCCCCGCAACGTCGATTCGTCCATTGAATTGTAGTAACACACATTCCAATCGCCATATAAACGATCCACGTACAAATCATCAACACAAATCAATATAATAAAATTTTTATTAGTGAATATTAAAATTTACTTCAAAAAAAATCAACAATAATTAACTAGAGATTGCTCTGATACCACTGTTAAAACCCTAAGATCTCTCTAGATAATTGTTCTGCATAAACATGCATAAATCAGGCATAAACTCAACCACCCAACCACCCCTGAGCCCAAGGGATGCACACATGAATTAAAATTGAAATACATCATACCTATACCTTGATGTCCCATACCATCAAAAGGTATAACTCTAATCCAATAGCATGTAGATATAGTGTGAAATGGTAGGTGAGTAGATATGGACCTCTACACAAGAGACCAAGCTTCTAAGCCTCCAAGCCCCCTTGAGTGTACCCCATGCCCCTATTATATAGGAGGGCCCTCAAGTGACTCTTAGCTTTCCATTTCCCATGTGTGACCCTTGGATGCCTGACCCTAACCTTAACCCTTAAGGTTAGTCCTAACCCATGCTCCACTAGAGCTTGTTCCCATGCTCCCATGCTCACAAGCCTAATGTGGGTTAGCCTCCTAGTATATGCACACATAATGTGCATATAACATACTTCCCCTCTCTCACAACATTGCACTCTTGTAATGAAAAGAAGAAGAACTGCACTGAACAGTATGGTTCTGTGTGGGTCACTCGCAAATTGCAACTTGTACATAGTGATGTATGTGGGCCTTTGCAAACTCCGTCATTTGGTACACTTATACTTCATGACTTTCATTGATGATTACTCAAGGCATGCATGGGTATATCCACTGAAGGCAAAGTCCGAAGTGTTTTTGTGCTTCAAACAGTTTTTGCTTATGGTTGAAAATGTATCCAATTGTACTGTGGGCATCCTCCGTTTTGATCGAGGGAGGGAGTACAGGTCTAAAGAGTTTGATGCATTTCTGGCTAGATGGCACGATGTATGGTCAAGAGCCAACCTTTGCCACATGTGTTTTGGCTTGAGGCTGTCATGTGTGCTGCATATGTACTCAACAGGTGTCCCACTAAGGCCTTGCAGTCTGTTACTCCATACGAAGCATGGCATGGTAGGAAGCCTTCTATTGGTCACTTGCATGTCTTTGGTTGCTTGGCCTATGCTTTAGTGCCTGTGCAACAACGTAGAAAATTGGATGATAAGACTGTCAAATGCATTTTTGTTGGTTACAGTGCTGAGAGAGCAAGGGTTACAGATTGTATCATGAAATGCCAACAAAGAAAAAATCCAAATTTCCTTAATCCGAATACAACAAGATAAACTCGTTGAACTTCTAAAGAAAAAGATTTCAACAAGTGAATATGCCGATGAGATTACCCTCATCAAAACATGCAGGCTATAGATAAAAGAAGTTTATGTAGAGAATGCCCACATTATAACTTCTAGTGAATTTAGAAAATGAGATTATCTTTGAATGTTGAGGTCAACATGCTAAGTGATGTAAGCAAAGCCACAATCTTGAGCCCAAATTATCCCATAAGATAATATATGTGAGGGATCACTAGCGTCCCATACCACCATGATACCACCCATACATATCTTAACAATTTGAAACTCCCTAGTATGTCGTCTAGGAAATATAAATAAAATTCTATATAAAAGAAATAAAATGGCTTTATCCTAGACTTTCATATACTTAACCTGTCTCTATATTCCTGAGACTACATCAAGGAATAACTCCTTCTGAGCACACCATTTAGAAAAGAAATTGAATTATTGGCGCCTTTCTAATAATAACTACCCAAAACACAATAAAGCTAGGATAGAAAAATAACTCACACAACTAGGTATCCGAGTTCGAATATGTACAAGAGTACAAGAAATATACTCCAAAATTATGTGCAAAAAACGAAGGCAAATGCTATCTTCAAACCACATGAAATTATCCAAAAGATCAAAAGATCCTTATAAAACCATAGATAATAGAAGCTTCTCGAGTCCATTAAAACCGTAGTTGATTATAACAATCAATGCCATCTAATGGTCATTAATCATGCCAAAAGAAGCATTAAAATTGGTGGCCAACTCATTAATCCGAAGTATATGAACGTAGTGTCATTCAAACAAAACTCCAAAGCAAGCAAGGAAAACACGTGTGTAGCACTCATTAAAAAATCCTTAGATACAAGTGATCTAGGCAGAACCTGATGAGTCCATATAAAACTTGGAAATAAAATCCACCAAAACAAACCGATCAACTAATCCATGATAGAGTTTGTCTTAGGCTTAAGAAATTAAGCACAAACCACACTTAAATAAGTGCAAAATAAATTATTATGAAAAAGTATCAAAGGTGAAACACACTTTAAACGCAAATTATAGCCATCAAAAGAAATTAAGGAACATGTCCAAAAGAAATGGCTAAACAATGGTAAAAAAATCATGCAAACATCGTTTAGAATTAATCCAAATAAAAATATCTATTAATACGATATATAATTGTATTAATAATATGCAAATAACTTGCATCTATCTAATGTCAACAGCATGAGAAAACTTACTTCAACATTAAATAACCCTTGAAAATATTAAATTCTCGAGAAAAAGAATTATCATGATTTTTTTCTAATTTTTCCTAATTTTATAGGGCCTCAAAATACGATAATTTTTAATTCCACCAAACCTACCTTATGGCATTCCAAACCTATATTTTTCTAGAAAATTTTTAGTAATTTGATTTATGAAAATACCATTGATATTTTATAAATATCAATTTTTCAAGATTTCTAGAAATAATTTTTAGAATTAATTTATAGAAAATTCCTAATTTTTCTTGAGAATCCCATCATTCACAAAATTTCCAATTCTACCCGACAATTCTTAAATCTAATGAAAATTTTTAATTTTAATGGATTTTTTAATTTTTTAGATCAAAAAATATATTTTAAAGAAATTTGAATGGTCACGGGCAACCGAATGGACACACCACATGCCAAACACCAACCCTACATTTTCGTGAAATTTAAAATAACCTTTGTCTAATTTTTAAGAATTTTTTAAAAATTTTAATTTATCCCAAACACATTTAGAATACAAACGGTCAAAAAATTTTGGAATCCCAACGGTTTTCCCGGAATACGGAAAGCCACTAGTTTCGAGAAAATGAAAAGACAAAAAAATCAGAATGTGAAAGGTCAAAAGTTTCCGGAATACAGAAGGTCAAAAGTTTTTCCCGAATTCGGAAAGCCAACAGGTTTTCCGAGAATGCGGAAAGCCAAGAGTTTTCAAGAAGATAAACTCTAGAAATTTTCAAAGAATCTTTTTTCTCAAAATTCCGATTTTCCTCTCTTTTTTTGCGTTTTTTTCCAAGCTTTTTTGAAAAAGGTTTTTTTGGTAATAAAAAACTCATTTTTAAAAAAACCTTAATAAGCCTTAACGAAAGCTTATGAAATTTCTTTTTTTGGGAGGGGGGGAGATTTTCACCCGGTGGGCCGCCCCCCCCCCCCCCCCCCGGCGCGTTCACCTGTTGGATGATGAGGGGGGAGATTTTCACCCGGTGGGCTGCCCCCCCGCCCCCCCGGGCGCGTTCACCTGTTGATGATGAGGGAGGAGAGGGAGTCCCCTCTCCTCTCCCCTCTCCCCTCTCCTTCTCCATCCAACAAACTTTCCTCCTCTCCCCTCTCTCCTCTGTTAACAGAGATGAGCCTTAATCTTTAATTAAAAATTTAATTAATTATAATTAATATTAATTATAATTAATATTAATTATGATTAATATTTAATTAAAAATCACTTTTAAAAGGAGTTTACACGAGCAGAAGGAAAATAGACAAGAACATTAGATTTGAGAGGCAGAGAGGGTCCCATGCACACACGAGAGAGCATTTCATGCATCAACATGCTGCCCCCTATTGAATTTCAGCAAAAAATCGATAGAAATTTGATCGCATACCTGT
Organism: Cibotium barometz; assembly: GCF_041138505.1. Classification (NCBI taxonomy): domain Eukaryota; kingdom Viridiplantae; phylum Streptophyta; class Polypodiopsida; order Cyatheales; family Cibotiaceae; genus Cibotium; species Cibotium barometz. The sequence continues at coordinate 38,030,045 of NC_141058.1, forward strand.
AGAAAAACAAGCAAAAAAGTATAAAAAATACATTTTAACCATAAAAATGCTCAAAAAATTCCTTAAAAATTAGAAAAAAAATCCTAAAAATTCTAAAAATTTAGGGAATCCATTCTACCAAATAATATCCATGATAAACTATGTGGTATTTTCATAAAACTTTCCATTAATACTTATTTTAAACTATAAAAATAGAAAAAACAGCATTAAACTCACGAAATTTTCTCGCAACGTCGATTTGTCCATTGAAGTGTAGTAACACACATTCCAATCGCCATATAAACGATCCACATACAAATAATCAACATAAATTAACATAATAAATTTTTTATTAGTAAATATTAAAATTTACTTCAAAAAAATCAATAATAATTAACTAGAGATTACTCTAATACCGCTGTTAAAACCCTATACATCATACCTATACCTTGATGTCCCATACCATCAAAAGGTATAACTCCAATCCAATAGAATGTAGCTATAGTGTGAAATGGTAGGTGAGTAGATATGGACCTGTACACAAGAGACCAAGCTTCTAAGCCTCCAAGCCCCCTTGAGTGTGCCCCATGCCCCTATTATATAGGAGGGCCCTCAAGTGACTCTTGACTTTCCATTTTCCATGTGTGACCCTTGGATGCCTGACCCTAACCTTAACCCTTAAGGTTAGTCCTAACCTATGCTCCACTAGAGCTTGTTCCCATGCTCCCATGCTCACAAGCCTAATGTGGGTTAGCCTCCTAGTATATGCACACATAATGTGCATATAACATACTTCCCTTATCTCAAAACATTGCACTCTTGCAATGAAAAGAAGAAGAACTGCATTGAACAATATTTCCTGACTCCCAAGTCGAATCCTCTATTTCCCTATCTTTTCACCTAATTTTAACCTCAGGGATTAGTTAACTAGAAAGTTTTCTTTCCCTGAATTCAAGTACCTTATCAGGTTCATGTGGAACATAGGATAAATCTTCGACTTCAACGAGTTCTTGAGGAGTAACTGTGTTATCCTCTCCTCCCAGTTTCCCTTTCAATCTATTGAAAGACTGGATGAACTTTAACAATTGGAGGCAGTTTTAGTTTATATGCAATTGTGCCAATTCGATGTATAAATCGAAATGGACCACAATATCTAGGAGATAAATTCGAGCATTTTCCTTTTGACAAAGTCTAAAAATCTTTAGGAACTTTTAAATAAACCAACGCTCCTGGTTCAAAAGACCGAGATGAGCGTCCCCTATCAGCATAAAACCGTGCCCTATCTTGAGCACTCCTGATAGAATCCTGAGCTTTGGTCAGCATTTCCTGCATATCACGCAAGAAATCCCTCGATACATCAAGCTCGATGTCCTTAAGACCGACATCAATAGATGCCTTGGGTTGGTACCCATACATAAGCATGGACGGACTAAAACCAATAGCCATATGTTTAAAACTGTTATAGGCAACTTCTATCTTTGGAAGATATTTTTTCCAATTTGATGATTTTCTATAGTGAATTTAAAAAATGAGATTATCTTTGAATGTTGAGGTTAACATGCTAAGTTATGTAAGCAAAGCAACAATCTTGAGCCCAAATTATCCCATAAGATAATATATGTGAGGGATCACTAGCGTCCCATACCACCATGATACCACCCATACATATCTTAACAATTTGAAACTCCCTAGTATGTCATCTAGGAAATATAAATAAAATCCTATATAAAAAGAATAAAATATCTTTATCCCAGACTTTCACATACTAAAACCTGTCTCTATATTCGTGAGACTACATCAAGGAATAACTCCTTCTAAATACATCATTTAGAAAAGAAATTGAATTATTGGTACCTTTTTTAATGATAACTATCCAAAACACATTAAAGCTAGGATAGAAAAATAACTCACCTAGATACATAAACAACTAGGTATCTGAGTTGGAATATGTGCAAGAGTACAAGAAATATACTCCAAAATTATGTGCAAAAAACGAAGGCAAATGCTACCTTCAAAGCACATGAAATTATCCAAAAGATCAAAAGATCCTTATAAAACCATGGATAAAATCATAGAGGCTTCTCGAGTCCATTAAAACCGTAGTTGATTATAACAATCAATGCATGCCATCTAATGGTCATTAATCATGCCAAAAGAAGCATTAAAATTGGTGGCTAACTCATCAATCCTTATAAAACCATGGATAAAATCATAGAGGCTTCTCGAGTCCATTAAAACCGTAGTTGATTATAACAATCAATGCATGCCATCTAATGGTCATTAATCATGCCAAAAGAATCATTAAAATTGGTGGCTAACTCATCAATCCGGAGTATATGAACGTAGTGTTGTTCAAACAAAAGTCCAAAGCAAGCAAGTGAAACACATGTGTGTAGCACTCATTAAAAAATCCTTAGATACAAGTGATCTAGGCAGAACCTGATGAGTCCATATAATGTTGGATATGTCAATTCACCTATGAAGATTGATCAAAACATACTCAAGGTGGACCAAAGCTTGTACAAAACATCATGAATATGAGAGACAAAAAACTGGTATATGCAGAAAATTGTATTGAGACACTAATTATGATTAGGCATGAACCAAACTTACATAATCACTTGATCACGACTTGTACCTTATTTAGAGACTCCTCTATCCTATTTTTAGTTGCATGAGTTACAATTTAATTTACCAAAATACCATTGATATTTTATAAATACTAATTTTTTAGGATTTCTAAAAATAATTTCTAGAAAATTTCTAATTTTTTCTGAGAATCCCATCGTTCACGAAATTTCCAATTCCACCCGAGAATTCTCAAATCCAATGAAAATTTTTAATTTTAATGGATTTTTTAATTTTTTGGATCAAAAAATATATTTTAAAGGAATTTGAATGGTCACAGGCGCCCGAATGGACACACCACATGCCAAACACCAACCCCACATTTTCTCGAAATTTAAAATAACCTTTATCTAATTTTCAAGAATTTTTTAAAATTTTTAATCTACCCTGAACGCATTTGGAATATAAATGGTCAAGAAATTTCGGAATCCCAATGGTTTTCCGAAATACGGAAAGCCAACAGTTTTGGGAAAATGAAAAGACAAAAAAATCAGAATGTGAAAGATCAAAAGTTTCCGAAATATGGAAGGTCAAAAGTTTTTCTGGAATTCGAAAAGCCAACAGGTTTCCCAAGAATGAGGAAAGCCAAGAGTTTTCAAGAAAATAAATTCCAGAAATTTTCAGAGAATTGTTTTTCTCAAAATTCGGATTTTCCTCTCTTTTTTGGGGCTTTTTTCCAAGTTTTTTTGAAAAGCTTTCAAAAGGTTTTTTTTGGTAATAAAAAACTCATTTTTAAAATTTAAAAAAACCCATAATAAGCTTTAACTAAAGCTTATGAATTTTTTTTAAAGAAGAGGGGGGGGCAATTTTTGCCCGTCAGGTTGCCCCCCCTGTTGAGATTATGAGGGAGAGTGAGTCCCCTCTCCTCTCCCCTCTCTCCTCTCCTTCTCCATCCAACAAACTTTCCTCCTCTCCCCTCTCTCCTCTGTTAACAGAGATGAGCCTTAATGTTTAATTAAAATTTTGATTAATCATAATTAATATTAATTATGATTAATATTTAATTAAAAATCCCTTTTAAAAGGAGTTTACACGAGCGAGAGGAAAATAGACGAGAAAATCAGATTTGAGAGGCGGAGAGGGTCCCACGCACACGGGAGAGCATTTCATGCATCAACATGCTGCCCCCTACTAAATTTCAGCAGAAAATTGACAGAAATTTGAGCGCATACCCGCGGAAAAACCCGCAAAAATGTATAAAAATAACATTTTTAACCATAAAAATGCTCAAAAAAATCTTAAAAAATTAGGAAAAAATTCTTATAAATTCTAAAAACTTAGGGAATCCACTCGACCAAAAATATCCATAATAAAATATTTGGTATTTTCACAAAAAGTTTTATTAATACTTATTTTAAACCATAAAAAATAGAAAAAAATAGCATTAAACTCACAAAATTCCCTCGCAATGTCGATTCGTCCATTGAATTGTAGTAACACGCGTTCCAATCACCATATCAACGATCCACGTGCAAATCATCAACACAAATCAACATAATAAAATTTTTATTAGTAAATATTAAAATTTACTTAAAAAAAGTCAACAACAATTAACTAGAGATTGCTCTAATACCACTGTTAAAACCCTAAGATCTCTCATGAGGCAGTTCACAATGCCTGAAGTGTTTCATGGTGTGACATAACTCTAAGTGGTTCACGACGTGAAAGAGCCCGTATAGCAGTTCACGACATGACACAGCTCTAAGCGGTTCACAACATTATGGATTTATTCCCTGATATTTGCAAATGTTGATACCATATGGATTCCTATATCCTCAAATATTCCAAGTCCACACGATATGCATTTAGAAGAGTAGAATTGTACATGTGAAACGTATGAACATGTTTCATGGCATGAACTACATACCCCTTTACTTTATACCCATTTGGAGTTTTTTTTTTGAGCTAGGTACTCTTTGTTACCCTCCTTCCTTTTATTGCCCCACGGGAACCAAGTTTGTACTTGGGAGCTGGTGGGTATGTGCTGTTGTAGGGCCGCTGTAGTTCTAAGTGAGAACTTCTCATTTTTCCTTCCATCCAGTGGAGGAATACATTTACCGAATCACTGTGAACTTGTTTCATTTTATTTACATGTGGGTGCACATCTGCATTACCCTGGTCCACAACTTGTCTCAGTTTGATATCTTTGGTAGAGGCATTAGTTTGATATCTTTGGTAGAGGTGTCATAATCCTTTGTTTACTTGATTGATCCAGACCCATTTTGGTGTTGCCTTGACACTTGACTTATCTGGGCCTTGATTCTTCTTATGTTGATGGCTCTCCTCTGTAACTTTGGAGGTAAATGCTGCATTGGATCTTGTGTTGGTTTTTGGTACCCATACTTTTGCATTTCCTTGATAGTAGCCCAATGCTATTAGTAAGTCTTTTCTTACCCACCACTTCTAAATGCTAATTAGTGTTCGGGCATGCTTGGGTTGCAGCTTCCTCTCCCTAATTTGATGCCTTTGGTTCTTTCATTTGGCTTTGTGTTGTTGTTGTGATACCCACGACGTTTTTTCACTATCATAGTGTCCTTAGGCTTGAAGTTGGGATTTGGGAACCCACTGTTGTCTGACTAGATACATTCGCTACCTTTTCGGGGGTCCTCTTGAATGGCAATGCTAGGTTGAGTTGGAGTCTTGATCTATTGATTCTTCTGTTTTGCTTGGCATTGGCTGCTCCATGTCGCATATAATTTCCTACTTTCTCTTATTCAAGGGACTCTATAATGGGATGGTGATGGTTTCATCACCATCATTGAGTTGTACTTCTCATTTTTCCCATTGGATGTGATAATTATTGGCAAAAATCCAAGATCGTCCAAGAATCGTTTCCTCTTCCATGGTTCCTATAGGCATAACAAATACCTTTCCAACCAAGGGATTATCTCTGATGGAGATGTTAACATTCAAAAATCCCATTGTTTACGTAACTGATAAATGCACACTACAAACCTATGCACTAGTTGCTTCTAGGTGGGGTTTGTTTCAACACAAACTCTTAGCTTTCCATTATTCTTTGGCACAATCATGATTGGTGAAAGCCAATCTATGTGCTCAATCTCATAGATGAAATCTGCAAACCGATGAGCTTATCAATTTCCTCCTTTACTATAGCTACATTTAGGATTCATATGGTTTAGTTTTTGCCTGGATGGTCTCAATCCTTCCATGATCAGGATAGTGTGTTGAACCACCTCGGGTGTTACACCCTTCATTTCTGTATATTTCTAAGCAAAACAATCCTCGAACTCTTTTAGAAGATCAATGAGTTCTTCTTCTTTAGCCGCCGTTCAGTCGTTTTAGCAATGTAGATAGGTTTGGGATCCTCCCCTGGCTCTATAATGTCTACCACTTTAACTTCTATTGGCCCATCATAAGATAAGGATTGGCCATTTTCCTTTAATCTTTTGGCCATCAATTGGACCACCTTTCATTCATCAATGGTATAGGTTATAAAGTGGTCTGGCAGGTTTGGTTTGTCGTTCTCATCATCCTCTATCCGAGCCATCACCTTTCTTGCCTCTCGCTTGGCTTTAGCCAGAGCCTTATTTCCTTCATCCTTCCTTAGTGAGTTTAGGCGTATCAGGCTCTTGTTTCGTTTCCTTTGTCCTGCCTTAGTGAGTTTAGACGTATCAGGCTCTCGAATCATAGTTTTCTCTATTAACCCATTCCTAGGGTTAACAAGAGCTACTACCATTATCTTATATCAAGGAGTTAAGGTAGATACACCAAAAGGTCATACATTCAAGATATGAAGAAATGGCATCCAAATCTACAGCTTGGATAGGCACCCGTAATGGTTTGACGGAATACTTATGAGACAATTCCTGCTTCAAGAGCATGTGGTAGTAAGTTAGGATAAAGTCCTAAGTGATGTACTTCATGGATATATTATGAGAGTAGTCATTATAATAGCATTAGGCCTCTTATGAGCCTAAAGTGCCTGGCCAGCCCATAATT